>NC_079213.1:47798920-48140711 GCF_029633865.1 Lampris incognitus | reverse complement strand
TCAATGTGGTTTTTGGTGAGAAACCTTCTATTTCAAGGTTCTGTGCGTTTTCAGACACGTACAATATGTATTTTTTGCGTTTCTGATGAAATCCCTCCTTTTAATGCATTTTCTCACAGGAAATGAGTCTCTCGCCATGGGAAAATGGCTTTCTTGAAAAAGCATATTCTGGTCGAGAAATGGTGTTTTAAACAATAAAAACGACTCCCGGCCTTATTTAGTTCACATTTTTACTTTTGTTAACCTAGCCCGTATTCATAACGCACTAAACCTTTTTATCGCGTTAAAGGCCTTTTCTCGACAAGAAAAGCACAATTTCATCAAAAACAAACAAAACAAGAAAAATGAATCTATTCAACAAGTCTGCAACACATCCTTAAGAGTTACATGCTTTCACCCAATGTCAATGTGTAATTTCTCCAGTTCTGATCATTGTTTAGGTTGTTGGTAGCTTGGTCCAATGCCAAAACACAGTGAAATCTTTTTATGGCTTAAAACGCGTTTTCTCCTCGAGAAAAACATGATTTCACTAAAAACGTTATAGTTTAAACATGCCTGTTGTACATGTCTGCAAACACTCAGAGCCTTAAAGTACGGCTTTCACCAATGTGATTTTTGGTGAGAAACCTTCTATTTCAAGGTTCTGTGCGTTTTCAGACATGTACAATATGTATTTTTTGTGTTTCTGATGAAATCCCTCCTTTTAATGCATTTTCTCAAAGAAAATGAGTCTCTCGCCATGGGAAAATGGCGTTCTTGAGAAAGCATATTCTGGTCGAGAAATGGTGTTTTAAACAATAAAAACGACTCCCGGCCTTATTTAGTTCACATTTTTACTTTTGTTAACCTAGCCCGTATTCATAACGCACTAAACCTTTTTATCAAGTTAAACGCCTTTTCTCGACAAGAAAAGCACAATTTCATCAGAAACAAACAAAACAAGAAAAATGAATCTATTCAACAAGTCTGCAACACATCCTAAGAGTTACATGATTTCACCCAATGTCAATGTGTAATTTCTCCAGTTCTGATCATTGTTTAGGTTGTTGGTAGCTTGGTCCAATGCCAAAACACAGTGAAATCTCTTTATGGCTTTAAACGCGTTTTCTCCTCGAGAGAAACATGATTTCACTAAAAACGATATAGTTCAAACATGCCTGTTGTTAACTGTCTTCAAACACTCAGAGCCTTAAAGTAGGGTTTTCACCAATGTGTTTTTTGGTGAGAAACCTTCTATTTCAAGGTTCGGTGCGTTATCAGACACGTACAATATGTATTTTTTGTGTTTCTGATGAAATCCCTCCTTTTAATGCATTTTCTCACAGAAAATGAGTCTCTCGCCATGGGAAAATGGCTTTCTTGAGAAAGCATATTCTGGTCGAGAAATGGTGTTTTAAACAATAAAAACGACTCCCGGCCTTATTTAGTTCACATTTTTACTTTTGGTAACGTAGCCCGTATTCATAACGCACTAAACCCTTTTATCGCGTTAAACGCCTTTTCTCGACAAGAAAAGCACAATTTCATCAGAAACAAACAAAACAAGAAAAATGAATCTATTCAACAAGTCTGCAACACATCCTTAAGAGTTACATGATTTCACCCAATGTCAATGTGTAATTTCTCCAGTTCTGATCATTGTTTAGGTTGTTGGTAGCTTGGTCCAATGCCAAAACAGAGTGAAATCTTTTTATGGCTTTAAACGCGTTTTCTCCTTGAGAGAAACATGATTTCACTAAAAACGTTATAGTTTAAACATGCCTGTTGTACATGTCTGCAAACACTCAGAGCCTTAAAGTACGGATTTCATCAATGTGGTTTTTGGTGAGAAACCTTCTATTTCAAGGTTCTGTGCGTTTTCAGACACGTACAATATGTATTTTTTGTGTTTCTGATGAAATCCCTCCTTTTAATGCATTTTCTCACAGAAAATGAGTCTCTTGCCATGGGAAAATGGCTTTCTTGAAAAAGCATATTCTGGTCGAGAAATGGTGTTTTAAACAATAAAAACGACTCCCGGCCTTATTTAGTTCACATTTTAACTTTTGTTAACCTAGCCCGTATTCATAACGCACTAAACCTTTTTACCGCGTTAAACGCCTTTTCTCGACAACAAAAGCACAATTTCATCAAAAACAAACAAAAAAAGAAAAATGAATCTATTCAACAAGTCTGCAACACATCCTTAAGAGTTACATGATTTCACCCAATGTCAATGTGTAATTTCTCCAGTTCTGATCATTGTTTAGGTTGTTGGCAGCTTGGTCCAATGCCAAAACAGAGTGAAATCTTTTTATGGCTTTAAACGCGTTTTCTCCTCGAGAAAAACATGATTTCACTAAAAACGTTGTAGTTTAAACATGCCTGTTGTACATGTCTGCAAACACTCAGAGCCTTAAAGTACGGCTTTCACCAATGTGATTTTTGGTGAGAAACCTTCTATTTCAAGGTTCTGTGCGTTTTCAGACAAGTACAATATGTATTTTTTGTGTTTCTGATGAAATCCCTCCTTTTAATGCATTTTCTCACAGAAAATGAGTCTCTCGCCATGGGAAAATGGCGTTCTTGAGAAAGCATATTCTGGTCGAGAAACGGTGTTTTAAACAATAAAAACGACTCCCGGCCTTATTTAGTTCACATTTTTAATTTTGTTAACCTAGCCCGTATTCATAACGCACTAAACCTTTTTATCGCGTTAAACGCCTTTTCTCGACAAGAAAAGCACAATTTCATCAGAAACAAACAAAACAAGAAAAATGAATCTATTCAACAAGTCTGCAACATATTCTTAAGAGTTACATGCTTTCACCCAATGTCAATGTGTAATTTCTCCAGTTCTGATCATTGTTTAGGTTGTTGGTAGCTTGGTCCAATGCCAAAACACAGTGAAATCTCTTTATGGCTTTAAACGCGTTTTCTCCTCGAGAGAAACATGATTTCACTAAAAACGATATAGTTCAAACATGCCTGTTGTTAACTGTCTTCAAACACTCAGAGCCTTAAAGTAGGGTTTTCACCAATGTGTTTTTTGGTGAGAAACCTTCTATTTCAAGGTTCGGTGCGTTATCAGACACGTACAATATGTATTTTTTGTGTTTCTGATGAAATCCCTCCTTTTAATGCATTTTCTCACAGAAAATGAGTCTCTCGCCATGGGAAAATGGCGTTCTTGAGAAAGCATATTCTGGTCGAGAAATGGTGTTTTAAACAATAAAAACGACTCCCGGCCTTATTTAGTTCACATTTTTACTTTTGGTAACGTAGCCCGTATTCATAACGCACTAAACCTTTTTATCGCGTTAAACGCCTTTTCTCGACAAGAAAAGCACAATTTCATCAGAAACAAACAAAACAAGAAAAATGAATCTATTCAACAAGTCTGCAACACATCCTTAAGAGTTACATGATTTCACCCAATGTCAATGTGTAATTTCTCCAGTTCTGATCATTGTTTAGGTTGTTGGTAGCTTGGTCCAATGCCAAAACACAGTGAAATCTCTTTATGGCTTTAAACGCGTTTTCTCCTCGAGAGAAACATGATTTCACTAAAAACGTTATAGTTTAAACATGCCTGTTGTAACTGTCTGCAAACACTCAGAGCCTTAAAGTACGGTTTTCACCAATGTGTTTTTTGGTGAGAAACCTTCTATTTCAAGGTTCTGTGCGTTTTCAGACATGTACAATATGTATTTTTTGTGTTTCTGATGAAATCCCTCCTTTTAATGCATTTTCTCACAGAAAATGAGTCTCTCGCCATGGGAAAATGGCGTTCTTGAGAAAGCATATTCTGGTCGAGAAATGGTGTTTTAAACAATAAAAACGACTCCCGGCCTTATTTAGTTCACATTTTTACTTTTGGTAACGTAGCCCGTATTCATAACGCACTAAACCTTTTTATCGCGTTAAACGCCTTTTCTCGACAAGAAAAGCACAATTTCATCAGAAACAAACAAAACAAGAAAAATGAATCTATTCAACAAGTCTGCAACACATCCTTAAGAGTTACATGATTTCACCCAATGTCAATGTGTAATTTCTCCAGTTCTGATCATTGTTTAGGTTGTTGGTAGCTTGGTCCAATGCCAAAACACAGTGAAATCTCTTTATGGCTTTAAACGCGTTTTCTCCTCGAGAGAAACATGATTTCACTAAAAACGATATAGTTCAAACATGCCTGTTGTTAACTGTCTTCAAACACTCAGAGCCTTAAAGTAGGGTTTTCACCAATGTGTTTTTTGGTGAGAAACCTTCTATTTCAAGGTTCGGTGCGTTATCAGACACGTACAATATGTATTTTTTGTGTTTCTGATGAAATCCCTCCTTTTAATGCATTTTCTCACAGAAAATGAGTCTCTCGCCATCGGAAAATGGCTTTCTTGAGAAAGCATATTCTGGTCGAGAAATGGTGTTTTAAACAATAAAAACGACTCCCGGCCTTATTTAGTTCACATTTTTACTTTTGGTAACGTAGCCCGTATTCATAACGCACTAAACCTTTTTATCGCGTTAAACGCCTTTTCTCGACAAGAAAAGCACAATTTCATCAGAAACAAACAAAACAAGAAAAATGAATCTATTCAACAAGTCTGCAACACATCCTTAAGAGTTACATGATTTCACCCAATGTCAATGTGTAATTTCTCCAGTTCTGATCATTGTTTAGGTTGTTGGTAGCTTGGTCCAATGCCAAAACACAGTGAAATCTCTTTATGGCTTTAAACGCGTTTTCTCCTCGAGAGAAACATGATTTCACTAAAAACGTTATAGTTTAAACATGCCTGTTGTAACTGTCTGCAAACACTCAGAGCCTTAAAGTACGGTTTTCACCAATGTGTTTTTTGGTGAGAAACCTTCTATTTCAAGGTTCTGTGCGTTTTCAGACATGTACAATATGTATTTTTTGTGTTTCTGATGAAATCCCTCCTTTTAATGCATTTTCTCACAGAAAATGAGTCTCTCGCCATGGGAAAATGGCGTTCTTGAGAAAGCATATTCTGGTCGAGAAATGGTGTTTTAAACAATAAAAACGACTCCCGGCCTTATTTAGTTCACATTTTTACTTTTGGTAACGTAGCCCGTATTCATAACGCACTAAACCTTTTTATCGCGTTAAACGCCTTTTCTCGACAAGAAAAGCACAATTTCATCAGAAACAAACAAAACAATAAAAATGAATCTATTCAACAAGTCTGCAACACATCCTTAAGAGTTACATGATTTCACCCAATGTCAATGTGTAATTTCTCCAGTTCTGATCATTGTTTAGGTTGTTGGTAGCTTGGTCCAATGCCAAAACAGAGTGAAATCTTTTTATGGCTTTAAACGCGTTTTCTCCTTGAGAGAAACATGATTTCACTAAAAACGTTATAGTTTAAACATGCCTGATGTACATGTCTGCAAACACTCAGAGCCTTAAAGTACGGATTTCATCAATGTGGTTTTTGGTGAGAAACCTTCTATTTCAAGGTTCTGTGCGTTTTCAGACACGTACAATATGTATTTTTTGTGTTTCTGATGAAATCCCTCCTTTTAATGCATTTTCTCACAGAAAATGAGTCTCTTGCCATGGGAAAATGGCTTTCTTGAAAAAGCATATTCTGGTCGAGAAATGGTGTTTTAAACAATAAAAACGACTCCCGGCCTTATTTAGTTCACATTTTTACTTTTGTTAACCTAGCCCGTATTCATAACGCACTAAACCTTTTTACCGCGTTAAACGCCTTTTCTCGACAACAAAAGCACAATTTCATCAAAAACAAACAAAACAAGAAAAATGAATCTATTCAACAAGTCTGCAACACATCCTTAAGAGTTACATGATTTCACCCAATGTCAATGTGTAATTTCTCCAGTTCTGATCATTGTTTAGGTTGTTGGCAGCTTGGTCCAATGCCAAAACACAGTGAAATCTTTTTATGGCTTTAAACGCGTTTTCTCCTCGAGAAAAACATGATTTCACTAAAAACGTTATAGTTTAAACATGCCTGTTGTACATGTCTGCAAACACTCAGAGCCTTAAAGTACGGCTTTCACCAATGTGATTTTTGGTGAGAAACCTTCTATTTCAAGGTTCTGTGCGTTTTCAGACATGTACAATATGTATTTTTTGTGTTTCTGATGAAATCCCTCCTTTTAATGCATTTTCTCACAGAAAATGAGTCTCTCGCCATGGGAAAATGGCGTTCTTGAGAAAGCATATTCTGGTCGAGAAATGGTGTTTTAAACAATAAAAACGACTCCCGGCCTTATTTAGTTCACATTTTTACTTTTGTTAACCTAGCCCGTATTCATAACGCACTAAACCTTTTTATCGCGTTAAACGCCTTTTCTCGACAAGAAAAGCACAATTTCATCAGAAACAAACAAAACAAGAAAAATGAATCTATTCAACAAGTCTGCAACATATTCTTAAGAGTTACATGCTTTCACCCAATGTCAATGTGTAATTTCTCCAGTTCTGATCATTGTTTAGGTTGTTGGTAGCTTGGTCCAATGCCAAAACACAGTGAAATCTCTTTATGGCTTTAAACGCGTTTTCTCCTCGAGAGAAACATGATTTCACTAAAAACGTTATAGTTTAAACATGCCTGTTGTAACTGTCTGCAAACACTCAGAGCCTTAAAGTACGGTTTTCACCAATGTGTTTTTTGGTGAGAAACCTTCTATTTCAAGGTTCTGTTCAATTTCAGACACGTACAATATGTATTTTTTGTGTTTCTGATGAAATCCCTCCTTTTAATGCATTTTCACACAGAAAATGAGTCTCTCGCCAAGGGAAAATGGCTTTCTTGAAAAAGCATATTCTGGTCGAGAAAAGGTATTTTAAACAATAGAAACGACTCCCGGCCTTATTTAGTTCACATTTTTACTTTTGGTAACCTAGCCCGTATTCATAACGCACTAAACCTTTTTATCGCGTTAAACGTCTTTTCTCGACAACAAAAGCACAATTTCATCAAAAACAAACAAAACAAGAAAAATGAATCTATTCAACAAGTCTGCAACACATCCTTAAGAGTTACATGATTTCACCCAATGTCAATGTGTAATTTCTCCAGTTCTGATCATTGTTTAGGTTGTTGGTAGCTTGGTCCAATGCCAAAATACAGCGAAATCTTTTTATGGCTTTAAACGCGTTTTCTCCTCGAGAGAAACATGATTTCACTAAAAACGTTATAGTTTAAACATGCCTGTTGTACATGTTTGCAAACACTCAGAGCCTTAAAGTACGGTTTTCATCAATGTGGTTTTTGGTGAGAAACCTTCTATTTCAAGGTTCTGTGCGTTTTCAGACACGTACAATATGTATTTTTTGTGTTTCTGATGAAATCCCTCCTTTTAATGCATTTTCTCACAGGAAATGAGTCTCTCGCCATGGGAAAATGGCTTTCTTGAAAAAGCATATTCTGGTCGAGAAATGGTGTTTTAAACAATAAAAACGACTCCCGGCCTTATTTAGTTCACATTTTTACTTTTGTTAACCTAGCCCGTATTCATAACGCACTAAACCTTTTTATCGCGTTAAACGCCTTTTCTCGACAAGAAAAGCACAATTTCATCAGAAACAAACAAAACAAGAAAAATGAATCTATTCAACAAGTCTGCAACATATTCTTAAGAGTTACATGCTTTCACCCAATGTCAATGTGTAATTTCTCCAGTTCTGATCATTGTTTAGGTTGTTGGTAGCTTGGTCCAATGCCAAAACACAGTGAAATCTCTTTATGGCTTTAAACGCGTTTTCTCCTCGAGAGAAACATGATTTCACTAAAAACGTTATAGTTTAAACATGCCTGTTGTAACTGTCTGCAAACACTCAGAGCCTTAAAGTACGGTTTTCACCAATGTGTTTTTTGGTGAGAAACCTTCTATTTCAAGGTTCTGTTCAATTTCAGACACGTACAATATGTATTTTTTGTGTTTCTGATGAAATCCCTCCTTTTAATGCATTTTCACACAGAAAATGAGTCTCTCGCCAAGGGAAAATGGCTTTCTTGAAAAAGCATATTCTGGTCGAGAAAAGGTATTTTAAACAATAGAAACGACTCCCGGCCTTATTTAGTTCACATTTTTACTTTTGGTAACCTAGCCCGTATTCATAACGCACTAAACCTTTTTATCGCGTTAAACGTCTTTTCTCGACAACAAAAGCACAATTTCATCAAAAACAAACAAAACAAGAAAAATGAATCTATTCAACAAGTCTGCAACACATCCTTAAGAGTTACATGATTTCACCCAATGTCAATGTGTAATTTCTCCAGTTCTGATCATTGTTTAGGTTGTTGGTAGCTTGGTCCAATGCCAAAATACAGCGAAATCTTTTTATGGCTTTAAACGCGTTTTCTCCTCGAGAGAAACATGATTTCACTAAAAACGTTATAGTTTAAACATGCCTGTTGTACATGTTTGCAAACACTCAGAGCCTTAAAGTACGGTTTTGACCAATGTGTTTTTTGGTGAGAAACCTTCTATTTCAAGGTTCTGTGCGTTTTCAGACATGTACAATATGTATTTTTTGTGTTTCTGATGAAATCCCTCCTTTTAATGCTTTTTTTCACAGAAAATGAGTCTCTCGCCATGGGAAAATGGCTTTCTTGAGAAAGCATATTCTGGTCGAGAAATGGTGTTTTAAACAATAAAAACGACTCCCGGCCTTATTTAGTTCACATTTTTACTTTTGTTAACCTAGCCCGTATTCATAACGCACTAAACCTTTTTATCAAGTTAAACGCCTTTTCTCGACAAGAAAAGCACAATTTCATCAGAAACAAACAAAACAAGAAAAATGAATCTATTCAACAAGTCTGCAACACATCCTAAGAGTTACATGATTTCACCCAATGTCAATGTGTAATTTCTCCAGTTCTGATCATTGTTTAGGTTGTTGGTAGCTTGGTCCAATGCCAAAACACAGTGAAATCTCTTTATGGCTTTAAACGCGTTTTCTCCTCGAGAGAAACATGATTTCACTAAAAACGATATAGTTCAAACATGCCTGTTGTTAACTGTCTTCAAACACTCAGAGCCTTAAAGTAGGGTTTTCACCAATGTGTTTTTTGGTGAGAAACCTTCTATTTCAAGGTTCGGTGCGTTATCAGACACGTACAATATGTATTTTTTGTGTTTCTGATGAAATCCCTCCTTTTAATGCATTTTCTCACAGAAAATGAGTCTCTCGCCATGGGAAAATGGCTTTCTTGAGAAAGCATATTCTGGTCGAGAAATGGTGTTTTAAACAATAAAAACGACTCCCGGCCTTATTTAGTTCACATTTTTACTTTTGGTAACGTAGCCCGTATTCATAACGCACTAAACCCTTTTATCGCGTTAAACGCCTTTTCTCGACAAGAAAAGCACAATTTCATCAGAAACAAACAAAACAAGAAAAATGAATCTATTCAACAAGTCTGCAACACATCCTTAAGAGTTACATGATTTCACCCAATGTCAATGTGTAATTTCTCCAGTTCTGATCATTGTTTAGGTTGTTGGTAGCTTGGTCCAATGCCAAAACAGAGTGAAATCTTTTTATGGCTTTAAACGCGTTTTCTCCTTGAGAGAAACATGATTTCACTAAAAACGTTATAGTTTAAACATGCCTGTTGTACATGTCTGCAAACACTCAGAGCCTTAAAGTACGGATTTCATCAATGTGGTTTTTGGTGAGAAACCTTCTATTTCAAGGTTCTGTGCGTTTTCAGACACGTACAATATGTATTTTTTGTGTTTCTGATGAAATCCCTCCTTTTAATGCATTTTCTCACAGAAAATGAGTCTCTTGCCATGGGAAAATGGCTTTCTTGAAAAAGCATATTCTGGTCGAGAAATGGTGTTTTAAACAATAAAAACGACTCCCGGCCTTATTTAGTTCACATTTTAACTTTTGTTAACCTAGCCCGTATTCATAACGCACTAAACCTTTTTACCGCGTTAAACGCCTTTTCTCGACAACAAAAGCACAATTTCATCAGAAACAAACAAAACAAGAAAAATGAATCTATTCAACAAGTCTGCAACACATCCTTAAGAGTTACATGATTTCACCCAATGTCAATGTGTAATTTCTCCAGTTCTGATCATTGTTTAGGTTGTTGGCAGCTTGGTCCAATGCCAAAACAGAGTGAAATCTTTTTATGGCTTTAAACGCGTTTTCTCCTCGAGAAAAACATGATTTCACTAAAAACGTTGTAGTTTAAACATGCCTGTTGTACATGTCTGCAAACACTCAGAGCCTTAAAGTACGGCTTTCACCAATGTGATTTTTGGTGAGAAACCTTCTATTTCAAGGTTCTGTGCGTTTTCAGACAAGTACAATATGTATTTTTTGTGTTTCTGATGAAATCCCTCCTTTTAATGCATTTTCTCACAGAAAATGAGTCTCTCGCCATGGGAAAATGGCGTTCTTGAGAAAGCATATTCTGGTCGAGAAACGGTGTTTTAAACAATAAAAACGACTCCCGGCCTTATTTAGTTCACATTTTTAATTTTGTTAACCTAGCCCGTATTCATAACGCACTAAACCTTTTTATCGCGTTAAACGCCTTTTCTCGACAACAAAAGCACAATTTCATCAGAAACAAACAAAACAAGAAAAATGAATCTATTCAACAAGTCTGCAACATATTCTTAAGAGTTACATGCTTTCACCCAATGTCAATGTGTAATTTCTCCAGTTCTGATCATTGTTTAGGTTGTTGGTAGCTTGGTCCAATGCCAAAACACAGTGAAATCTCTTTATGGCTTTAAACGCGTTTTCTCCTCGAGAGAAACATGATTTCACTAAAAACGATATAGTTCAAACATGCCTGTTGTTAACTGTCTTCAAACACTCAGAGCCTTAAAGTAGGGTTTTCACCAATGTGTTTTTTGGTGAGAAACCTTCTATTTCAAGGTTCGGTGCGTTATCAGACACGTACAATATGTATTTTTTGTGTTTCTGATGAAATCCCTCCTTTTAATGCATTTTCTCACAGAAAATGAGTCTCTCGCCATCGGAAAATGGCTTTCTTGAGAAAGCATATTCTGGTCGAGAAATGGTGTTTTAAACAATAAAAACGACTCCCGGCCTTATTTAGTTCACATTTTTACTTTTGGTAACGTAGCCCGTATTCATAACGCACTAAACCTTTTTATCGCGTTAAACGCCTTTTCTCGACAAGAAAAGCACAATTTCATCAGAAACAAACAAAACAAGAAAAATGAATCTATTCAACAAGTCTGCAACACATCCTTAAGAGTTACATGATTTCACCCAATGTCAATGTGTAATTTCTCCAGTTCTGATCATTGTTTAGGTTGTTGGTAGCTTGGTCCAATGCCAAAACAGAGTGAAATCTTTTTATGGCTTTAAACGCGTTTTCTCCTCGAGAAAAACATGATTTCACTAAAAACGTTGTAGTTTAAACATGCCTGTTGTACATGTC
This sequence comes from Lampris incognitus, assembly GCF_029633865.1. Taxonomy (NCBI): domain Eukaryota; kingdom Metazoa; phylum Chordata; class Actinopteri; order Lampriformes; family Lampridae; genus Lampris; species Lampris incognitus. The sequence continues at coordinate 48,129,285 of NC_079213.1, read as the reverse complement.
TGCAAACACTCAGAGCCTTAAAGTACGGCTTTCACCAATGTGATTTTTGGTGAGAAACCTTCTATTTCAAGGTTCTGTGCGTTTTCAGACAAGTACAATATGTATTTTTTGTGTTTCTGATGAAATCCCTCCTTTTAATGCATTTTCTCACAGAAAATGAGTCTCTCGCCATGGGAAAATGGCGTTCTTGAGAAAGCATATTCTGGTCGAGAAACGGTGTTTTAAACAATAAAAACGACTCCCGGCCTTATTTAGTTCACATTTTTAATTTTGTTTACCTAGCCCGTATTCATAACGCACTAAACCTTTTTATCGCGTTAAACGCCTTTTCTCGACAAGAAAAGCACAATTTCATCAGAAACAAACAAAACAAGAAAAATGAATCTATTCAACAAGTCTGCAACATAGTCTTAAGAGTTACATGCTTTCACCCAATGTCAATGTGTAATTTCTCCAGTTCTGATCATTGTTTAGGTTGTTGGTAGCTTGGTCCAATGCCAAAACACAGTGAAATCTCTTTATGGCTTTAAACGCGTTTTCTCCTCGAGAGAAACATGATTTCACTAAAAACGATATAGTTCAAACATGCCTGTTGTTAACTGTCTTCAAACACTCAGAGCCTTAAAGTAGGGTTTTCACCAATGTGTTTTTTGGTGAGAAACCTTCTATTTCAAGGTTCGGTGCGTTATCAGACACGTACAATATGTATTTTTTGTGTTTCTGATGAAATCCCTCCTTTTAATGCATTTTCTCACAGAAAATGAGTCTCTCGCCATCGGAAAATGGCTTTCTTGAGAAAGCATATTCTGGTCGAGAAATGGTGTTTTAAACAATAAAAACGACTCCCGGCCTTATTTAGTTCACATTTTTACTTTTGGTAACGTAGCCCGTATTCATAACGCACTAAACCTTTTTATCGCGTTAAACGCCTTTTCTCGACAAGAAAAGCACAATTTCATCAGAAACAAACAAAACAAGAAAAATGAATCTATTCAACAAGTGTGCAACACATCCTTAAGAGTTACATGATTTCACCCAATGTCAATGTGTAATTTCTCCAGTTCTGATCATTGTTTAGGTTGTTGGTAGCTTGGTCCAATGCCAAAACACAGTGAAATCTCTTTATGGCTTTAAACGCGTTTTCTCCTCGAGAGAAACATGATTTCACTAAAAACGTTATAGTTTAAACATGCCTGTTGTAACTGTCTGCAAACACTCAGAGCCTTAAAGTACGGTTTTCACCAATGTGTTTTTTGGTGAGAAACCTTCTATTTCAAGGTTCTGTGCGTTTTCAGACATGTACAATATGTATTTTTTGTGCTTCTGATGAAATCCCTCCTTTTAATGCATTTTCTCACAGAAAATGAGTCTCTCGCCATGGGAAAATGGCGTTCTTGAGAAAGCATATTCTGGTCGAGAAATGGTGTTTTAAACAATAAAAACGACTCCCGGCCTTATTTAGTTCACATTTTTACTTTTGGTAACGTAGCCCGTATTCATAACGCACTAAACCTTTTTATCGCGTTAAACGCCTTTTCTCGACAAGAAAAGCACAATTTCATCAGAAACAAACAAAACAAGAAAAATGAATCTATTCAACAAGTCTGCAACACATCCTTAAGAGTTACATGATTTCACCCAATGTCAATGTGTAATTTCTCCAGTTCTGATCATTGTTTAGGTTGTTGGTAGCTTGGTCCAATGCCAAAACAGAGTGAAATCTTTTTATGGCTTTAAACGCGTTTTCTCCTTGAGAGAAACATGATTTCACTAAAAACGTTATAGTTTAAACATGCCTGATGTACATGTCTGCAAACACTCAGAGCCTTAAAGTACGGATTTCATCAATGTGGTTTTTGGTGAGAAACCTTCTATTTCAAGGTTCTGTGCGTTTTCAGACACGTACAATATGTATTTTTTGTGTTTCTGATGAAATCCCTCCTTTTAATGCATTTTCTCACAGAAAATGAGTCTCTTGCCATGGGAAAATGGCTTTCTTGAAAAAGCATATTCTGGTCGAGAAATGGTGTTTTAAACAATAAAAACGACTCCCGGCCTTATTTAGTTCACATTTTAACTTTTGTTAACCTAGCCCGTATTCATAACGCACTAAACCTTTTTACCGCGTTAAACGCCTTTTCTCGACAACAAAAGCACAATTTCATCAAAAACAAACAAAACAAGAAAAATGAATCTATTCAACAAGTCTGCAACACATCCTTAAGATTACATGATTTCACCCAATGTCAATGTGTAATTTCTCCAGTTCTGATCATTGTTTAGGTTGTTGGCAGCTTGGTCCAATGCCAAAACACAGTGAAATCTTTTTATGGCTTTAAACGCGTTTTCTCCTCGAGAAAAACATGATTTCACTAAAAACGTTATAGTTTAAACATGCCTGTTATACATGTCTGCAAACACTCAGAGCCTTAAAGTACGGCTTTCACCAATGTGATTTTTGGTGAGAAACCTTCTATTTCAAGGTTCTGTGCGTTTTCAGACATGTACAATATGTATTTTTTGTGTTTCTGATGAAATCCCTCCTTTTAATCCATTTTCTCACAGAAAATGAGTCTCTCGCCATGGGAAAATGGCGTTCTTGAGAAAGCATATTCTGGTCGAGAAATGGTGTTTTAAACAATAAAAACGACTCCCGGCCTTATTTAGTTCACATTTTTACTTTTGTTAACCTAGCCCGTATTCATAACGCACTAAACCTTTTTATCGCGTTAAACGCCTTTTCTCGACAAGAAAAGCACAATTTCATCAGAAACAAACAAAACAAGAAAAATGAATCTATTCAACAAGTCTGCAACATATTCTTAAGAGTTACATGCTTTCACCCAATGTCAATGTGTAATTTCTCCAGTTCTGATCATTGTTTAGGTTGTTGGTAGCTTGGTCCAATGCCAAAACACAGTGAAATCTCTTTATGGCTTTAAACGCGTTTTCTCCTCGAGAGAAACATGATTTCACTAAAAACGTTATAGTTTAAACATGCCTGTTGTACATGTCTGCAAACACTCAGAGCCTTAAAGTACGGATTTCATCAATGTGGTTTTTGGTGAGAAACCTTCTATTTCAAGGTTCTGTGCGTTTTCAGACACGTACAATATGTATTTTTTGTGTTTCTGATGAAATCCCTCCTTTTAATGCATTTTCTCACAGAAAATGAGTCTCTTGCCATGGGAAAATGGCTTTCTTGAAAAAGCATATTCTGGTCGAGAAATGGTGTTTTAAACAATAAAAACGACTCCCGGCCTTATTTAGTTCACATTTTAACTTTTGTTAACTTAGCCCGTATTCATAACGCACTAAACCTTTTTACCGCGTTAAACGCCTTTTCTCGACAACAAAAGCACAATTTCATCAAAAACAAACAAAAAAAGAAAAATGAATCTATTCAACAAGTCTGCAACACATCCTTAAGAGTTACATGATTTCACCCAATGTCAATGTGTAATTTCTCCAGTTCTGATCATTGTTTAGGTTGTTGGCAGCTTGGTCCAATGCCAAAACAGAGTGAAATCTTTTTATGGCTTTAAACGCGTTTTCTCCTCGAGAAAAACATGATTTCACTAAAAACGTTGTAGTTTAAACATGCCTGTTGTACATGTCTGCAAACACTCAGAGCCTTAAAGTACGGCTTTCACCAATGTGATTTTTGGTGAGAAACCTTCTATTTCAAGGTTCTGTGCGTTTTCAGACAAGTACAATATGTATTTTTTGTGTTTCTGATGAAATCCCTCCTTTTAATGCATTTTCTCACAGAAAATGAGTCTCTCGCCATGGGAAAATGGCGTTCTTGAGAAAGCATATTCTGGTCGAGAAACGGTGTTTTAAACAATAAAAACGACTCCCGGCCTTATTTAGTTCACATTTTTAATTTTGTTAACCTAGCCCGTATTCATAACGCACTAAACCTTTTTATCGCGTTAAACGCCTTTTCTCGACAAGAAAAGCACAATTTCATCAGAAACAAACAAAACAAGAAAAATGAATCTATTCAACAAGTCTGCAACATATTCTTAAGAGTTACATGCTTTCACCCAATGTCAATGTGTAATTTCTCCAGTTCTGATCATTGTTTAGGTTGTTGGTAGCTTGGTCCAATGCCAAAACACGGTGAAATCTCTTTATGGCTTTAAACGCGTTTTCTCCTCGAGAGAAACATGATTTCACTAAAAACGATATAGTTCAAACATGCCTGTTGTTAACTGTCTTCAAACACTCAGAGCCTTAAAGTAGGGTTTTCACCAATGTGTTTTTTGGTGAGAAACCTTCTATTTCAAGGTTCGGTGCGTTATCAGACACGTACAATATGTATTTTTTGTGTTTCTGATGAAATCCCTCCTTTTAATGCATTTTCTCACAGAAAATGAGTCTCTCGCCATCGGAAAATGGCTTTCTTGAGAAAGCATATTCTGGTCGAGAAATGGTGTTTTAAACAATAAAAACGACTCCCGGCCTTATTTAGTTCACATTTTTACTTTTGGTAACGTAGCCCGTATTCATAACGCACTAAACCTTTTTATCGCGTTAAACGCCTTTTCTCGACAAGAAAAGCACAATTTCATCAGAAACAAACAAAACAAGAAAAATGAATCTATTCAACAAGTCTGCAACACATCCTTAAGAGTTACATGATTTCACCCAATGTCAATGTGTAATTTCTCCAGTTCTGATCATTGTTTAGGTTGTTGGTAGCTTGGTCCAATGCCAAAACACAGTGAAATCTCTTTATGGCTTTAAACGCGTTTTCTCCTCGAGAGAAACATGATTTCACTAAAAACGTTATAGTTTAAACATGCCTGTTGTAACTGTCTGCAAACACTCAGAGCCTTAAAGTACGGTTTTCACCAATGTGTTTTTTGGTGAGAAACCTTCTATTTCAAGGTTCGGTGCGTTTTCAGACATGTACAATATGTATTTTTTGTGTTTCTGATGAAATCCCTCCTTTTAATGCATTTTCTCACAGAAAATGAGTCTCTCGCCATGGGAAAATGGCGTTCTTGAGAAAGCATATTCTGGTCGAGAAATGGTGTTTTAAACAATAAAAACGACTCCCGGCCTTATTTAGTTCACATTTTTACTTTTGGTAACGTAGCCCGTATTCATAACGCACTAAACCTTTTTATCGCGTTAAACGCCTTTTCTCGACAAGAAAAGCACAATTTCATCAGAAACAAACAAAACAAGAAAAATGAATCTATTCAACAAGTCTGCAACATATTCTTAAGAGTTACATGCTTTCACCCAATGTCAATGTGTAATTTCTCCAGTTCTGATCATTGTTTAGGTTGTTGGTAGCTTGGTCCAATGCCAAAACACAGTGAAATCTCTTTATGGCTTTAAACGCGTTTTCTCCTCGAGAGAAACATGATTTCACTAAAAACGATATAGTTCAAACATGCCTGTTGTTAACTGTCTTCAAACACTCAGAGCCTTAAAGTAGGGTTTTCACCAATGTGTTTTTTGGTGAGAAACCTTCTATTTCAAGGTTCGGTGCGTTATCAGACACGTACAATATGTATTTTTTGTGTTTCTGATGAAATCCCTCCTTTTAATGCATTTTCTCACAGAAAATGAGTCTCTCGCCATCGGAAAATGGCTTTTTTGAGAAAGCATATTCTGGTCGAGAAATGGTGTTTTAAACAATAAAAACGACTCCCGGCCTTATTTAGTTCACATTTTTACTTTTGGTAACGTAGCCCGTATTCATAACGCACTAAACCTTTTTATCGCGTTAAACGCCTTTTCTCGACAAGAAAAGCACAATTTCATCAGAAACAAACAAAACAAGAAAAATGAATCTATTCAACAAGTCTGCAACACATCCTTAAGAGTTACATGATTTCACCCAATGTCAATGTGTAATTTCTCCAGTTCTGATCATTGTTTAGGTTGTTGGTAGCTTGGTCCAATGCCAAAACACAGTGAAATCTTTTTATGGCTTTAAACGCGTTTTCTCCTCGAGAAAAACATGATTTCACTAAAAACGTTGTAGTTTAAACATGCCTGTTGTACATGTCTGCAAACACTCAGAGCCTTAAAGTACGGCTTTCACCAATGTGATTTTTGGTGAGAAACCTTCTATTTCAAGGTTCTGTGCGTTTTCAGACAAGTACAATATGTATTTTTTGTGTTTCTGATGAAATCCCTCCTTTTAATGCATTTTCTCACAGAAAATGAGTCTCTCGCCATGGCAAAATGGCGTTCTTGAGAAAGCATATTCTGGTCGAGAAACGGTGTTTTAAACAATAAAAACGACTCCCGGCCTTATTTAGTTCACATTTTTAATTTTGTTAACCTAGCCCGTATTCATAACGCACTAAACCTTTTTATCGCGTTAAACGCCTTTTCTCGACAAGAAAAGCACAATTTCATCAGAAACAAACAAAACAAGAAAAATGAATCTATTCAACAAGTCTGCAACATAGTCTTAAGAGTTACATGCTTTCACCCAATGTCAATGTGTAATTTCTCCAGTTCTGATCATTGTTTAGGTTGTTGGTAGCTTGGTCCAATGCCAAAACACAGTGAAATCTCTTTATGGCTTTAAACGCGTTTTCTCCTCGAGAGAAACATGATTTCACTAAAAACGATATAGTTCAAACATGCCTGTTGTTAATAGTCTTCAAACACTCAGAGCCTTAAAGTAGGGTTTTCACCAATGTGTTTTTTGGTGAGAAACCTTCTATTTCAAGGTTCGGTGCGTTATCAGACACGTACAATATGTATTTTTTGTGTTTCTGATGAAATCCCTCCTTTTAATGCATTTTCTCACAGAAAATGAGTCTCTCGCCATCGGAAAATGGCTTTCTTGAGAAAGCATATTCTGGTCGAGAAATGGTGTTTTAAACAATAAAAACGACTCCCGGCCTTATTTAGTTCACATTTTTACTTTTGGTAACGTAGCCCGTATTCATAACGCACTAAACCTTTTTATCGCGTTAAACGCCTTTTCTCGACAAGAAAAGCACAATTTCATCAGAAACAAACAAAACAAGAAAAATGAATCTATTCAACAAGTCTGCAACACATCCTTAAGAGTTACATGATTTCACCCAATGTCAATGTGTAATTTCTCCAGTTCTGATCATTGTTTAGGTTGTTGGTAGCTTGGTCCAATGCCAAAACACAGTGAAATCTCTTTATGGCTTTAAACGCGTTTTCTCCTCGAGAGAAACATGATTTCACTAAAAACGTTATAGTTTAAACATGCCTGTTGTAACTGTCTGCAAACACTCAGAGCCTTAAAGTACGGTTTTCACCAATGTGTTTTTTGGTGAGAAACCTTCTATTTCAAGGTTCTGTGCGTTTTCAGACATGTACAATATGTATTTTTTGTGCTTCTGATGAAATCCCTCCTTTTAATGCATTTTCTCACAGAAAATGAGTCTCTCGCCATGGGAAAATGGCGTTCTTGAGAAAGCATATTCTGGTCGAGAAATGGTGTTTTAAACAATAAAAACGACTCCCGGCCTTATTTAGTTCACATTTTTACTTTTGGTAACGTAGCCCGTATTCATAACGCACTAAACCTTTTTATCGCGTTAAACGCCTTTTCTCGACAAGAAAAGCACAATTTCATCAGAAACAAACAAAACAAGAAAAATGAATCTATTCAACAAGTCTGCAACACATCCTTAAGAGTTACATGATTTCACCCAATGTCAATGTGTAATTTCTCCAGTTCTGATCATTGTTTAGGTTGTTGGTAGCTTGGTCCAATGCCAAAACAGAGTGAAATCTTTTTATGGCTTTAAACGCGTTTTCTCCTTGAGAGAAACATGATTTCACTAAAAACGTTATAGTTTAAACATGCCTGATGTACATGTCTGCAAACACTCAGAGCCTTAAAGTACGGATTTCATCAATGTGGTTTTTGGTGAGAAACCTTCTATTTCAAGGTTCTGTGCGTTTTCAGACACGTACAATATGTATTTTTTGTGTTTCTGATGAAATCCCTCCTTTTAATGCATTTTCTCACAGAAAATGAGTCTCTTGCCATGGGAAAATGGCTTTCTTGAAAAAGCATATTCTGGTCGAGAAATGGTGTTTTAAACAATAAAAACGACTCCCGGCCTTATTTAGTTCACATTTTAACTTTTGTTAACCTAGCCCGTATTCATAACGCACTAAACCTTTTTACCGCGTTAAACGCCTTTTCTCGACAACAAAAGCACAATTTCATCAAAAACAAACAAAACAAGAAAAATGAATCTATTCAACAAGTCTGCAACACATCCTTAAGATTACATGATTTCACCCAATGTCAATGTGTAATTTCTCCAGTTCTGATCATTGTTTAGGTTGTTGGCAGCTTGGTCCAATGCCAAAACACAGTGAAATCTTTTTATGGCTTTAAACGCGTTTTCTCCTCGAGAAAAACATGATTTCACTAAAAACGTTATAGTTTAAACATGCCTGTTGTACATGTCTGCAAACACTCAGAGCCTTAAAGTACGGCTTTCACCAATGTGATTTTTGGTGAGAAACCTTCTATTTCAAGGTTCTGTGCGTTTTCAGACATGTACAATATGTATTTTTTGTGTTTCTGATGAAATCCCTCCTTTTAATCCATTTTCTCACAGAAAATGAGTCTCTCGCCATGGGAAAATGGCGTTCTTGAGAAAGCATATTCTGGTCGAGAAATGGTGTTTTAAACAATAAAAACGACTCCCGGCCTTATTTAGTTCACATTTTTACTTTTGTTAACCTAGCCCGTATTCATAACGCACTAAACCTTTTTATCGCGTTAAACGCCTTTTCTCGACAAGAAAAGCACAATTTCATCAGAAACAAACAAAACAAGAAAAATGAATCTATTCAACAAGTCTGCAACATATTCTTAAGAGTTACATGCTTTCACCCAATGTCAATGTGTAATTTCTCCAGTTCTGATCATTGTTTAGGTTGTTGGTAGCTTGGTCCAATGCCAAAACACAGTGAAATCTCTTTATGGCTTTAAACGCGTTTTCTCCTCGAGAGAAACATGATTTCACTAAAAACGTTATAGTTTAAACATGCCTGTTGTACATGTCTGCAAACACTCAGAGCCTTAAAGTACGGATTTCATCAATGTGGTTTTTGGTGAGAAACCTTCTATTTCAAGGTTCTGTGCGTTTTCAGACACGTACAATATGTATTTTTTGTGTTTCTGATGAAATCCCTCCTTTTAATGCATTTTCTCACAGAAAATGAGTCTCTTGCCATGGGAAAATGGCTTTCTTGAAAAAGCATATTCTGGTCGAGAAATGGTGTTTTAAACAATAAAAACGACTCCCGGCCTTATTTAGTTCACATTTTAACTTTTGTTAACCTAGCCCGTATTCATAACGCACTAAACCTTTTTACCGCGTTAAACGCCTTTTCTCGACAACAAAAGCACAATTTCATCAAAAACAAACAAAAAAAGAAAAATGAATCTATTCAACAAGTCTGCAACACATCCTTAAGAGTTACATGATTTCACCCAATGTCAATGTGTAATTTCTCCAGTTCTGATCATTGTTTAGGTTGTTGGCAGCTTGGTCCAATGCCAAAACAGAGTGAAATCTTTTTATGGCTTTAAACGCGTTTTCTCCTCGAGAAAAACATGATTTCACTAAAAACGTTGTAGTTTAAACATGCCTGTTGTACATGTCTGCAAACACTCAGAGCCTTAAAGTACGGCTTTCACCAATGTGATTTTTGGTGAGAAACCTTCTATTTCAAGGTTCTGTGCGTTTTCAGACAAGTACAATATGTATTTTTTGTGTTTCTGATGAAATCCCTCCTTTTAATGCATTTTCTCACAGAAAATGAGTCTCTCGCCATGGGAAAATGGCGTTCTTGAGAAAGCATATTCTGGTCGAGAAACGGTGTTTTAAACAATAAAAACGACTCCCGGCCTTATTTAGTTCACATTTTTAATTTTGTTAACCTAGCCCGTATTCATAACGCACTAAACCTTTTTATCGCGTTAAACGCCTTTTCTCGACAAGAAAAGCACAATTTCATCAGAAACAAACAAAACAAGAAAAATGAATCTATTCAACAAGTCTGCAACATATTCTTAAGAGTTACATGCTTTCACCCAATGTCAATGTGTAATTTCTCCAGTTCTGATCATTGTTTAGGTTGTTGGTAGCTTGGTCCAATGCCAAAACACAGTGAAATCTCTTTATGGCTTTAAACGCGTTTTCTCCTCGAGAAACATGATTTCACTAAAAACGATATAGTTCAAACATGCCTGTTGTTAACTGTCTTCAAACACTCAGAGCCTTAAAGTAGGGTTTTCACCAATGTGTTTTTTGGTGAGAAACCTTCTATTTCAAGGTTCGGTGCGTTATCAGACACGTACAATATGTATTTTTTGTGTTTCTGATGAAATCCCTCCTTTTAATGCATTTTCTCACAGAAAATGAGTCTCTCGCCATCGGAAAATGGCTTTCTTGAGAAAGCATATTCTGGTCGAGAAATGGTGTTTTAAACAATAAAAACGACTCCCGGCCTTATTTAGTTCACATTTTTACTTTTGGTAACGTAGCCCGTATTCATAACGCACTAAACCTTTTTATCGCGTTAAACGCCTTTTCTCGACAAGAAAAGCACAATTTCATCAGAAACAAACAAAACAAGAAAAATGAATCTATTCAACAAGTCTGCAACACATCCTTAAGAGTTACATGATTTCACCCAATGTCAATGTGTAATTTCTCCAGTTCTGATCATTGTTTAGGTTGTTGGTAGCTTGGTCCAATGCCAAAACACAGTGAAATCTCTTTATGGCTTTAAACGCGTTTTCTCCTCGAGAGAAACATGATTTCACTAAAAACGTTGTAGTTTAAACATGCCTGTTGTACATGTCTGCAAACACTCAGAGCCTTAAAGTACGGCTTTCACCAATGTGATTTTTGGTGAGAAACCTTCTATTTCAAGGTTCTGTGCGTTTTCAGACAAGTACAATATGTATTTTTTGTGTTTCTGATGAAATCCCTCCTTTTAATGCATTTTCTCACAGAAAATGAGTCTCTCGCCATGGGAAAATGGCGTTCTTGAGAAAGCATATTCTGGTCGAGAAACGGTGTTTTAAACAATAAAAACGACTCCCGGCCTTATTTAGTTCACATTTTTAATTTTGTTAACCTAGCCCGTATTCATAACGCACTAAACCTTTTTATCGCGTTAAACGCCTTTTCTCGACAAGAAAAGCACAATTTCATCAGAAACAAACAAAACAAGAAAAATGAATCTATTCAACAAGTCTGCAACATATTCTTAAGAGTTACATGCTTTCACCCAATGTCAATGTGTAATTTCTCCAGTTCTGATCATTGTTTAGGTTGTTGGTAGCTTGGTCCAATGCCAAAACACAGTGAAATCTCTTTATGGCTTTAAACGCGTTTTCTCCTCGAGAAACATGATTTCACTAAAAACGATATAGTTCAAACATGCCTGTTGTTAACTGTCTTCAAACACTCAGAGCCTTAAAGTAGGGTTTTCACCAATGTGTTTTTTGGTGAGAAACCTTCTATTTCAAGGTTCTGTGCGTTTTCAGACAAGTACAATATGTATTTTTTGTGTTTCTGATGAAATCCCTCCTTTTAATGCATTTTCTCACAGAAAATGAGTCTCTCGCCATGGGAAAATGGCGTTCTTGAGAAAGCATATTCTGGTCGAGAAACGGTGTTTTAAACAATAAAAACGACTCCCGGCCTTATTTAGTTCACATTTTTAATTTTGTTAACCTAGCCCGTATTCATAACGCACTAAACCTTTTTATCGCGTTAAACGCCTTTTCTCGACAAGAAAAGCACAATTTCATCAGAAACAAACAAAACAAGAAAAATGAATCTATTCAACAAGTCTGCAACATATTCTTAAGAGTTACATGCTTTCACCCAATGTCAATGTGTAATTTCTCCAGTTCTGATCATTGTTTAGGTTGTTGGTAGCTTGGTCCAATGCCAAAACACAGTGAAATCTCTTTATGGCTTTAAACGCGTTTTCTCCTCGAGAAACATGATTTCACTAAAAACGATATAGTTCAAACATGCCTGTTGTTAACTGTCTTCAAACACTCAGAGCCTTAAAGTAGGGTTTTCACCAATGTGTTTTTTGGTGAGAAACCTTCTATTTCAAGGTTCGGTGCGTTATCAGACACGTACAATATGTATTTTTTGTGTTTCTGATGAAATCCCTCCTTTTAATGCATTTTCTCACAGAAAATGAGTCTCTCGCCATCGGAAAATGGCTTTCTTGAGAAAGCATATTCTGGTCGAGAAATGGTGTTTTAAACAATAAAAACGACTCCCGGCCTTATTTAGTTCACATTTTTACTTTTGGTAACGTAGCCCGTATTCATAACGCACTAAACCTTTTTATCGCGTTAAACGCCTTTTCTCGACAAGAAAAGCACAATTTCATCAGAAACAAACAAAACAAGAAAAATGAATCTATTCAACAAGTCTGCAACACATCCTTAAGAGTTACATGATTTCACCCAATGTCAATGTGTAATTTCTCCAGTTCTGATCATTGTTTAGGTTGTTGGTAGCTTGGTCCAATGCCAAAACACAGTGAAATCTCTTTATGGCTTTAAACGCGTTTTCTCCTCGAGAGAAACATGATTTCACTAAAAACGTTGTAGTTTAAACATGCCTGTTGTACATGTCTGCAAACACTCAGAGCCTTAAAGTACGGCTTTCACCAATGTGATTTTTGGTGAGAAACCTTCTATTTCAAGGTTCTGTGCGTTTTCAGACAAGTACAATATGTATTTTTTGTGTTTCTGATGAAATCCCTCCTTTTAATGCATTTTCTCACAGAAAATGAGTCTCTCGCCATGGGAAAATGGCGTTCTTGAGAAAGCATATTCTGGTCGAGAAACGGTGTTTTAAACAATAAAAACGACTCCCGGCCTTATTTAGTTCACATTTTTAATTTTGTTAACCTAGCCCGTATTCATAACGCACTAAACCTTTTTATCGCGTTAAACGCCTTTTCTCGACAAGAAAAGCACAATTTCATCAGAAACAAACAAAACAAGAAAAATGAATCTATTCAACAAGTCTGCAACATAGTCTTAAGAGTTACATGCTTTCACCCAATGTCAATGTGTAATTTCTCCAGTTCTGATCATTGTTTAGGTTGTTGGTAGCTTGGTCCAATGCCAAAACACAGTGAAATCTCTTTATGGCTTTAAACGCGTTTTCTCCTCGAGAGAAACATGATTTCACTAAAAACGATATAGTTCAAACATGCCTGTTGTTAACTGTCTTCAAACACTCAGAGCCTTAAAGTAGGGTTTTCACCAATGTGTTTTTTGGTGAGAAACCTTCTATTTCAAGGTTCGGTGCGTTATCAGACACGTACAATATGTATTTTTTGTGTTTCTGATGAAATCCCTCCTTTTAATGCATTTTCTCACAGAAAATGAGTCTCTCGCCATCGGAAAATGGCTTTCTTGAGAAAGCATATTCTGGTCGAGAAATGGTGTTTTAAACAATAAAAACGACTCCCGGCCTTATTTAGTTCACATTTTTACTTTTGGTAACGTAGCCCGTATTCATAACGCACTAAACCTTTTTATCGCGTTAAACGCCTTTTCTCGACAAGAAAAGCACAATTTCATCAGAAACAAACAAAACAAGAAAAATGAATCTATTCAACAAGTCTGCAACACATCCTTAAGAGTTACATGATTTCACCCAATGTCAATGTGTAATTTCTCCAGTTCTGATCATTGTTTAGGTTGTTGGTAGCTTGGTCCAATGCCAAAACAGAGTGAAATCTTTTTATGGCTTTAAACGCGTTTTCTCCTCGAGAAAAACATGATTTCACTAAAAACGTTGTAGTTTAAACATGCCTGTTGTACATGTCTGCAAACACTCAGAGCCTTAAAGTACGGCTTTCACCAATGTGATTTTTGGTGAGAAACCTTCTATTTCAAGGTTCTGTGCGTTTTCAGACAAGTACAATATGTATTTTTTGTGTTTCTGATGAAATCCCTCCTTTTAATGCATTTTCTCACAGAAAATGAGTCTCTCGCCATGGGAAAATGGCGTTCTTGAGAAAGCATATTCTGGTCGAGAAACGGTGTTTTAAACAATAAAAACGACTCCCGGCCTTATTTAGTTCACATTTTTAATTTTGTTAACCTAGCCCGTATTCATAACGCACTAAACCTTTTTATCGCGTTAAACGCCTTTTCTCGACAAGAAAAGCACAATTTCATCAGAAACAAACAAAACAAGAAAAATGAATCTATTCAACAAGTCTGCAACATAGTCTTAAGAGTTACATGCTTTCACCCAATGTCAATGTGTAATTTCTCCAGTTCTGATCATTGTTTAGGTTGTTGGTAGCTTGGTCCAATGCCAAAACACAGTGAAATCTCTTTATGGCTTTAAACGCGTTTTCTCCTCGAGAGAAACATGATTTCACTAAAAACGATATAGTTCAAACATGCCTGTTGTTAACTGTCTTCAAACACTCAGAGCCTTAAAGTAGGGTTTTCACCAATGTGTTTTTTGGTGAGAAACCTTCTATTTCAAGGTTCGGTGCGTTATCAGACACGTACAATATGTATTTTTTGTGTTTCTGATGAAATCCCTCCTTTTAATGCATTTTCTCACAGAAAATGAGTCTCTCGCCATCGGAAAATGGCTTTCTTGAGAAAGCATATTCTGGTCGAGAAATGGTGTTTTAAACAATAAAAACGACTCCCGGCCTTATTTAGTTCACATTTTTACTTTTGGTAACGTAGCCCGTATTCATAACGCACTAAACCTTTTTATCGCGTTAAACGCCTTTTCTCGACAAGAAAAGCACAATTTCATCAGAAACAAACAAAACAAGAAAAATGAATCTATTCAACAAGTCTGCAACACATCCTTAAGAGTTACATGATTTCACCCAATGTCAATGTGTAATTTCTCCAGTTCTGATCATTGTTTAGGTTGTTGGTAGCTTGGTCCAATGCCAAAACACAGTGAAATCTCTTTATGGCTTTAAACGCGTTTTCTCCTCGAGAGAAACATGATTTCACTAAAAACGTTATAGTTTAAACATGCCTGTTGTAACTGTCTGCAAACACTCAGAGCCTTAAAGTACGGCTTTCACCAATGTGATTGTTGGTGAGAAACCTTCTATTTCAAGGTTCTGTGCGTTTTCAGACATGTACAATATGTATTTGTTGTGTTTCTGATGAAATCCCTCCTTTTAATGCATTTTCTCACAGAAAATGAGTCTCTCGCCATGGGAAAATGGCGTTCTTGAGAAAGCATATTCTGGTCGAGAAATGGTGTTTTAAACAATAAAAACGACTCCCGGCCTTATTTAGTTCACATTTTTACTTTTGGTAACGTAGCCCGTATTCATAACGCACTAAACCTTTTTATCGCGTTAAACGCCTTTTCTCGACAAGAAAAGCACAATTTCATCAGAAACAAACAAAACAAGAAAAATGAATCTATTCAACAAGTCTGCAACACATCCTTAAGAGTTACATGATTTCACCCAATGTCAATGTGTAATTTCTCCAGTTCTGATCATTGTTTAGGTTGTTGGTAGCTTGGTCCAATGCCAAAACAGACTGAAATCTTTTTATGGCTTTAAACGCTTTTTCTCCTTGAGAGAAACATGATTTCACTAAAAACGTTATAGTTTAAACATGCCTGATGTACATGTCTGCAAACACTCAGAGCCTTAAAGTACGGATTTCATCAATGTGGTTTTTGGTGAGAAACCTTCTATTTCAAGGTTCTGTGCCTTTTCAGACACGTACAATATGTATTTTTTGTTTTTTCTGATGAAATCCCTCCTTTTAATGCATTTTCTCACAGAAAATGAGTCTCTTGCCATGGGAAAATGGCTTTCTTGAAAAAGCATATTCTGGTCGAGAAATGGTGTTTTAAACAATAAAAACGACTCCCGGCCTTATTTAGTTCACATTTTAACTTTTGTTAACCTAGCCCGTATTCATAACGCACTAAACCTTTTTACCGCGTTAAACGCCATTTCTCGACAACAAAAGCACAATTTCATCAAAAACAAACAAAACAAGAAAAATGAATCTATTCAACAAGTCTGCAACACATCCTTAAGAGTTACATGATTTCACCCAATGTCAATGTGTAATTTCTCCAGTTCTGATCATTGTTTAGGTTGTTGGCAGCTTGGTCCAATGCCAAAACACAGTGAAATCTTTTTATGGCTTTAAACGCGTTTTCTCCTCGAGAAAAACATGATTTCACTAAAAACGTTATAGTTTAAACATGCCTGTTGTACATGTCTGCAAACACTCAGAGCTTTAAAGTACGGCTTTCACCAATGTGATTTTTGGTGAGAAACCTTCTATTTCAAGGTTCTGTGCGTTTTCAGACATGTACAATATGTATTTTTTGTGTTTCTGATGAAATCCCTCCTTTTAATGCATTTTCTCACAGAAAATGAGTCTCTCGCCATGGGAAAATGGCGTTCTTGAGAAAGCATATTCTGGTCGAGAAATGGTGTTTTAAACAATAAAAACGACTCCCGGCCTTATTTAGTTCACATTTTTACTTTTGTTAACCTAGCCCGTATTCATAACGCACTAAACCTTTTTATCGCGTTAAACGCCTTTTCTCGACAAGAAAAGCACAATTTCATCAGAAACAAACAAAACAAGAAAAATGAATCTATTCAACAAGTCTGCAACATATTCTTAAGAGTTACATGCTTTCACCCAATGTCAATGTGTAATTTCTCCAGTTCTGATCATTGTTTAGGTTGTTGGTAGCTTGGTCCAATGCCAAAACACAGTGAAATCTCTTTATGGCTTTAAACGCGTTTTCTCCTCGAGAGAAACATGATTTCACTAAAAACGTTATAGTTTAAACATGCCTGTTGTACATGTCTGCAAACACTCAGAGCCTTAAAGTACGGATTTCATCAATGTGGTTTTTGGTGAGAAACCTTCTATTTCAAGGTTCTGTGCGTTTTCAGACACGTACAATATGTATTTTTTGTTTTTCTGATGAAATCCCTCCTTTTAATGCATTTTCTCACAGAAAATGAGTCTCTTGCCATGGGAAAATGGCTTTCTTGAAAAAGCATATTCTGGTCGAGAAATGGTGTTTTAAACAATAAAAACGACTCCCGGCCTTATTTAGTTCACATTTTAACTTTTGTTAACCTAGCCCGTATTCATAACGCACTAAACCTTTTTACCGCGTTAAACGCCTTTTCTCGACAACAAAAGCACAATTTCATCAAAAACAAACAAAACAAGAAAAATGAATCTATTCAACAAGTCTGCAACACATCCTTAAGAGTTACATGATTTCACCCAATGTCAATGTGTAATTTCTCCAGTTCTGATCATTGTTTAGGTTGTTGGCAGCTTGGTCCAATGCCAAAACACAGTGAAATCTTTTTATGGCTTTAAACGCGTTTTCTCCTCGAGAAAAACATGATTTCACTAAAAACGTTATAGTTTAAACATGCCTGTTGTACATGTCTGCAAACACTCAGAGCCTTAAAGTACGGCTTTCACCAATGTGATTTTTGGTGAGAAACCTTCTATTTCAAGGTTCTGTGCGTTTTCAGACATGTACAATATGTATTTTTTGTGTTTCTGATGAAATCCCTCCTTTTAATGCATTTTCTCACAGAAAATGAGTCTCTCGCCATGGGAAAATGGCGTTCTTGAGAAAGCATATTCTGGTCGAGAAATGGTGTTTTAAACAATAAAAACGACTCCCGGCCTTATTTAGTTCACATTTTTACTTTTGTTAACCTAGCCCGTATTCATAACGCACTAAACCTTTTTATCGCGTTAAACGCCTTTTCTCGACAAGAAAAGCACAATTTCATCAGAAACAAACAAAACAAGAAAAATGAATCTATTCAACAAGTCTGCAACATATTCTTAAGAGTTACATGCTTTCACCCAATGTCAATGTGTAATTTCTCCAGTTCTGATCATTGTTTAGGTTGTTGGTAGCTTGGTCCAATGCCAAAACACAGTGAAATCTCTTTATGGCTTTAAACGCGTTTTCTCCTCGAGAGAAACATGATTTCACTAAAAACGTTATAGTTTAAACATGCCTGTTGTACATGTCTGCAAACACTCAGAGCCTTAAAGTACGGCTTTCACCAATGTGATTTTTGGTGAGAAACCTTCTATTTCAAGGTTCTGTGCGTTTTCAGACATGTACAATATGTATTTTTTGTGTTTCTGATGAAATCCCTCCTTTTAATGCATTTTCTCACAGAAAATGAGTCTCTCGCCATGGGAAAATGGCGTTCTTGAGAAAGCATATTCTGGTCGAGAAATGGTGTTTTAAACAATAAAAACGACTCCCGGCCTTATTTAGTTCACATTTTTACTTTTGTTAACCTAGCCCGTATTCATAACGCACTAAACCTTTTTATCGCGTTAAACGCCTTTTCTCGACAAGAAAAGCACAATTTCATCAGAAACAAACAAAACAAGAAAAATGAATCTATTCAACAAGTCTGCAACATATTCTTAAGAGTTACATGCTTTCACCCAATGTCAATGTGTAATTTCTCCAGTTCTGATCATTGTTTAGGTTGTTGGTAGCTTGGTCCAATGCCAAAACACAGTGAAATCTCTTTATGGCTTTAAACGCGTTTTCTCCTCGAGAGAAACATGATTTCACTAAAAACGTTGTAGTTTAAACATGCCTGTTGTACATGTCTGCAAACACTCAGAGCCTTAAAGTACGGATTTCATCAATGTGGTTTTTGGTGAGAAACCTTCTATTTCAAGGTTCTGTGCGTTTTCAGACACGTACAATATGTATTTTTTGTTTTTCTGATGAAATCCCTCCTTTTAATGCATTTTCTCACAGAAAATGAGTCTCTTGCCATGGGAAAATGGCTTTCTTGAAAAAGCATATTCTGGTCGAGAAATGGTGTTTTAAACAATAAAAACGACTCCCTGCCTTATTTAGTTCACATTTTAACTTTTGTTAACCTAGCCCGTATTCATAACGCACTAAACCTTTTTACCGCGTTAAACGCCTTTTCTCGACAACAAAAGCACAATTTCATCAAAAACAAACAAAACAAGAAAAATGAATCTATTCAACAAGTCTGCAACACATCCTTAAGAGTTACATGATTTCACCCAATGTCAATGTGTAATTTCTCCAGTTCTGATCATTGTTTAGGTTGTTGGCAGCATGGTCCAATGCCAAAACACAGTGAAATCTTTTTATGGCTTTAAACGCGATTTCTCCTCGAGAGAAACATGATTTCACTAAAAACGTTATAGTTTAAACATGCCTGTTGTACATGTCTGCAAACACTCAGAGCCTTAAAGTACGGCTTTCACCAATGTGATTTTTGGTGAGAAACCTTCTATTTCAAGGTTCTGTGCGTTTTCAGACATGTACAATATGTATTTTTTGTGTTTCTGATGAAATCCCTCCTTTTAATGCATTTTCTCACAGAAAATGAGTCTCTCGCCATGGGAAAATGGCGTTCTTGAGAAAGCATATTCTGGTCGAAAAATGGTGTTTTAAACAATAAAAACGACTCCCGGCCTTATTTAGTTCACATTTTTACTTTTGGTAACCTAGCCCGTATTCATAACGCACTAAACCTTTTTATCGCGTTAAACGCCTTTTCTCGACAAGAAAAGCACAATTTCATCAGAAACAAACAAAACAAGAAAAATGAATCTATTCAACAAGTCTGCAACACATCCTTAAGAATTACATGATTTCACCCAATGTCAATGTGTAATTTCTCCAGTTCTGATCATTGTTTAGGTTGTTGGTAGCTTGGTCCAATGCCAAAATACAGCGAAATCTTTTTATGGCTTTAAACGCGTTTTCTCCTCGAGAGAAACATGATTTCACTAAAAACGTTATAGTTTAAACATGCCTGTTGTACATGTTTGCAAACACTCAGAGCCTTAAAGTACGGTTTTCATCAATGTGGTTTTTGGTGAGAAACCTTCTATTTCAAGGTTCTGTGCGTTTTCAGACACGTACAATATGTATTTTTTGTGTTTCTGATGAAATCCCTCCTTTTAATGCATTTTCTCACAGGAAATGAGTCTCTCGCCATGGGAAAATGGCTTTCTTGAAAAAGCATATTCTGGTCGAGAAATGGTGTTTTAAACAATAAAAACGACTCCCGGCCTTATTTAGTTCACATTTTTACTTTTGGTAACCTAGCCCGTATTCATAACGCACTAAACCTTTTTATCGCGTTAAACGCCTTTTCTCGACAAGAAAAGCACAATTTCATCAGAAACAAACAAAACAAGAAAAATGAATCTATTCAACAAGTCTGCAACATATTCTTAAGAGTTACATGCTTTCACCCAATGTCAATGTGTAATTTCTCCAGTTCTGATCATTGTTTAGGTTGTTGGTAGCTTGGTCCAATGCCAAAACACAGTGAAATCTCTTTATGGCTTTAAACGCGTTTTCTCCTCGAGAGAAACATGATTTCACTAAAAACGTTATAGTTTAAACATGCCTGTTGTACATGTCTGCAAACACTCAGAGCCTTAAAGTACGGATTTCATCAATGTGGTTTTTGGTGAGAAACCTTCTATTTCAAGGTTCTGTGCGTTTTCAGACACGTACAATATGTATTTTTTGTTTTTCTGATGAAATCCCTCCTTTTAATGCATTTTCTCACAGAAAATGAGTCTCTTGCCATGGGAAAATGGCTTTCTTGAGAAAGCATATTCTGGTCGAGAAACGGTGTTTTAAACAATAAAAACGACTCCCGGCCTTATTTAGTTCACATTTTAACTTTTGTTAACCTAGCCCGTATTCATAACGCACTAAACCTTTTTACCGCGTTAAACGCCTTTTCTCGACAACAAAAGCACAATTTCATCAAAAACAAACAAAACAAGAAAAATGAATCTATTCAACAAGTCTGCAACACATCCTTAAGAGTTATATGATTTCACCCAATGTCAATGTGTAATTTCTCCAGTTCTGATCATTGTTTAGGTTGTTGGCAGCTTGGTCCAATGCCAAAACACAGTGAAATCTTTTTATGGCTTTAAACGCGTTTTCTCCTCGAGAAAAACATGATTTCACTAAAAACGTTATAGTTTAAACATGCCTGTTGTACATGTCTACAAACACTCAGAGCCTTAAAGTACGGCTTTCACCAATGTGATTTTTGGTGAGAAACCTTCTATTTCAAGGTTCTGTGCGTTTTCAGACATGTACAATATGTATTTTTTGTGTTTCTGATGAAATCCCTCCTTTTAATGCATTTTCTCACAGAAAATGAGTCTCTCGCCATGGGAAAATGGCGTTCTTGAGAAAGCATATTCTGGTCGAGAAATGGTGTTTTAAACAATAAAAACGACTCCCGGCCTTATTTAGTTCACATTTTTACTTTTGTTAACCTAGCCCGTATTCATAACGCACTAAACCTTTTTATCGCGTTAAACGCCTTTTCTCGACAAGAAAAGCACAATTTCATCAGAAACAAACAAAACAAGAAAAATGAATCTATTCAACAAGTCTGCAACACATCCTTAAGAGTTACATGATTTCACCCAATGTCAATGTGTAACTTCTCCAGTTCTGATCATTGTTTAGGTTGTTGGTAGCTTGGTCCAATGCCAAAACACAGTGAAATCTCTTTATGGCTTTAAACGCGTTTTCTCCTCGAGAGAAACATGATTTCACTAAAAACGATATAGTTCAAACATGCCTGTTGTTAACTGTCTGCAAACACTCAGAGCCTTAAAGTAGGGTTTTCACCAATGTGTTTTTTGGTGAGAAACCTTCTATTTCAAGGTTCGGTGCGTTATCAGACACGTACAATATGTATTTTTTGTGTTTCTGATGAAATCCCTCCTTTTAATGCATTTTCTCACAGAAAATGAGTCTCTCGCCATGGGAAAATGGCTTTCTTGAGAAAGCATATTCTGGTCGAGAAATGGTGTTTTAAACAATAAAAACGACTCCCGGCCTTATTTAGTTCACATTTTAACTTTTGTTAACCTAGCCCGTATTCATAACGCACTAAACCTTTTTACCGCGTTAAACGCCTTTTCTCGACAACAAAAGCACAATTTCATCAAAAACAAACAAAACAAGAAAAATGAATCTATTCAACAAGTCTGCAACACATCCTTAAGAGTTACATGATTTCACCCAATGTCAATGTGTAATTTCTCCAGTTCTGATCATTGTTTAGGTTGTTGGCAGCTTGGTCCAATGCCAAAACACAGTGAAATCTTTTTATGGCTTTAAACGCGTTTTCTCCTCGAGAAAAACATGATTTCACTAAAAACGTTATAGTTTAAACATGCCTGTTGTACATGTCTGCAAACACTCAGAGCCTTAAAGTACGGCTTTCACCAATGTGATTGTTGGTGAGAAACCTTCTATTTCAAGGTTCTGTGCGTTTTCAGACATGTACAATATGTATTTTTTGTGTTTCTGATGAAATCCCTCCTTTTAATGCATTTTCTCACAGAAAATGAGTCTCTCGCCATGGGAAAATGGCGTTCTTGAGAAAGCATATTCTGGTCGAGAAATGGTGTTTTAAACAATAAAAACGACTCCCGGCCTTATTTAGTTCACATTTTTACTTTTGTTAACCTAGCCCGTATTCATAACGCACTAAACCTTTTTATCGCGTTAAACGCCTTTTCTCGACAAGAAAAGCACAATTTCATCAGAAACAAACAAAACAAGAAAAATGAATCTATTCAACAAGTCTGCAACATATTCTTAAGAGTTACATGCTTTCACCCAATGTCAATGTGTAATTTCTCCAGTTCTGATCATTGTTTAGGTTGTTGGTAGCTTGGTCCAATGCCAAAACACAGTGAAATCTCTTTATGGCTTTAAACGCGTTTTCTCCTCGAGAGAAACATGATTTCACTAAAAAACGTTATAGTTTAAACATGCCTGTTGTACATGTCTGCAAACACTCAGAGCCTTAAAGTACGGATTTCATCAATGTGGTTTTTGGTGAGAAACCTTCTATTTCAAGGTTCTGTGCGTTTTCAGACACGTACAATATGTATTTTTTGTTTTTCTGATGAAATCCCTCCTTTTAATGCATTTTCTCACAGAAAATGAGTCTCTTGCCATGGGAAAATGGCTTTCTTGAAAAAGCATATTCTGGTCGAGAAATGGTGTTTTAAACAATAAAAACGACTCCCTGCCTTATTTAGTTCACATTTTAACTTTTGTTAACCTAGCCCGTATTCATAACGCACTAAACCTTTTTACCGCGTTAAACGCCTTTTCTCGACAAGAAAAGCACAATTTCATCAAAAACAAACAAAACAAGAAAAATGAATCTATTCAACAAGTCTGCAACACATCCTTAAGAGTTACATGATTTCACCCAATGTCAATGTGTAATTTCTCCAGTTCTGATCATTGTTTAGGTTGTTGGTTGCTTGGTCCAATGCCAAAACACAGTGAAATCTTTTTATGGCTTTAAACGCGATTTCTCCTCGAGAGAAACATGATTTCACTAAAAACGTTATAGTTTAAACATGCCTGTTGTACATGTCTGCAAACACTCAGAGCCTTAAAGTACGGCTTTCACCAATGTGATTTTTGGTGAGAAACCTTCTATTTCAAGGTTCTGTGCGTTTTCAGACATGTACAATATGTATTTTTTGTGTTTCTGATGAAATCCCTCCTTTTAATTCATTTTCTCACAGAAAATGAGTCTCTCGCCATGGGAAAATGGCGTTCTTGAGAAAGCATATTCTGGTCGAGAAATGGTGTTTTAAACAATAAAAACGACTCCCGGCCTTATTTAGTTCACATTTTTACTTTTGTTAACCTAGCCCGTATTCATAACGCACTAAACCTTTTTATCGCGTTAAACGCCTTTTCTCGACAAGAAAAGCACAATTTCATCAGAAACAAACAAAACAAGAAAAATGAATCTATTCAACAAGTCTGCAACACATCCTTAAGAATTACATGATTTCACCCAATGTCAATGTGTAATTTCTCCAGTTCTGATCATTGTTTAGGTTGTTGGTAGCTTGGTCCAATGCCAAAATACAGCGAAATCTTTTTATGGCTTTAAACGCGTTTTCTCCTCGAGAGAAACATGATTTCACTAAAAACGTTATAGTTTAAACATGCCTGTTGTACATGTTTGCAAACACTCAGAGCCTTAAAGTACGGTTTTCATCAATGTGGTTTTTGGTGAGAAACCTTCTATTTCAAGGTTCTGTGCGTTTTCAGACACGTACAATATGTATTTTTTGTGTTTCTGATGAAATCCCTCCTTTTAATGCATTTTCTCACAGGAAATGAGTCTCTCGCCATGGGAAAATGGCTTTCTTGAAAAAGCATATTCTGGTCGAGAAATGGTGTTTTAAACAATAAAAACGACTCCCGGCCTTATTTAGTTCACATTTTTACTTTTGTTAACCTAGCCCGTATTCATAACGCACTAAACCTTTTTACCGCGTTAAACGCCTTTTCTCGACAACAAAAGCACAATTTCATCAAAAACAAACAAAACAAGAAAAATGAATCTATTCAACAAGTCTGCAACACATCCTTAAGAGTTACATGATTTCACCCAATGTCAATGTGTAATTTCTCCAGTTCTGATCATTGTTTAGGTTGTTGGCAGCTTGGTCCAATGCCAAAACACAGTGACATCTTTTTATGGCTTTAAACGCGTTTTCTCCTCGAGAAAAACATGATTTCACTAAAAACGTTATAGTTTAAACATGCCTGTTGTACATGTTTGCAAACACTCAGAGCCTTAAAGTACGGTTTTCATCAATGTGGTTTTTGGTGAGAAACCTTCTATTTCAAGGTTCTGTGCGTTTTCAGACACGTACAATATGTATTTTTTGTGTTTCTGATGAAATCCCTCCTTTTAATGCATTTTCTCACAGGAAATGAGTCTCTCGCCATGGGAAAATGGCTTTCTTGAAAAAGCATATTCTGGTCGAGAAATGGTGTTTTAAACAATAAAAACGACTCCCGGCCTTATTTAGTTCACATTTTTACTTTTGTTAACCTAGCCCGTATTCATAACGCACTAAACCTTTTTACCGCGTTAAACGCCTTTTCTCGACAACAAAAGCACAATTTCATCAAAAACAAACAAAACAAGAAAAATGAATCTATTCAACAAGTCTGCAACACATCCTTAAGAGTTACATGATTTCACCCAATGTCAATGTGTAATTTCTCCAGTTCTGATCATTGTTTAGGTTGTTGGCAGCTTGGTCCAATGCCAAAACACAGTGACATCTTTTTATGGCTTTAAACGCGTTTTCTCCTCGAGAAAAACATGATTTCACTAAAAACGTTATAGTTTAAACATGCCTGTTGTACATGTCTGCAAACACTCAGAGCCTTAAAGTACGGCTTTCACCAATGTGATTTTTGGTGAGAAACCTTCTATTTCAAGGTTCTGTGCGTTTTCAGACATGTACAATATGTATTTTTTGTGTTTCTGATGAAATCCCTCCTTTTAATGCATTTTCTCACAGAAAATGAGTCTCTCGCCATGGGAAAATGGCGTTCTTGAGAAAGCATATTCTGGTCGACAAATGGTGTTTTAAACAATAAAAACGACTCCCGGCCTTATTTAGTTCACATTTTAACTTTTGTTAACCTAGCCCGTATTCATAACGCACTAAACCTTTTTACCGCGTTAAACGCCTTTTCTCGACAACAAAAGCACAATTTCATCAAAAACAAACAAAACAAGAAAAATGAATCTATTCAACAAGTCTGCAACACATCCTTAAGAGTTACATGATTTCACCCAATGTCAATGTGTAATTTCTCCAGTTCTGATCATTGTTTAGGTTGTTGGCAGCTTGGTCCAATGCCAAAACACAGTGAAATCTTTTTATGGCTTTAAACGCGTTTTCTCCTCGAGAAAAACATGATTTCACTAAAAACGTTATAGTTTAAACATGCCTGTTGTACATGTCTGCAAACACTCAGAGCCTTAACGTACGGCTTTCACCAATGTGGTTTTTGGTGAGAAACCTTCTATTTCAAGGTTCTGTGCGTTTTCAGACACGTACAATATGTATTTTTTGTTTTTCTGATGAAATCCCTCCTTTTAATGCATTTTCTCACAGAAAATGAGTCTCTTGCCATGGGAAAATGGCTTTCTTGAAAAAGCATATTCTGGTCGAGAAACGGTGTTTTAAACAATAAAAACGACTCCCGGCCTTATTTAGTTCACATTTTAACTTTTGTTAACCTAGCCCGTATTCATAACGCACTAAACCTTTTTACCGCGTTAAACGCCTTTTCTCGACAACAAAAGCACAATTTCATCAAAAACAAACAAAACAAGAAAAATGAATCTATTCAACAAGTCTGCAACACATCCTTAAGAGTTACATGATTTCACCCAATGTCAATGTGTAATTTCTCCAGTTCTGATCATTGTTTAGGTTGTTGGTAGCTTGGTCCAATGCCAAAATACAGCGAAATCTTTTTATGGCTTTAAACGCGTTTTCTCCTCGAGAGAAACATGATTTCACTAAAAACGTTATAGTTTAAACATGCCTGTTGTACATGTTTGCAAACACTCAGAGCCTTAAAGTACGGTTTTCATCAATGTGGTTTTTGGTGAGAAACCTTCTATTTCAAGGTTCTGTGCGTTTTCAGACACGTACAATATGTATTTTTTGTGTTTCTGATGAAATCCCTCCTTTTAATGCATTTTCTCACAGAAAATGAGTCTCTCGCCATGGGAAAATGGCGTTCTTGAGA
Organism: Lampris incognitus; assembly: GCF_029633865.1. Classification (NCBI taxonomy): domain Eukaryota; kingdom Metazoa; phylum Chordata; class Actinopteri; order Lampriformes; family Lampridae; genus Lampris; species Lampris incognitus. Next base: position 48,102,556 of record NC_079213.1, on the reverse strand, counting down.
AAGCATATTCTGGTCGAGAAATGGTGTTTTAAACAATAAAAACGACTCCCGGCCTTATTTAGTTCACATTTTTACTTTTGTTAACCTAGCCCGTATTCATAACGCACTAAACCTTTTTATCGCGTTAAACGCCTTTTCTCGACAAGAAAAGCACAATTTCATCAGAAACAAACAAAACAAGAAAAATGAATCTATTCAACAAGTCTGCAACACATCCTTAAGAGTTACATGATTTCACCCAATGTCAATGTGTAATTTCTCCAGTTCTGATCATTGTTTAGGTTGTTGGCAGCTTGGTCCAATGCCAAAACACAGTGAAATCTTTTTATGGCTTTAAACGCGATTTCTCCTCGAGAGAAACATGATTTCACTAAAAACGTTATAGTTTAAACAAGCCTGTTGTACATGTCTGCAAACACTCAGAGCCTTAAAGTACGGCTTTCACCAATGTGATTTTTGGTGAGAAACCTTCTATTTCAAGGTTCTGTGCGTTTTCAGACATGTACAATATGTATTTTTTGTGTTTCTGATGAAATCCCTCCTTTTAATGCATTTTCTCACAGAAAATGAGTCTCTCGCCATGGGAAAATGGCGTTCTTGAGAAAGCATATTCTGGTCGAGAAATGGTGTTTTAAACAATAAAAACGACTCCCGGCCTTATTTAGTTCACATTTTTACTTTTGTTAACCTAGCCCGTATTCATAACGCACTAAACCTTTTTATCGCGTTAAACGCCTTTTCTCGACAAGAAAAGCACAATTTCATCAGAAACAAACAAAACAAGAAAAATGAATCTATTCAACAAGTCTGCAACACATCCTTAAGAGTTACATGATTTCACCCAATGTCAATGTGTAATTTCTCCAGTTCTGATCATTGTTTAGGTTGTTGGTAGCTTGGTCCAATGCCAAAATACAGCGAAATCTTTTTATGGCTTTAAACGCGTTTTCTCCTCGAGAGAAACATGATTTCACTAAAAACGTTATAGTTTAAACATGCCTGTTGTACATGTTTGCAAACACTCAGAGCCTTAAAGTACGGTTTTCATCAATGTGGTTTTTGGTGAGAAACCTTCTATTTCAAGGTTCTGTGCGTTTTCAGACACGTACAATATGTATTTTTTGTGTTTCTGATGAAATCCCTCCTTTTAATGCATTTTCTCACAGGAAATGAGTCTCTCGCCATGGGAAAATGGCTTTCTTGAAAAAGCATATTCTGGTCGAGAAATGGTGTTTTAAACAATAAAAACGACTCCCGGCCTTATTTAGTTCACATTTTTACTTTTGTTAACCTAGCCCGTATTCATAACGCACTAAACCTTTTTATCGCGTTAAACGCCTTTTCTCGACAACAAAAGCACAATTTCATCAAAAACAAACAACAAGAAAAATGAATCTATTCAACAAGTCTGCAACACATCCTTAAGAGTTACATGATTTCACCCAATGTCAATGTGTAATTTCTCCAGTTCTGATCATTGTTTAGGTTGTTGGCAGCTTGGTCCAATGCCAAAACACAGTGAAATCTTTTTATGGCTTTAAACGCGTTTTCTCCTCGAGAAAAACATGATTTCACTAAAAACGTTATAGTTTAAACATGCCTGTTGTACATGTCTGCAAACACTCAGAGCCTTAAAGTACGGCTTTCACCAATGTGATTTTTGGTGAGAAACCTTCTATTTCAAGGTTCTGTGCGTTTTCAGACATGTACAATATGTATTTTTTGTGTTTCTGATGAAATCCCTCCTTTTAATGCATTTTCTCACAGAAAATGAGTCTCTCGCCATGGGAAAATGGCGTTCTTGAGAAAGCATATTCTGGTCGAGAAATGGTGTTTTAAACAATAAAAACGACTCCCGGCCTTATTTAGTTCACATTTTTACTTTTGTTAACCTAGCCCGTATTCATAACGCACTAAACCTTTTTATCGCGTTAAACGCCTTTTCTCGACAAGAAAAGCACAATTTCATCAGAAACAAACAAAACAAGAAAAATGAATCTATTCAACAAGTCTGCAACATATTCTTAAGAGTTACATGCTTTCACCCAATGTCAATGTGTAATTTCTCCAGTTCTGATCATTGTTTAGGTTGTTGGTAGCTTGGTCCAATGCCAAAACACAGTGAAATCTCTTTATGGCTTTAAACGCGTTTTCTCCTCGAGAGAAACATGATTTCACTAAAAACGATATAGTTCAAACATGCCTGTTGTAACTGTCTGCAAACACTCAGAGCCTTAAAGTACGGATTTCATCAATGTGGTTTTTGGTGAGAAACCTTCTATTTCAAGGTTCTGTGCGTTTTCAGACATGTACAATATGTTTTTTTTGTGTTTCTGATGAAATCCCTCCTTTTAATGCATTTTCTCACAGAAAATGAGTCTCTCGCCATGGGAAAATGGCGTTCTTGAGAAAGCATATTCTGGTCGAGAAATGGTGTTTTAAACAATAAAAACGACTCCCGGCCTTATTTAGTTCACATTTTTACTTTTGTTAACCTAGCCCGTATTCATAACGCACTAAACCTTTTTATCGCGTTAAAGGCCTTTTCTCGACAAGAAAAGCACAATTTCATCAAAAACAAACAAAATGAATCTATTCAACAAGTCTGCAACACATCCTTAAGAGTTACATGATTTCACCCAATGTCAATGTGTAATTTCTCCAGTTCTGATCATTGTTTAGGTTGTTGGCAGCTTGGTCCAATGCCAAAACACAGCGAAATCTTTTTATGGCTTTAAACGCGTTTTCTCCTCGAGAAAAACATGATTTCACTAAAAACGTTATAGTTTAAACATGCCTGTTGTACATGTCTGCAAACACTCAGAGCCTTAAAGTACGGCTTTCACCAATGTGATTTTTGGTGAGAAACCTTCTATTTCAAGGTTCTGTGCGTTTTCAGACATGTACAATATGTATTTTTTGTGTTTCTGATGAAATCCCTCCTTTTAATGCATTTTCTCACAGAAAATGAGTCTCTCGCCATGGGAAAATGGCGTTCTTGAGAAAGCATATTCTGGTCGAGAAATGGTGTTTTAAACAATAAAAACGACTCCCGGCCTTATTTAGTTCACATTTTTACTTTTGTTAACCTAGCCCGTATTCATAACGCACTAAACCTTTTTATCGCGTTAAAGGCCTTTTCTCGACAAGAAAAGCACAATTTCATCAAAAACAAACAAAATGAATCTATTCAACAAGTCTGCAACACATCCTTAAGAGTTACATGATTTCACCCAATGTCAATGTGTAATTTCTCCAGTTCTGATCATTGTTTAGGTTGTTGGTAGCTTGGTCCAATGCCAAAACAGAGTGAAATCTTTTTATGGCTTTAAACGCGTTTTCTCCTTGAGAGAAACATGATTTCACTAAAAACGTTATAGTTTAAACATGCCTGTTGTACATGTCTGCAAACACTCAGAGCCTTAAAGTACGGCTTTCACCAATGTGATTTTTGGTGAGAAACCTTATATTTCAAGGTTCAGTGCGTTTTCAGACATGTACAATATGTATCTTTTGTGTTTCTGATGAAATCCCTCCTTTTAATGCATTTTCTCACAGAAAATGAGTCTCTCGCCATGGGAAAATGGCGTTCTTGAGAAAGCATATTCTGGTCGAGAAATGGTGTTTTAAACAATAAAAACGACTCCCGGCCTTATTTAGTTCACATTTTTACTTTTGTTAACCTAGCCCGTATTCATAACGCACTAAACCTTTTTATCGCGTTAAACGCCTTTTCTCGACAAGAAAAGCACAATTTCATCAGAAACAAACAAAACAAGAAAAATGAATCTATTCAACAAGTCTGCAACACATCCTTAAGAGTTACATGATTTCACCCAATGTCAATGTGTAATTTCTCCAGTTCTGATCATTGTTTAGGTTGTTGGTAGCTTGGTCCAATGCCAAAATACAGCGAAATCTTTTTATGGCTTTAAACGCGTTTTCTCCTCGAGAGAAACATGATTTCACTAAAAACGTTATAGTTTAAACATGCCTGTTGTACATGTTTGCAAACACTCAGAGCCTTAAAGTACGGTTTTCATCAATGTGGTTTTTGGTGAGAAACCTTCTATTTCAAGGTTCTGTGCGTTTTCAGACACGTACAATATGTATTTTTTGTGTTTCTGATGAAATCCCTCCTTTTAATGCATTTTCTCACAGGAAATGAGTCTCTCGCCATGGGAAAATGGCTTTCTTGAAAAAGCATATTCTGGTCGAGAAATGGTGTTTTAAACAATAAAAACGACTCCCGGCCTTATTTAGTTCACATTTTTACTTTTGTTAACCTAGCCCGTATTCATAACGCACTAAACCTTTTTATCGCGTTAAACGCCTTTTCTCGACAACAAAAGCACAATTTCATCAAAAACAAACAAAACAAGAAAAATGAATCTATTCAACAAGTCTGCAACACATCCTTAAGAGTTACATGATTTCACCCAATGTCAATGTGTAATTTCTCCAGTTCTGATCATTGTTTAGGTTGTTGGCAGCTTGGTCCAATGCCAAAACACAGTGAAATCTTTTTATGGCTTTAAACGCGTTTTCTCCTCGAGAAAAACATGATTTCACTAAAAACGTTATAGTTTAAACATGCCTGTTGTACATGTCTGCAAACACTCAGAGCCTTAAAGTACGGCTTTCACCAATGTGATTTTTGGTGAGAAACCTTCTATTTCAAGGTTCTGTGCGTTTTCAGACATGTACAATATGTATTTTTTGTGTTTCTGATGAAATCCCTCCTTTTAATGCATTTTCTCACAGAAAATGAGTCTCTCGCCATGGGAAAATGGCGTTCTTGAGAAAGCATATTCTGGTCGAGAAATGGTGTTTTAAACAATAAAAACGACTCCCGGCCTTATTTAGTTCACATTTTTACTTTTGTTAACCTAGCCCGTATTCATAACGCACTAAACCTTTTTATCGCGTTAAACGCCTTTTCTCGACAAGAAAAGCACAATTTCATCAGAAACAAACAAAACAAGAAAAATGAATCTATTCAACAAGTCTGCAACATATTCTTAAGAGTTACATGCTTTCACCCAATGTCAATGTGTAATTTCTCCAGTTCTGATCATTGTTTAGGTTGTTGGTAGCTTGGTCCAATGCCAAAACACAGTGAAATCTCTTTATGGCTTTAAACGCGTTTTCTCCTCGAGAGAAACATGATTTCACTAAAAACGATATAGTTCAAACATGCCTGTTGTAACTGTCTGCAAACACTCAGAGCCTTAAAGTACGGATTTCATCAATGTGGTTTTTGGTGAGAAACCTTCTATTTCAAGGTTCTGTGCGTTTTCAGACACGTACAATATGTATTTTTTGTGTTTCTGATGAAATCCCTCCTTTTAATGCATTTTCTCACAGGAAATGAGTCTCTCGCCATGGGAAAATGGCTTTCTTGAAAAAGCATATTCTGGTCGAGAAATGGTGTTTTAAACAATAAAAACGACTCCCGGCCTTATTTAGTTCACATTTTTACTTTTGTTAACCTAGCCCGTATTCATAACGCACTAAACCTTTTTATCGCGTTAAACGCCTTTTCTCGACAACAAAAGCACAATTTCATCAAAAACAAACAAAACAAGAAAAATGAATCTATTCAACAAGTCTGCAACACATCCTTAAGAGTTACATGATTTCACCCAATGTCAATGTGTAATTTCTCCAGTTCTGATCATTGTTTAGGTTGTTGGCAGCTTGGTCCAATGCCAAAACACAGTGAAATCTTTTTATGGCTTTAAACGCGTTTTCTCCTCGAGAAAAACATGATTTCACTAAAAACGTTATAGTTTAAACATGCCTGTTGTACATGTCTGCAAACACTCAGAGCCTTAAAGTACGGCTTTCACCAATGTGATTTTTGGTGAGAAACCTTCTATTTCAAGGTTCTGTGCGTTTTCAGACATGTACAATATGTATTTTTTGTGTTTCTGATGAAATCCCTCCTTTTAATGCATTTTCTCACAGAAAATGAGTCTCTCGCCATGGGAAAATGGCGTTCTTGAGAAAGCATATTCTGGTCGAGAAATGGTGTTTTAAACAATAAAAACGACTCCCGGCCTTATTTAGTTCACATTTTTACTTTTGTTAACCTAGCCCGTATTCATAACGCACTAAACCTTTTTATCGCGTTAAACGCCTTTTCTCGACAAGAAAAGCACAATTTCATCAGAAACAAACAAAACAAGAAAAATGAATCTATTCAACAAGTCTGCAACATATTCTTAAGAGTTACATGCTTTCACCCAATGTCAATGTGTAATTTCTCCAGTTCTGATCATTGTTTAGGTTGTTTGTAGCTTGGTCCAATGCCAAAACACAGTGAAATCTCTTTATGGCTTTAAACGCGTTTTCTCCTCGAGAGAAACATGATTTCACTAAAAACGTTATAGTTTAAACATGCCTGTTGTACATGTCTGCAAACACTCAGAGCCTTAAAGTACGGATTTCATCAATGTGGTTTTTGGTGAGAAACCTTCTATTTCAAGGTTCTGTGCGTTTTCAGACACGTACAATATGTATTTTTTGTGTTTCTGATGAAATCCCTCCTTTTAATGCATTTTCTCACAGAAAATGAGTCTCTTGCCATGGGAAAATGGCTTTCTTGAGAAAGCATATTCTGGTCGAGAAACGGTGTTTTAAACAATAAAAACGACTCCCGGCCTTATTTAGTTCACATTTTAACTTTTGTTAACCTAGCCCGTATTCATAACGCACTAAACCTTTTTACCGCGTTAAACGCCTTTTCTCGACAACAAAAGCACAATTTCATCAAAAACAAACAAAACAAGAAAAATGAATCTATTCAACAAGTCTGCAACACATCCTTAAGAGTTACATGATTTCACCCAATGTCAATGTGTAATTTCTCCAGTTCTGATCATTGTTTAGGTTGTTGGCAGCTTGGTCCAATGCCAAAACACAGCGAAATCTTTTTATGGCTTTAAACGCGTTTTCTCCTCGAGAAAAACATGATTTCACTAAAAACGTTATAGTTTAAACATGCCTGTTGTACATGTCTGCAAACACTCAGAGCCTTAAAGTACGGCTTTCACCAATGTGCTTTTTGGTGAGAAACCTTCTATTTCAAGGTTCTGTGCGTTTTCAGACATGTACAATATGTATTTTTTGTGTTTCTGATGAAATCCCTCCTTTTAATGCATTTTCTCACAGAAAATGAGTCTCTCGCCATGGGAAAATGGCGTTCTTGAGAAAGCATATTCTGGTCGAGAAATGGTGTTTTAAACAATAAAAACGACTCCCGGCCTTATTTAGTTCACATTTTTACTTTTGTTAACCTAGCCCGTATTCATAACGCACTAAACCTTTTTATCGCGTTAAACGCCTTTTCTCGACAAGAAAAGCACAATTTCATCAGAAACAAACAAAACAAGAAAAATGAATCTATTCAACAAGTCTGCAACATATTCTTAAGAGTTACATGCTTTCACCCAATGTCAATGTGTAATTTCTCCAGTTCTGATCATTGTTTAGGTTGTTTGTAGCTTGGTCCAATGCCAAAACACAGTGAAATCTCTTTATGGCTTTAAACGCGTTTTCTCCTCGAGAGAAACATGATTTCACTAAAAACGTTATAGTTTAAACATGCCTGTTGTACATGTCTGCAAACACTCAGAGCCTTAAAGTACGGATTTCATCAATGTGGTTTTTGGTGAGAAACCTTCTATTTCAAGGTTCTGTGCGTTTTCAGACACGTACAATATGTATTTTTTGTGTTTCTGATGAAATCCCTCCTTTTAATGCATTTTCTCACAGAAAATGAGTCTCTTGCCATGGGAAAATGGCTTTCTTGAGAAAGCATATTCTGGTCGAGAAACGGTGTTTTAAACAATAAAAACGACTCCCGGCCTTATTTAGTTCACATTTTAACTTTTGTTAACCTAGCCCGTATTCATAACGCACTAAACCTTTTTACCGCGTTAAACGCCTTTTCTCGACAACAAAAGCACAATTTCATCAAAAACAAACAAAACAAGAAAAATGAATCTATTCAACAAGTCTGCAACACATCCTTAAGAGTTACATGATTTCACCCAATGTCAATGTGTAATTTCTCCAGTTCTGATCATTGTTTAGGTTGTTGGCAGCTTGGTCCAATGCCAAAACACAGCGAAATCTTTTTATGGCTTTAAACGCGTTTTCTCCTCGAGAAAAACATGATTTCACTAAAAACGTTATAGTTTAAACATGCCTGTTGTACATGTCTGCAAACACTCAGAGCCTATAAGTACGGCTTTCACCAATGTGCTTTTTGGTGAGAAACCTTCTATTTCAAGGTTCTGTGCGTTTTCAGACATGTACAATATGTATTTTTTGTGTTTCTGATGAAATCCCTCCTTTTAATGCATTTTCTCACAGAAAATGAGTCTCTCGCCATGGGAAAATGGCGTTCTTGAGAAAGCATATTCTGGTCGAGAAATGGTGTTTTAAACAATAAAAACGACTCCCGGCCTTATTTAGTTCACATTTTTACTTTTGTTAACCTAGCCCGTATTCATAACGCACTAAACCTTTTTATCGCGTTAAACGCCTTTTCTCGACAAGAAAAGCACAATTTCATCAGAAACAAACAAAACAAGAAAAATGAATCTATTCAACAAGTCTGCAACATATTCTTAAGAGTTACATGCTTTCACCCAATGTCAATGTGTAATTTCTCCAGTTCTGATCATTGTTTAGGTTGTTTGTAGCTTGGTCCAATGCCAAAACACAGTGAAATCTCTTTATGGCTTTAAACGCGTTTTCTCCTCGAGAGAAACATGATTTCACTAAAAACGTTATAGTTTAAACATGCCTGTTGTACATGTCTGCAAACACTCAGAGCCTTAAAGTACGGATTTCATCAATGTGGTTTTTGGTGAGAAACCTTCTATTTCAAGGTTCTGTGCGTTTTCAGACACGTACAATATGTATTTTTTGTGTTTCTGATGAAATCCCTCCTTTTAATGCATTTTCTCACAGAAAATGAGTCTCTTGCCATGGGAAAATGGCTTTCTTGAGAAAGCATATTCTGGTCGAGAAACGGTGTTTTAAACAATAAAAACGACTCCCGGCCTTATTTAGTTCACATTTTAACTTTTGTTAACCTAGCCCGTACTCATAACGCACTAAACCTTTTTACCGCGTTAAACGCCTTTTCTCGACAACAAAAGCACAATTTCATCAAAAACAAACAAAACAAGAAAAATGAATCTATTCAACAAGTCTGCAACACATCCTTAAGAGTTACATGATTTCACCCAATGTCAATGTGTAATTTCTCCAGTTCTGATCATTGTTTAGGTTGTTGGCAGCTTGGTCCAATGCCAAAACACAGCGAAATCTTTTTATGGCTTTAAACGCGTTTTCTCCTCGAGAAAAACATGATTTCACTAAAAACGTTATAGTTTAAACATGCCTGTTGTACATGTCTGCAAACACTCAGAGCCTTAAAGTACGGCTTTCACCAATGTGCTTTTTGGTGAGAAACCTTCTATTTCAAGGTTCTGTGCGTTTTCAGACATGTACAATATGTATTTTTTGTGTTTCTGATGAAATCCCTCCTTTTAATGCATTTTCTCACAGAAAATGAGTCTCTCGCCATGGGAAAATGGCGTTCTTGAGAAAGCATATTCTGGTCGAGAAATGGTGTTTTAAACAATAAAAACGACTCCCGGCCTTATTTAGTTCACATTTTTACTTTTGTTAACCTAGCCCGTATTCATAACGCACTAAACCTTTTTATCGCGTTAAAGGCCTTTTCTCGACAAGAAAAGCACAATTTCATCAAAAACAAACAAAATGAATCTATTCAACAAGTCTGCAACACATCCTTAAGAGTTACATGATTTCAACCAATGTCAATGTGTAATTTCCCCAGTTCTGATCATTGTTTAGGTTGTTGGTAGCTTGGTCCAATGCCAAAACACAGTGAAATCTCTTTATGGCTTTAAACGCGTTTTCTCCTCGAGAGAAACATGATTTCACTAAAAACGATATAGTTCAAACATGCCTGTTGTAACTGTCTGCAAACACTCAGAGCCTTAAAGTAGGGTTTTCACCAATGTGTTTTTTGGTGAGAAACCTTCTATTTCAAGGTTCGGTGCGTTATCAGACACGTACAATATGTATTTTTTGTGTTTCTGATGAAATCCCTCCTTTTAATGCATTTTCTCACAGAAAATGAGTCTCTCGCCATGGGAAAATGGCGTTCTTGAGAAAGCATATTCTGGTCGAGAAATGGTGTTTTAAACAATAAAAACGACTCCCGGCCTTATTTAGTTCACATTTTTACTTTTGGTAACGTAGCCCGTATTCATAACGCACTAAACCTTTTTATCGCGTTAAACGCCTTTTCTCGACAACAAAAGCACAATTTCATCAGAAACAAACAAAACAAGAAAAATGAATCTATTCAACAAGTCTGCAACACATCCTTAAGAGTTACATGATTTCACCCAATGTCAATGTGTAATTTCTCCAGTTCTGATCATTGTTTAGGTTGTTGGTAGCTTGGTCCAATGCCAAAACAGAGTGAAATCTTTTTATGGCTTTAAACGCGTTTTCTCCTCGAGAGAAACATGATTTCACTAAAAACGTTATAGTTTAAACATGCCTGTTGTAACTGTCTGCAAACACTCAGAGCCTTAAAGTACGGTTTTCACCAATGTGTTTTTTGGTGAGAAACCTTCTATTTCAAGGTTTGTTCAATTTCAGACACGTACAATATGTATTTTTTGTGTTTCTGATGAAATCCCTCCTTTTAATGCATTTTCTCACAGAAAATGAGTCTCTCGCCAAGGGAAAATGGCTTTCTTGAAAAAGCATATTCTGGTCGAGAAAAGGTATTTTAAACAATAGAAACGACTCCCGGCCTTATTTAGTTCACATTTTAACTTTTGGTAACCTAGCCCGTATTCATAACGCACTAAACCTTTTTATCGCGTTAAACGCCTTTTCTCGACAAGAAAAGCACAATTTCATCAGAAACAAACAAAACAAGAAAAATGAATCTATTCAACAAGTCTGCAACACATCCTTAAGAGTTACATGATTTCACCCAATGTCAATGTGTAATTTCTCCAGTTCTGATCATTGTTTAGGTTGTTGGTAGCTTGGTCCAATGCCAAAACAGAGTGAAATCTTTTTATGGCTTTAAACGCGTTTTCTCCTTGAGAGAAACATGATTTCACTAAAAACGTTATAGTTTAAACATGCCTGTTGTACATGTCTGCAAACACTCAGAGCCTTAAAGTACGGATTTCATCAATGTGGTTTTTGGTGAGAAACCTTCTATTTCAAGGTTCTGTGCGTTTTCAGACACGTACAATATGTATTTTTTGTGTTTCTGATGAAATCCCTCCTTTTAATGCATTTTCTCACAGAAAATGAGTCTCTTGCCATGGGAAAATGGCTTTCTTGAAAAAGCATATTCTGGTCGAGAAACGGTGTTTTAAACAATAAAAACGACTCCCGGCCTTATTTAGTTCACATTTTTACTTTTGGTAACGTAGCCCGTATTCATAACGCACTAAACCTTTTTATCGCGTTAAACGCCTTTTCTCGACAACAAAAGCACAATTTCATCAGAAACAAACAAAACAAGAAAAATGAATCTATTCAACAAGTCTGCAACACATCCTTAAGAGTTACATGATTTCACCCAATGTCAATGTGTAATTTCTCCAGTTCTGATCATTGTTTAGGTTGTTGGCAGCTTGGTCCAATGCCAAAACACAGTGAAATCTTTTTATGGCTTTAAACGCGTTTTCTCCTCGAGAAAAACATGATTTCACTAAAAACGTTATAGTTTAAACATGCCTGTTGTACATGTCTGCAAACACTCAGAGCCTTAAAGTACGGCTTTCACCAATGTGATTTTTGGTGAGAAACCTTCTATTTCAAGGTTCTGTGCGTTTTCAGACATGTACAATATGTATTTTTTGTGTTTCTGATGAAATCCCTCCTTTTAATGCATTTTCTCACAGGAAATGAGTCTCTCGCCATGGGAAAATGGCTTTCTTGAAAAAGCATATTCTGGTCGAGAAATGGTGTTTTAAACAATAAAAACGACTCCCGGCCTTATTTAGTTCACATTTTTACTTTTATTAACATAGCCCGTATTCATAACGCACTAAACCTTTTTATCGCGTTAAAGGCCTTTTCTCGACAAGAAAAGCACAATTTCATCAAAAACAAACAAAATGAATCTATTCAACAAGTCTGCAACACATCCTTAAGAGTTACATGATTTCAACCAATGTCAATGTGTAATTTCCCCAGTTCTGATCATTGTTTAGGTTGTTGGTAGCTTGGTCCAATGCCAAAACACAGTGAAATCTCTTTATGGCTTTAAACGCGTTTTCTCCTCGAGAGAAACATGATTTCACTAAAAACGATATAGTTCAAACATGCCTGTTGTAACTGTCTGCAAACACTCAGAGCCTTAAAGTAGGGTTTTCACCAATGTGTTTTTTGGTGAGAAACCTTCTATTTCAAGGTTCGGTGCGTTATCAGACACGTACAATATGTATTTTTTGTGTTTCTGATGAAATCCCTCCTTTTAATGCATTGTCTCACAGAAAATGAGTCTCTCGCCATGGGAAAATGGCGTTCTTGAGAAAGCATATTCTGGTCGAGAAATGGTGTTTTAAACAATAAAAACGAATCCCGGCCTTATTTAGTTCACATTTTTACTTTTGGTAACGTAGCCCGTATTCATAACGCACTAAACCTTTTTATCGCGTTAAACGACTTTTCTCGACAACAAAAGCACAATTTCATCAGAAACAAACAAAACAAGAAAAATGAATCTATTCAACAAGTCTGCAACACATCCTTAAGAGTTACATGATTTCACCCAATGTCAATGTGTAATTTCTCCAGTTCTGATCATTGTTTAGGTTGTTGGTAGCTTGGTCCAATGCCAAAACAGAGTGAAATCTTTTTATGGCTTTAAACGCGTTTTCTCCTTGAGAGAAACATGATTTCACTAAAAACGTTATAGTTTAAACATGCCTGTTGTACATGTCTGCAAACACTCAGCCTTAAAGTACGGTTTTCATCAATGTGGTTTTTGGTGAGAAACCTTCTATTTCAAGGTTCTGTGCGTTTTCAGACATGTACAATATGTATTTTTTGTGTTTCTGATGAAATCCCTCCTTTTAATGCTTTTTTTCACAGAAAATGAGTCTCTCGACATGGGAAAATGGCGTTCTTGAGAAAGCATATTCTGGTCGAGAAATGGTGTTTTAAACAATAAAAACGACTCCCGGCCTTATTTAGTTCACATTTTTACTTTTGGTAACGTAGCCCGTATTCATAACGCACTAAACCTTTTTATCGCGTTAAAGGCCTTTTCTCGACAAGAAAAGCACAATTTCATCAGAAACAAACAAAACAAGAAAAATGAATCTATTCAACAAGTCTGCAACACATCCTTAAGAGTTACATGATTTCACCCAATGTCAATGTGTAATTTCTCCAGTTCTGATCATTGTTTAGGTTGTTGGTAGCTTGGTCCAATGCCAAAACAGAGTGAAATCTTTTTCAGGCTTTAAACGCGTTTTCTCCTTGAGAGAAACATGATTTCACTAAAAACGTTATAGTTTAAACATGCCTGTTGTAACTGTCTGCAAACACTCAGAGCCTTAAAGTACGGATTTCATCAATGTGGTTTTTGGTGAGAAACCTTCTATTTCAAGGTTCTGTGCGTTTTCAGACACGTGCAATATGTATTTTTTGTGTTTCTGATGAAATCCCTCCTTTTAATGCATTTTCTCACAGAAAATGAGTCTCTCGCCATGGCAAAATGGCTTTCTTGAAAAAGCATATTCTGGTCGAGAAACGGTGTTTTAAACAATAAAAACGACTCCCGGCCTTATTTAGTTCACATTTTAACTTTTGTTAACCTAGCCCGTATTCATAACGCACTAAACCTTTTTATCGCGTTAAAGGCCTTTTCTCGACAAGAAAAGCACAATTTCATCAGAAACAAACAAAACAAGAAAAATGAATCTATTCAACAAGTCTGCAACACATCCTTAAGAGTTACATGATTTCACCCAATGTCAATGTGTAATTTCTCCAGTTCTGATCATTGTTTAGGTTGTTGGTAGCTTGGTCCAATGCCAAAACAGAGTGAAATCTTTTTCAGGCTTTAAACGCGTTTTCTCCTTGAGAGAAACATGATTTCACTAAAAACGTTATAGTTTAAACATGCCTGTTGTAACTGTCTGCAAACACTCAGAGCCTTAAAGTACGGATTTCATCAATGTGGTTTTTGGTGAGAAACCTTCTATTTCAAGGTTCTGTGCGTTTTCAGACACGTACAATATGTATTTTTTGTGTTTCTGATGAAATCCCTCCTTTTAATGCATTTTCTCACAGAAAATGAGTCTCTCGCCATGGGAAAATGGCTTTCTTGAAAAAGCATATTCTGGTCGAGAAACGGTGTTTTAAACAATAAAAACGACTCCCGGCCTTATTTAGTTCACATTTTTACTTTTGGTAACGTAGCCCGTATTCATAACGCACTAAACCTTTTTATCGCGTTAAACGCCTTTTCTCGACAAGAAAAGCACAATTTCATCAGAAACAAACAAAACAAGAAAAATGAATCTATTCAACAAGTCTGCAACACATCCTTAAGAGTTACATGATTTCACCCAATGTCAATGTGTAATTTCTCCAGTTCTGATCATTGTTTAGGTTGTTGGCAGCTTGGTCCAATGCCAAAACACAGTGAAATCTTTTTATGGCTTTAAACGCGTTTTCTCCTCGAGAAAAACATGATTTCACTAAAAACGTTATAGTTTAAACATGCCTGTTGTACATGTCTGCAAACACTCAGAGCCTTAAAGTACGGCTTTCACCAATGTGATTTTTGGTGAGAAACCTTCTATTTCAAGGTTCTGTGCGTTTTCAGACATGTACAATATGTATTTTTTGTGTTTCTGATGAAATCCCTCCTTTTAATGCATTTTCTCACAGAAAATGAGTCTCTCGCCATGGGAAAATGGCGTTCTTGAGAAAGCATATTCTGGTCGAGAAATGGTGTTTTAAACAATAAAAACGACTCCCGGCCTTATTTAGTTCACATTTTTACTTTTGGTAACGTAGCCCGTATTCATAACGCACTAAACCTTTTTATCGCGTTAAACGCCTTTTCTCGACAAGAAAAGCACAATTTCATCAGAAACAAACAAAACAAGAAAAATGAATCTATTCAACAAGTCTGCAACACATCCTTAAGAGTTACATGATTTCACCCAATGTCAATGTGTAATTTCTCCAGTTCTGATCATTGTTTAGGTTGTTGGCAGCTTGGTCCAATGCCAAAACACAGTGAAATCTTTTTATGGCTTTAAACGCGTTTTCTCCTCGAGAAAAACATGATTTCACTAAAAACGTTATAGTTTAAACATGCCTGTTGTACATGTCTGCAAACACTCAGAGCCTTAAAGTACGGCTTTCACCAATGTGATTTTTGGTGAGAAACCTTCTATTTCAAGGTTCTGTGCGTTTTCAGACATGTACAATATGTATTTTTTGTGTTTCTGATGAAATCCCTCCTTTTAATGCATTTTCTCACAGAAAATGAGTCTCTCGCCATGGGAAAATGGCGTTCTTGAGAAAGCATATTCTGGTCGAGAAATGGTGTTTTAAACAATAAAAACGACTCCCGGCCTTATTTAGTTCACATTTTTACTTTTGTTAACCTAGCCCGTATTCATAACGCACTAAACCTTTTTATCGCGTTAAAGGCCTTTTCTCGACAAGAAAAGCACAACTTCATCAGAAACAAACAAAACAAGAAAAATGAATCTATTCAACAAGTCTGCAACACATCCTTAAGAGTTACATGATTTCACCCAATGTCAATGTGTAATTTCTCCAGTTCTGATCATTGTTTAGGTTGTTGGTAGCTTGGTCCAATGCCAAAACAGAGTGAAATCTTTTTCAGGCTTTAAACGCGTTTTCTCCTTGAGAGAAACATGATTTCACTAAAAACGTTATAGTTTAAACATGCCTGTTGTAACTGTCTGCAAACACTCAGAGCCTTAAAGTACGGATTTCATCAATGTGGTTTTTGGTGAGAAACCTTCTATTTCAAGGTTCTGTGCGTTTTCAGACACGTACAATATGTATTTTTTGTGTTTCTGATGAAATCCCTCCTTTTAATGCATTTTCTCACAGAAAATGAGTCTCTCGCCATGGGAAAATGGCTTTCTTGAAAAAGCATATTCTGGTCGAGAAACGGTGTTTTAAACAATAAAAACGACTCCCGGCCTTATTTAGTTCACATTTTTACTTTTGGTAACGTAGCCCGTATTCATAACGCACTAAACCTTTTTATCGCGTTAAACGCCTTTTCTCGACAAGAAAAGCACAATTTCATCAGAAACAAACAAAACAAGAAAAATGAATCTATTCAACAAGTCTGCAACACATCCTTAAGAGTTACATGATTTCACCCAATGTCAATGTGTAATTTCTCCAGTTCTGATCATTGTTTAGGTTGTTGGCAGCTTGGTCCAATGCCAAAACACAGTGAAATCTTTTTATGGCTTTAAACGCGTTTTCTCCTCGAGAAAAACATGATTTCACTAAAAACGTTATAGTTTAAACATGCCTGTTGTACATGTCTGCAAACACTCAGAGCCTTAAAGTACGGCTTTCACCAATGTGATTTTTGGTGAGAAACCTTCTATTTCAAGGTTCTGTGCGTTTTCAGACACGTACAATATGTATTTTTTGTGTTTCTGATGAAATCCCTCCTTTTAATGCATTTTCTCACAGGAAATGAGTCTCTCGCCATGGGAAAATGGCGTTCTTGAGAAAGCATATTCTGGTCGAGAAATGGTGTTTTAAACAATAAAAACGACTCCCGGCCTTATTTAGTTCACATTTTAACTTTGGTAACGTAGCCCGTATTCATAACGCACTAAACCTTTTTATCGCGTTAAACGCCTTTTCTCGACAAGAAAAGCACAATTTCATCAGAAACAAACAAAACAAGAAAAATGAATCTATTCAACAAGTCTGCAACACATCCTTAAGAGTTACATGATTTCACCCAATGTCAATGTGTAATTTCTCCAGTTCTGATCATTGTTTAGGTTGTTGGCAGCTTGGTCCAATGCCAAAACACAGTGAAATCTTTTTATGGCTTTAAACGCGTTTTCTCCTCGAGAGAAACATGATTTCACTAAAAACGTTATAGTTTAAACATGCCTGTTGTAACTGTCTGCAAACACTCAGAGCCTTAAAGTACGGTTTTCACCAATGTGTTTTTTGGTGAGAAACCTTCTATTTCAAGGTTTGTTCAATTTCAGACACGTACAATATGTATTTTTTGTGTTTCTGATGAAATCCCTCCTTTTAATGCATTTTCTCACAGAAAATGAGTCTCTCGCCAAGGGAAAATGGCTTTCTTGAAAAAGCATATTCTGGTCGAGAAAAGGTATTTTAAACAATAGAAACGACTCCCGGCCTTATTTAGTTCACATTTTAACTTTTGGTAACCTAGCCCGTATTCATAACGCACTAAACCTTTTTATCGCGTTAAACGCCTTTTCTCGACAAGAAAAGCACAATTTCATCAGAAACAAACAAAACAAGAAAAATGAATCTATTCAACAAGTCTGCAACACATCCTTAAGAGTTACATGATTTCACCCAATGTCAATGTGTAATTTCTCCAGTTCTGATCATTGTTTAGGTTGTTGGTAGCTTGGTCCAATGCCAAAACAGAGTGAAATCTTTTTATGGCTTTAAACGCGTTTTCTCCTTGAGAGAAACATGATTTCACTAAAAACGTTATAGTTTAAACATGCCTGTTGTACATGTCTGCAAACACTCAGAGCCTTAAAGTACGGATTTCATCAATGTGGTTTTTGGTGAGAAACCTTCTATTTCAAGGTTCTGTGCGTTTTCAGACACGTACAATATGTATTTTTTGTGTTTCTGATGAAATCCCTCCTTTTAATGCATTTTCTCACAGAAAATGAGTCTCTTGCCATGGGAAAATGGCTTTCTTGAAAAAGCATATTCTGGTCGAGAAACGGTGTTTTAAACAATAAAAACGACTCCCGGCCTTATTTAGTTCACATTTTTACTTTTGGTAACGTAGCCCGTATTCATAACGCACTAAACCTTTTTATCGCGTTAAACGCCTTTTCTCGACAACAAAAGCACAATTTCATCAGAAACAAACAAAACAAGAAAAATGAATCTATTCAACAAGTCTGCAACACATCCTTAAGAGTTACATGATTTCACCCAATGTCAATGTGTAATTTCTCCAGTTCTGATCATTGTTTAGGTTGTTGGCAGCTTGGTCCAATGCCAAAACACAGTGAAATCTTTTTATGGCTTTAAACGCGTTTTCTCCTCGAGAAAAACATGATTTCACTAAAAACGTTATAGTTTAAACATGCCTGTTGTACATGTCTGCAAACACTCAGAGCCTTAAAGTACGGCTTTCACCAATGTGATTTTTGGTGAGAAACCTTCTATTTCAAGGTTCTGTGCGTTTTCAGACATGTACAATATGTATTTTTTGTGTTTCTGATGAAATCCCCCTTTTAATGCATTTTCTCACAGAAAATGAGTCTCTCGCCATGGGAAAATGGCGTTCTTGAGAAAGCATATTCTGGTCGAGAAATGGTGTTTTAAACAATAAAAACGACTCCCGGCCTTATTTAGTTCACATTTTTACTTTTGTTAACCTAGCCCGTATTCATAACGCACTAAACCTTTTTATCGCGTTAAACGCCTTTTCTCGACAAGAAAAGCACAATTTCATCAGAAACAAACAAAACAAGAAAAATGAATCTATTCAACAAGTCTGCAACACATTCTTAAGAGTTACATGCTTTCACCCAATGTCAATGTGTAATTTCTCCAGTTCTGATCATTGTTTAGGTTGTTGGTAGCTTGGTCCAATGCCAAAACACAGTGAAATCTCTTTATGGCTTTAAACGCGTTTTCTCCTCGAGAGAAACATGATTTCACTAAAAACGTTATAGTTTAAACATGCCTGTTGTAACTGTCTGCAAACACTCAGAGCCTTAAAGTACGGTTTTCACCAATGTGTTTTTTGGTGAGAAACCTTCTATTTCAAGGTTCTGTTCAATTTCAGACACGTACAATATGTATTTTTTGTGTTTCTGATGAAATCCCTCCTTTTAATGCATTTTCTCACAGAAAATTAGTCTCTCGCCAAGGGAAAATGGCTTTCTTGAAAAAGCATATTCTGGTCGAGAAAAGGTATTTTAAACAATAGAAACGACTCCCGGCCTTATTTAGTTCACATTTTTACTTTTGGTAACGTAGCCCGTATTCATAACGCACTAAACCTTTTTATCGCGTTAAACGCCTTTTCTCGACAAGAAAAGCACAATTTCATCAGAAACAAACAAAACAAGAAAAATGAATCTATTCAACAAGTCTGCAACACATCCTTAAGAGTTACATGATTTCACCCAATGTCAATGTGTAATTTCTCCAGTTCTGATCATTGTTTAGGTTGTTGGCAGCTTGGTCCAATGCCAAGCCACAGTGAAATCTTTTTATAGCTTTAAACGCGTTCTCTCCTCGAGAAAAACATGATTTCACTAAAAACGTTACAGTTTAAACATGCCTGTTGTACATGTCTGCAAACACTCAGAGCCTTAAAGTACGGCTTTCACCAATGTGATTTTTGGTGAGAAACCTTCTATTTCAAGGTTCTGTGCGTTTTCAGACATGTACAATATGTATTTTTTGTGTTTCTGATGAAATCCCTCCTTTTAATGCATTTTCTCAAAGAAAATGAGTCTCTCGCCATGGGAAAATGGCGTTCTTGAGAAAGCATATTCTGGTCGAGAAATGGTGTTTTAAACAATAAAAACGACTCCCGGCCTTATTTAGTTCACATTTTTACTTTTGGTAACGTAGCCCGTATTCATAACGCACTAAACCTTTTTATCGCGTTAAACGCCTTTTCTCGACAAGAAAAGCACAATTTCATCAGAAACAAACAAAACAAGAAAAATGAATCTATTCAACAAGTCTGCAACACATCCTTAAGAGTTACATGATTTCACCCAATGTCAATGTGTAATTTCTCCAGTTCTGATCATTGTTTAGGTTGTTGGCAGCTTGGTCCAATGCCAAAACACAGTGAAATCTTTTTATGGCTTTAAACGCGTTTTCTCCTCGAGAGAAACATGATTTCACTAAAAACGTTATAGTTTAAACATGCCTGTTGTAACTGTCTGCAAACACTCAGAGCCTTAAAGTACGGATTTCATCAATGTGGTTTTTGGTGAGAAACCTTCTATTTCAAGGTTCTGTGCGTTTTCAGACACGTACAATATGTATTTTTTGTGTTTCTGATGAAATCCCTCCTTTTAATGCATTTTCTCACAGAAAATGAGTCTCTTGCCATGGGAAAATGGCTTTCTTGAAAAAGCATATTCTGGTCGAGAAACGGTGTTTTAAACAATAAAAACGACTCCCGGCCTTATTTAGTTCACATTTTTACTTTTGGTAACGTAGCCCGTATTCATAACGCACTAAACCTTTTTATCGCGTTAAACGCCTTTTCTCGACAAGAAAAGCACAATTTCATCAGAAACAAACAAAACAAGAAAAATGAATCTATTCAACAAGTCTGCAACACATCCTTAAGAGTTACATGATTTCACCCAATGTCAATGTGTAATTTCTCCAGTTCTGATCATTGTTTAGGTTGTTGGCAGCTTGGTCCAATGCCAAAACACAGTGAAATCTTTTTATGGCTTTAAACGCGTTTTCTCCTCGAGAAAAACATGATTTCACTAAAAACGTTATAGTTTAAACATGCCTGTTGTACATGTCTGCAAACACTCAGAGCCTTAAAGTACGGCTTTCACCAATGTGATTTTTGGTGAGAAACCTTCTATTTCAAGGTTCTGTGCGTTTTCAGACATGTACAATATGTATTTTTTGTGTTTCTGATGAAATCCCTCCTTTTAATGCATTTTCTCACAGAAAATGAGTCTCTCGCCATGGGAAAATGGCGTTCTTGAGAAAGCATATTCTGGTCGAGAAATGGTGTTTTAAACAATAAAAACGACTCCCGGCCTTATTTAGTTCACATTTTTACTTTTGTTAACCTAGCCCGTATTCATAACGCACTAAACCTTTTTATCGCGTTAAACGCCTTTTCTCGACAAGAAAAGCACAATTTCATCAGAAACAAACAAAACAAGAAAAATGATTCTATTCAACAAGTCTGCAACACATTCTTAAGAGTTACATGCTTTCACCCAATGTCAATGTGTAATTTCTCCAGTTCTGATCATTGTTTAGGTTGTTGGTAGCTTGGTCCAATGCCAAAACACAGTGAAATCTCTTTATGGCTTTAAACGCGTTTTCTCCTCGAGAGAAACATGATTTCACTAAAAACGTTATAGTTTAAACATGCCTGTTGTAACTGTCTGCAAACACTCAGAGCCTTAAAGTACGGTTTTCACCAATGCGTTTTTTGGTGAGAAACCTTCTATTTCAAGGTTCTGTTCAATTTCAGACACGTACAATATGTATTTTTTGTGTTTCTGATGAAATCCCTCCTTTTAATGCATTTTCTCACAGAAAATGAGTCTCTCGACAAGGGAAAATGGCTTTCTTGAAAAAGCATATTCTGGTCGAGAAAAGGTATTTTAAACAATAGAAACGACTCCCGGCCTTATTTAGTTCACATTTTTACTTTTGGTAACGTAGCCCGTATTCATAACGCACTAAACCTTTTTATCGCGTTAAACGCCTTTTCTCGACAAGAAAAGCACAATTTCATCAGAAACAAACAAAACAAGAAAAATGAATCTATTCAACAAGTCTGCAACACATCCTTAAGAGTTACATGATTTCACCCAATGTCAATGTGTAATTTCTCCAGTTCTGATCATTGTTTAGGTTGTTGGCAGCTTGGTCCAATGCCAAAACACAGTGAAATCTTTTTATGGCTTTAAACGCGTTTTCTCCTCGAGAGAAACATGATTTCACTAAAAACGTTATAGTTTAAACATGCCTGTTGTAACTGTCTGCAAACACTCAGAGCCTTAAAGTACGGTTTTCACCAATGTGTTTTTTGGTGAGAAACCTTCTATTTCAAGGTTCTGTGCGTTTTCAGACACGTACAATATGTATTTTTTGTGTTTCTGATGAAATCCCTCCTTTTAATGCATTTTCTCACAGAAAATGAGTCTCTTGCCATGGGAAAATGGCTTTCTTGAAAAAGCATATTCTGGTCGAGAAACGGTGTTTTAAACAATAAAAACGACTCCCGGCCTTATTTAGTTCACATTTTTACTTTTGGTAACGTAGCCCGTATTCATAACGCACTAAACCTTTTTATCGCGTTAAACGCCTTTTCTCGACAAGAAAAGCACAATTTCATCAGAAACAAACAAAACAAGAAAAATGAATCTATTCAACAAGTCTGCAACACATCCTTAAGAGTTACATGATTTCACCCAATGTCAATGTGTAATTTCTCCAGTTCTGATCATTGTTTAGGTTGTTGGCAGCTTGGTCCAATGCCAAAACACAGTGAAATCTTTTTATGGCTTTAAACGCGTTTTCTCCTCGAGAAAAACATGATTTCACTAAAAACGTTATAGTTTAAACATGCCTGTTGTACATGTCTGCAAACACTCAGAGCCTTAAAGTACGGCTTTCACCAATGTGATTTTTGGTGAGAAACCTTCTATTTCAAGGTTCTGTGCGTTTTCAGACATGTACAATATGTATTTTTTGTGTTTCTGATGAAATCCCCCTTTTAATGCATTTTCTCACAGAAAATGAGTCTCTCGCCATGGGAAAATGGCTTTCTTGAGAAAGCATATTCTGGTCGAGAAATGGTGTTTTAAACAATAAAAACGACTCCCGGCCTTATTTAGTTCACATTTTTACTTTTGTTAACCTAGCCCGTATTCATAACGCACTAAACCTTTTTATCGCGTTAAACGCCTTTTCTCGACAAGAAAAGCACAATTTCATCAGAAACAAACAAAACAAGAAAAATGAATCTATTCAACAAGTCTGCAACACATTCTTAAGAGTTACATGCTTTCACCCAATGTCAATGTGTAATTTCTCCAGTTCTGATCATTGTTTAGGTTGTTGGTAGCTTGGTCCAATGCCAAAACACAGTGAAATCTCTTTATGGCTTTAAACGCGTTTTCTCCTCGAGAGAAACATGATTTCACTAAAAACGTTATAGTTTAAACATGCCTGTTGTAACTGTCTGCAAACACTCAGAGCCTTAAAGTACGGTTTTCACCAATGTGTTTTTTGGTGAGAAACCTTCTATTTCAAGGTTCTGTTCAATTTCAGACACGTACAATATGTATTTTTTGTGTTTCTGATGAAATCCCTCCTTTTAATGCATTTTCTCACAGAAAATTAGTCTCTCGCCAAGGGAAAATGGCTTTCTTGAAAAAGCATATTCTGGTCGAGAAAAGGTATTTTAAACAATAGAAACGACTCCCGGCCTTATTTAGTTCACATTTTTACTTTTGGTAACGTAGCCCGTATTCATAACGCACTAAACCTTTTTATCGCGTTAAACGCCTTTTCTCGACAAGAAAAGCACAATTTCATCAGAAACAAACAAAACAAGAAAAATGAATCTATTCAACAAGTCTGCAACACATCCTTAAGAGTTACATGATTTCACCCAATGTCAATGTGTAATTTCTCCAGTTCTGATCATTGTTTAGGTTGTTGGCAGCTTGGTCCAATGCCAAGCCACAGTGAAATCTTTTTATGGCTTTAAACGCGTTCTCTCCTCGAGAAAAACATGATTTCACTAAAAACGTTACAGTTTAAACATGCCTGTTGTACATGTCTGCAAACACTCAGAGCCTTAAAGTACGGCTTTCACCAATGTGATTTTTGGTGAGAAACCTTCTATTTCAAGGTTCTGTGCGTTTTCAGACATGTACAATATGTATTTTTTGTGTTTCTGATGAAATCCCTCCTTTTAATGCATTTTCTCAAAGAAAATGAGTCTCTCGCCATGGGAAAATGGCGTTCTTGAGAAAGCATATTCTGGTCGAGAAATGGTGTTTTAAACAATAAAAACGACTCCCGGCCTTATTTAGTTCACATTTTTACTTTTGGTAACGTAGCCCGTATTCATAACGCACTAAACCTTTTTATCGCGTTAAACGCCTTTTCTCGACAAGAAAAGCACAATTTCATCAGAAACAAACAAAACAAGAAAAATGAATCTATTCAACAAGTCTGCAACACATCCTTAAGAGTTACATGATTTCACCCAATGTCAATGTGTAATTTCTCCAGTTCTGATCATTGTTTAGGTTGTTGGCAGCTTGGTCCAATGCCAAAACACAGTGAAATCTTTTTATGGCTTTAAACGCGTTTTCTCCTCGAGAGAAACATGATTTCACTAAAAACGTTATAGTTTAAACATGCCTGTTGTAACTGTCTGCAAACACTCAGAGCCTTAAAGTACGGATTTCATCAATGTGGTTTTTGGTGAGAAACCTTCTATTTCAAGGTTCTGTGCGTTTTCAGACACGTACAATATGTATTTTTTGTGTTTCTGATGAAATCCCTCCTTTTAATGCATTTTCTCACAGAAAATGAGTCTCTTGCCATGGGAAAATGGCTTTCTTGAAAAAGCATATTCTGGTCGAGAAACGGTGTTTTAAACAATAAAAACGACTCCCGGCCTTATTTAGTTCACATTTTTACTTTTGGTAACGTAGCCCGTATTCATAACGCACTAAACCTTTTTATCGCGTTAAACGCCTTTTCTCGACAAGAAAAGCACAATTTCATCAGAAACAAACAAAACAAGAAAAATGAATCTATTCAACAAGTCTGCAACACATCCTTAAGAGTTACATGATTTCACCCAATGTCAATGTGTAATTTCTCCAGTTCTGATCATTGTTTAGGTTGTTGGCAGCTTGGTCCAATGCCAAAACACAGTGAAATCTTTTTATGGCTTTAAACGCGTTTTCTCCTCGAGAAAAACATGATTTCACTAAAAACGTTATAGTTTAAACATGCCTGTTGTACATGTCTGCAAACACTCAGAGCCTTAAAGTACGGCTTTCACCAATGTGATTTTTGGTGAGAAACCTTCTATTTCAAGGTTCTGTGCGTTTTCAGACATGTACAATATGTATTTTTTGTGTTTCTGATGAAATCCCTCCTTTTAATGCATTTTCTCACAGAAAATTAGTCTCTCGCCATGGGAAAATGGCGTTCTTGAGAAAGCATATTGTGGTCGAGAAATGGTGTTTTAAACAATAAAAACGACTCCCGGCCTTATTTAGTTCACATTTTTACTTTTGTTAACCTAGCCCGTATTCATAACGCACTAAACCTTTTTATCGCGTTAAACGCCTTTTCTCGACAAGAAAAGCACAATTTCATCAGAAACAAACAAAACAAGAAAAATGATTCTATTCAACAAGTCTGCAACACATTCTTAAGAGTTACATGCTTTCAACCAATGTCAATGTGTAATTTCTCCAGTTCTGATCATTGTTTAGGTTGTTGGTAGCTTGGTCCAATGCCAAAACACAGTGAAATCTCTTTATGGCTTTAAACGCGTTTTCTCCTCGAGAGAAACATGATTTCACTAAAAACGTTATAGTTTAAACATGCCTGTTGTAACTGTCTGCAAACACTCAGAGCCTTAAAGTACGGTTTTCACCAATGTGTTTTTTGGTGAGAAACCTTCTATTTCAAGGTTCTGTTCAATTTCAGACACGTACAATATGTATTTTTTGTGTTTCTGATGAAATCCCTCCTTTTAATGCATTTTCTCACAGAAAATGAGTCTCTCGACAAGGGAAAATGGCTTTCTTGAAAAAGCATATTCTGGTCGAGAAAAGGTATTTTAAACAATAGAAACGACTCCCGGCCTTATTTAGTTCACATTTTTACTTTTGGTAACGTAGCCCGTATTCATAACGCACTAAACCTTTTTATCGCGTTAAACGCCTTTTCTCGACAAGAAAAGCACAATTTCATCAGAAACAAACAAAACAAGAAAAATGAATCTATTCAACAAGTCTGCAACACATCCTTAAGAGTTACATGATTTCACCCAATGTCAATGTGTAATTTCTCCAGTTCTGATCATTGTTTAGGTTGTTGGTAGCTTGGTCCAATGCCAAAACAGAGTGAAATCTTTTTATGGCTTTAAACGCGTTTTCTCCTTGAGAGAAACATGATTTCACTAAAAACGTTATAGTTTAAACATGCCTGTTGTACATGTCTGCAAACACTCAGAGCCTTAAAGTACGGATTTCTCCAATGTGATTTTTGGTGAGAAACCTTCTATTTCAAGGTTCTGTGCGTTTTCAGACACGTACAATATGTATTTTTTGTGTTTCTGATGAAATCCCTCCTTTTAATGCATTTTCTCACAGAAAATGAGTCTCTTGCCATGGGAAAATGGCTTTCTTGAAAAAGCATATTCTGGTCGAGAAACGGTGTTTTAAACAATAAAAACGACTCCCGGCCTTATTTAGTTCACATTTTAACTTTTGTTAACCTAGCCCGTATTCATAACGCACTAAACCTTTTTATCGCGTTAAACGCCTTTTCTCGACAAGAAAAGCACAATTTCATCAGAAACAAACAAAACAAGAAAAATGAATCTATTCAACAAGTCTGCAACACATCCTTAAGAGTTACATGATTTCACCCAATGTCAATGTGTAATTTCTCCAGTTCTGATCATTGTTTAGGTTGTTGGCAGCTTGGTCCAATGCCAAAACACAGTGAAATCTTTTTATGGCTTTAAACGCGTTTTCTCCTCGAGAAAAACATGATTTCACTAAAAACGTTATAGTTTAAACATGCCTGTTGTACATGTCTGCAAACACTCAGAGCCTTAAAGTACGGCTTTCACCAATGTGATTTTTGGTGAGAAACCTTCTATTTCAAGGTTCTGTGCGTTTTCAGACATGTACAATATGTATTTTTTGTGTTTCTGATGAAATCCCTCCTTTTAATGCATTTTCTCACAGAAAATTAGTCTCTCGCCATGGGAAAATGGCGTTCTTGAGAAAGCATATTGTGGTCGAGAAATGGTGTTTTAAACAATAAAAACGACTCCCGGCCTTATTTAGTTCACATTTTAACTTTTGTTAACCTAGCCCGTATTCATAACGCACTAAACCTTTTTATCGCGTTAAACGCCTTTTCTCGACAAGAAAAGCACAATTTCATCAGAAACAAACAAAACAAGAAAAATGATTCTATTCAACAAGTCTGCAACACATTCTTAAGAGTTACATGCTTTCACCCAATGTCAATGTGTAATTTCTCCAGTTCTGATCATTGTTTAGGTTGTTGGTAGCTTGGTCCAATGCCAAAACACAGTGAAATCTCTTTATGGCTTTAAACGCGTTTTCTCCTCGAGAGAAACATGATTTCACTAAAAACGTTATAGTTTAAACATGCCTGTTGTAACTGTCTGCAAACACTCAGAGCCTTAAAGTACGGTTTTCACCAATGTGTTTTTTGGTGAGAAACCTTCTATTTCAAGGTTCTGTTCAATTTCAGACACGTACAATATGTATTTTTTGTGTTTCTGATGAAATCCCTCCTTTTAATGCATTTTCTCACAGAAAATGAGTCTCTCGCCAAGGGAAAATGGCTTTCTTGAAAAAGCATATTCTGGTCGAGAAAAGGTATTTTAAACAATAGAAACGACTCCCGGCCTTATTTAGTTCACATTTTTACTTTTGGTAACGTAGCCCGTATTCATAACGCACTAAACCTTTTTATCGCGTTAAACGCCTTTTCTCGACAAGAAAAGCACAATTTCATCAGAAACAAACAAAACAAGAAAAATGAATCTATTCAACAAGTCTGCAACACATCCTTAAGAGTTACATGATTTCACCCAATGTCAATGTGTAATTTCTCCAGTTCTGATCATTGTTTAGGTTGTTGGTAGCTTGGTCCAATGCCAAAACAGAGTGAAATCTTTTTATGGCTTTAAACGCGTTTTCTCCTTGAGAGAAACATGATTTCACTAAAAACGTTATAGTTTAAACATGCCTGTTGTACATGTCTGCAAACACTCAGAGCCTTAAAGTACGGATTTCTCCAATGTGATTTTTGGTGAGAAACCTTCTATTTCAAGGTTCTGTGCGTTTTCAGACACGTACAATATGTATTTTTTGTGTTTCTGATGAAATCCCTCCTTTTAATGCATTTTCTCACAGAAAATGAGTCTCTTGCCATGGGAAAATGGCTTTCTTGAAAAAGCATATTCTGGTCGAGAAACGGTGTTTTAAACAATAAAAACGACTCCCGGCCTTATTTAGTTCACATTTTAACTTTTGTTAACCTAGCCCGTATTCATAACGCACTAAACCTTTTTACCGCGTTAAACGCCTTTTCTCGACAACAAAATCACAATTTCATCAAAAACAAACAAAACAAGAAAAATGAATCCATTCAACAAGTCTGCAACACATCCTTAAGAGTTACATGATTTCACCCAATGTCAATGTGTAATTTCTCCAGTTCTGATCATTGTTTAGGTTGTTGGCAGCTTGGTCCTATGCCAAAACACAGTGAAATCTTTTTATGGCTTTAAACGCGTTTTCTCCTCGAGAAAAACATGATTTCACTAAACGCGTTATAGTTTAAACATGCCTGTTGTACATGTCTGCAAACACTCAGAGCCTTAAAGTACGGCTTTCACCAATGTGATTTTTGGTGAGAAACCTTCTATTTCAAGGTTCTGTGCGTTTTCAGACATGTACAATATGTATTTTTTGTGTTTCTGATGAAATCCCTCCTTTTAATGCATTTTCTCACAGAAAATGAGTCTCTCGCCATGGGAAAATGGCGTTCTTGAGAAAGCATATTCTGGTCGAGAAATGGTGTTTTAAACAATAAAAACGACTCCCGGCCTTATTTAGTTCACATTTTTACTTTTGTTAACCTAGCCCGTATTCATAACGCACTAAACCTTTTTACCGCGTTAAACGCCTTTTCTCGACAACAAAAGCACAATTTCATCAGAAACAAACAAAACAAGAAAAATGAATCTATTCAACAAGTCTGCAACATATTCTTAAGAGTTACATGCTTTCACCCAATGTCAATGTGTAATTTCTCCAGTTCTGATCATTTTTTAGGTTGTTGGTAGCTTGGTCCAATGCCAAAACACAGTGAAATCTCTTTATGGCTTTAAACGCGTTTTCTCCTCGAGAGAAACATGATTTCACTAAAAACGTTATAGTTTAAACATGCCTGTTGTAACTGTCTGCAAACACTCAGAGCCTTAAAGTACGGTTTTCACCAATGTGTTTTTTGGTGAGAAACCTTCTATTTCAAGGTTCTGTGCGTTTTCAGACATGTACAATATGTATTTTTTGTGTTTCTGATGAAATCCCTCCTTTTAATGCATTTTCTCACAGAAAATGAGTCTCTCGCCATGGGAAAATGGCGTTCTTGAGAAAGCATATTCTGGTCGAGAAATGGTGTTTTAAACAATAAAAACGACTCCCGGCCTTATTTAGTTCACATTTTTACTTTTGTTAACCTAGCCCGTATTCATAACGCACTAAACCTTTTTATCGCGTTAAACGCCTTTTCTCGACAAGAAAAGCACAATTTCATCAGAAACAAACAAAACAAGAAAAATGAATCTATTCAACAAGTCTGCAACACATTCTTAAGAGTTACATGCTTTCACCCAATGTCAATGTGTAATTTCTCCAGTTCTGATCATTGTTTAGGTTGTTGGTAGCTTGGTCCAATGCCAAAACACAGTGAAATCTCTTTATGGCTTTAAACGCGTTTTCTCCTCGAGAGAAACATGATTTCACTAAAAACGTTATAGTTTAAACATGCCTGTTGTAACTGTCTGCAAACACTCAGAGCCTTAAAGTACGGTTTTCACCAATGTGTTTTTTGGTGAGAAACCTTCTATTTCAAGGTTCTGTTCAATTTCAGACACGTACAATATGTATTTTTTGTGTTTCTGATGAAATCCCTCCTTTTAATGCATTTTCTCACAGAAAATGAGTCTCTCGCCAAGGGAAAATGGCTTTCTTGAAAAAGCATATTCTGGTCGAGAAAAGGTATTTTAAACAATAGAAACGACTCCCGGCCTTATTTAGTTCACATTTTTACTTTTGGTAACGTAGCCCGTATTCATAACGCACTAAACCTTTTTATCGCGTTAAACGCCTTTTCTCGACAAGAAAAGCACAATTTCATCAGAAACAAACAAAACAAGAAAAATGAATCTATTCAACAAGTCTGCAACACATCCTTAAGAGTTACATGATTTCACCCAATGTCAATGTGTAATTTCTCCAGTTCTGATCATTGTTTAGGTTGTTGGCAGCTTGGTCCAATGCCAAACCACAGTGAAATCTTTTTATGGCTTTAAACGCGTTCTCTCCTCGAGAAAAACATGATTTCACTAAAAACGTTACAGTTTAAACATGCCTGTTGTACATGTCTGCAAACACTCAGAGCCTTAAAGTACGGCTTTCACCAATGTGATTTTTGGTGAGAAACCTTCTATTTCAAGGTTCTGTGCGTTTTCAGACATGTACAATATGTATTTTTTGTGTTTCTGATGAAATCCCTCCTTTTAATGCATTTTCTCAAAGAAAATGAGTCTCTCGCCATGGGAAAATGGCGTTCTTGAGAAAGCATATTCTGGTCGAGAAATGGTGTTTTAAACAATAAAAACGACTCCCGGCCTTATTTAGTTCACATTTTTACTTTTGGTAACGTAGCCCGTATTCATAACGCACTAAACCTTTTTATCGCGTTAAACGCCTTTTCTCGACAAGAAAAGCACAATTTCATCAGAAACAAACAAAACAAGAAAAATGAATCTATTCAACAAGTCTGCAACACATCCTTAAGAGTTACATGATTTCACCCAATGTCAATGTGTAATTTCTCCAGTTCTGATCATTGTTTAGGTTGTTGGCAGCTTGGTCCAATGCCAAAACACAGTGAAATCTTTTTATGGCTTTAAACGCGTTTTCTCCTCGAGAGAAACATGATTTCACTAAAAACGTTATAGTTTAAACATGCCTGTTGTACATGTCTGCAAACACTCAGAGCCTTAAAGTACGGATTTCTCCAATGTGATTTTTGGTGAGAAACCTTCTATTTCAAGGTTCTGTGCGTTTTCAGACACGTACAATATGTATTTTTTGTGTTTCTGATGAAATCCCTCCTTTTAATGCATTTTCTCACAGAAAATGAGTCTCTTGCCATGGGAAAATGGCTTTCTTGAAAAAGCATATTCTGGTCGAGAAACGGTGTTTTAAACAATAAAAACGACTCCCGGCCTTATTTAGTTCACATTTTAACTTTTGTTAACCTAGCCCGTATTCATAACGCACTAAACCTTTTTACCGCGTTAAACGCCTTTTCTCGACAACAAAAGCACAATTTCATCAAAAACAAACAAAACAAGAAAAATGAATCCATTCAACAAGTCTGCAACACATCCTTAAGAGTTACATGATTTCACCCAATGTCAATGTGTAATTTCTCCAGTTCTGATCATTGTTTAGGTTGTTGGCAGCTTGGTCCTATGCCAAAACACAGTGAAATCTTTTTATGGCTTTAAACGCGTTTTCTCCTCGAGAAAAACATGATTTCACTAAACGCGTT
This sequence comes from Lampris incognitus, assembly GCF_029633865.1. NCBI lineage: Eukaryota > Metazoa > Chordata > Actinopteri > Lampriformes > Lampridae > Lampris > Lampris incognitus. The sequence continues at coordinate 48,070,864 of NC_079213.1, read as the reverse complement.
ATAGTTTAAACATGCCTGTTGTACATGTCTGCAAACACTCAGAGCCTTAAAGTACGGCTTTCACCAATGTGATTTTTGGTGAGAAACCTTCTATTTCAAGGTTCTGTGCGTTTTCAGACATGTACAATATGTATTTTTTGTGTTTCTGATGAAATCCCTCCTTTTAATGCATTTTCTCACAGAAAATGAGTCTCTCGCCATGGGAAAATGGCGTTCTTGAGAAAGCATATTCTGGTCGAGAAATGGTGTTTTAAACAATAAAAACGACTCCCGGCCTTATTTAGTTCACATTTTTACTTTTGTTAACCTAGCCCGTATTCATAACGCACTAAACCTTTTTACCGCGTTAAACGCCTTTTCTCGACAACAAAAGCACAATTTCATCAGAAACAAACAAAACAAGAAAAATGAATCTATTCAACAAGTCTGCAACATATTCTTAAGAGTTACATGCTTTCACCCAATGTCAATGTGTAATTTCTCCAGTTCTGATCATTTTTTAGGTTGTTGGTAGCTTGGTCCAATGCCAAAACACAGTGAAATCTCTTTATGGCTTTAAACGCGTTTTCTCCTCGAGAGAAACATGATTTCACTAAAAACGTTATAGTTTAAACATGCCTGTTGTAACTGTCTGCAAACACTCAGAGCCTTAAAGTACGGTTTTCACCAATGTGTTTTTTGGTGAGAAACCTTCTATTTCAAGGTTCTGTGCGTTTTCAGACATGTACAATATGTATTTTTTGTGTTTCTGATGAAATCCCTCCTTTTAATGCATTTTCTCACAGAAAATGAGTCTCTCGCCATGGGAAAATGGCGTTCTTAAGAAAGCATATTCTGGTCGAGAAATGGTGTTTTAAACAATAAAAACGACTCCCGGCCTTATTTAGTTCACATTTTTACTTTTGTTAACCTAGCCCGTATTCATAACGCACTAAACCTTTTTATCGCGTTAAACGCCTTTTCTCGACAAGAAAAGCACAATTTCATCAGAAACAAACAAAACAAGAAAAATGAATCTATTCAACAAGTCTGCAACACATTCTTAAGAGTTACATGCTTTCACCCAATGTCAATGTGTAATTTCTCCAGTTCTGATCATTGTTTAGGTTGTTGGTAGCTTGGTCCAATGCCAAAACACAGTGAAATCTCTTTATGGCTTTAAACGCGTTTTCTCCTCGAGAGAAACATGATTTCACTAAAAACGTTATAGTTTAAACATGCCTGTTGTAACTGTCTGCAAACACTCAGAGCCTTAAAGTACGGTTTTCACCAATGTGTTTTTTGGTGAGAAACCTTCTATTTCAAGGTTCTGTGCGTTTTCAGACATGTACAATATGTATTTTTTGTGTTTCTGATGAAATCCCTCCTTTTAATGCATTTTCTCACAGAAAATGAGTCTCTCGCCATGGGAAAATGGCGTTCTTGAGAAAGCATATTGTGGTCGAGAAATGGTGTTTTAAACAATAAAAACGACTCCCGGCCTTATTTAGTTCACATTTTTACTTTTGTTAACCTAGCCCGTATTCATAACGCACTAAACCTTTTTATCGCGTTAAACGCCTTTTCTCGACAACAAAAGCACAATTTCATCAGAAACAAACAAAACAAGAAAAATGAATCTATTCAACAAGTCTGCAACACATCCTTAAGAGTTACATGATTTCACCCAATGTCAATGTGTAATTTCTCCAGTTCTGATCATTGTTTAGGTTGTTGGCAGCTTGGTCCAATGCCAAAACACAGTGAAATCTTTTTATGGCTTTAAACGCGTTTTCTCCTCGAGAAAAACATGATTTCACTAAAAACGTTATAGTTTAAACATGCCTGTTGTACATGTCTGCAAACACTCAGAGCCTTAAAGTACGGCTTTCACCAATGTGATTTTTGGTGAGAAACCTTCTATTTCAAGGTTCTGTGCGTTTTCAGACATGTACAATATGTATTTTTTGTGTTTCTGATGAAATCCCTCCTTTTAATGCATTTTCTCACAGAAAATGAGTCTCTCGCCATGGGAAAATGGCGTTCTTGAGAAAGCATATTGTGGTCGAGAAATGGTGTTTTAAACAATAAAAACGACTCCCGGCCTTATTTAGTTCACATTTTTACTTTTGTTAACCTAGCCCGTATTCATAACGCACTAAACCTTTTTATCGCGTTAAACGCCTTTTCTCGACAAGAAAAGCACAATTTCATCAGAAACAAACAAAACAAGAAAAATGATTCTATTCAACAAGTCTGCAACACATTCTTAAGAGTTACATGCTTTCACCCAATGTCAATGTGTAATTTCTCCAGTTCTGATCATTGTTTAGGTTGTTGGTAGCTTGGTCCAATGCCAAAACACAGTGAAATCTCTTTATGGCTTTAAACGCGTTTTCTCCTCGAGAGAAACATGATTTCACTAAAAACGTTATAGTTTAAACATGCCTGTTGTAACTGTCTGCAAACACTCAGAGCCTTAAAGTACGGTTTTCACCAATGTGTTTTTTGGTGAGAAACCTTCTATTTCAAGGTTCTGTTCAATTTCAGACACGTACAATATGTATTTTTTGTGTTTCTGATGAAATCCCTCCTTTTAATGCATTTTCTCACAGAAAATGAGTCTCTCGACAAGGGAAAATGGCTTTCTTGAAAAAGCATATTCCGGTCGAGAAAAGGTATTTTAAACAATAGAAACGACTCCCGGCCTTATTTAGTTCACATTTTTACTTTTGGTAACGTAGCCCGTATTCATAACGCACTAAACCTTTTTTATCGCGTTAAACGCCTTTTCTCGACAAGAAAAGCACAATTTCATCAGAAACAAACAAAACAAGAAAAATGAATCTATTCAACAAGTCTGCAACACATCCTTAAGAGTTACATGATTTCACCCAATGTCAATGTGTAATTTCTCCAGTTCTGATCATTGTTTAGGTTGTTGGTAGCTTGGTCCAATGCCAAAACAGAGTGAAATCTTTTTATGGCTTTAAACGCGTTTTCTCCTTGAGAGAAACATGATTTCACTAAAAACGTTATAGTTTAAACATGCCTGTTGTACATGTCTGCAAACACTCAGAGCCTTAAAGTACGGATTTCTCCAATGTGATTTTTGGTGAGAAACCTTCTATTTCAAGGTTCTGTGCGTTTTCAGACACGTACAATATGTATTTTTTGTGTTTCTGATGAAATCCCTCCTTTTAATGCATTTTCTCACAGAAAATGAGTCTCTTGCCATGGGAAAATGGCTTTCTTGAAAAAGCATATTCTGGTCGAGAAACGGTGTTTTAAACAATAAAAACGACTCCCGGCCTTATTTAGTTCACATTTTAACTTTTGTTAACCTAGCCCGTATTCATAACGCACTAAACCTTTTTACCGCGTTAAACGCCTTTTCTCGACAACAAAAGCACAATTTCATCAAAAACAAACAAAACAAGAAAAATGAATCCATTCAACAAGTCTGCAACACATCCTTAAGAGTTACATGATTTCACCCAATGTCAATGTGTAATTTCTCCAGTTCTGATCATTGTTTAGGTTGTTGGCAGCTTGGTCCTATGCCAAAACACAGTGAAATCTTTTTATGGCTTTAAACGCGTTTTCTCCTCGAGAAAAACATGATTTCACTAAACGCGTTATAGTTTAAACATGCCTGTTGTACATGTCTGCAAACACTCAGAGCCTTAAAGTACGGCTTTCACCAATGTGATTTTTGGTGAGAAACCTTCTATTTCAAGGTTCTGTGCGTTTTCAGACATGTACAATATGTATTTTTTGTGTTTCTGATGAAATCCCTCCTTTTAATGCATTTTCTCACAGAAAATGAGTCTCTCGCCATGGGAAAATGGCGTTCTTGAGAAAGCATATTCTGGTCGAGAAATGGTGTTTTAAACAATAAAAACGACTCCCGGCCTTATTTAGTTCACATTTTTACTTTTGTTAACCTAGCCCGTATTCATAACGCACTAAACCTTTTTACCGCGTTAAACGCCTTTTCTCGACAACAAAAGCACAATTTCATCAGAAACAAACAAAACAAGAAAAATGAATCTATTCAACAAGTCTGCAACATATTCTTAAGAGTTACATGCTTTCACCCAATGTCAATGTGTAATTTCTCCAGTTCTGATCATTTTTTAGGTTGTTGGTAGCTTGGTCCAATGCCAAAACACAGTGAAATCTCTTTATGGCTTTAAACGCGTTTTCTCCTCGAGAGAAACATGATTTCACTAAAAACGTTATAGTTTAAACATGCCTGTTGTAACTGTCTGCAAACACTCAGAGCCTTAAAGTACGGTTTTCACCAATGTGTTTTTTGGTGAGAAACCTTCTATTTCAAGGTTCTGTGCGTTTTCAGACATGTACAATATGTATTTTTTGTGTTTCTGATGAAATCCCTCCTTTTAATGCATTTTCTCACAGAAAATGAGTCTCTCGCCATGGGAAAATGGCGTTCTTAAGAAAGCATATTCTGGTCGAGAAATGGTGTTTTAAACAATAAAAACGACTCCCGGCCTTATTTAGTTCACATTTTTACTTTTGTTAACCTAGCCCGTATTCATAACGCACTAAACCTTTTTATCGCGTTAAACGCCTTTTCTCGACAAGAAAAGCACAATTTCATCAGAAACAAACAAAACAAGAAAAATGAATCTATTCAACAAGTCTGCAACACATTCTTAAGAGTTACATGCTTTCACCCAATGTCAATGTGTAATTTCTCCAGTTCTGATCATTGTTTAGGTTGTTGGTAGCTTGGTCCAATGCCAAAACACAGTGAAATCTCTTTATGGCTTTAAACGCGTTTTCTCCTTGAGAGAAACATGATTTCACTAAAAACGTTATAGTTTAAACATGCCTGTTGTACATGTCTGCAAACACTCAGAGCCTTAAAGTACGGATTTCTCCAATGTGATTTTTGGTGAGAAACCTTCTATTTCAAGGTTCTGTGCGTTTTCAGACACGTACAATATGTATTTTTTGTGTTTCTGATGAAATCCCTCCTTTTAATGCATTTTCTCACAGAAAATGAGTCTCTTGCCATGGGAAAATGGCTTTCTTGAAAAAGCATATTCTGGTCGAGAAACGGTGTTTTAAACAATAAAAACGACTCCCGGCCTTATTTAGTTCACATTTTAACTTTTGTTAACCTAGCCCGTATTCATAACGCACTAAACCTTTTTACCGCGTTACACGCCTTTTCTCGACAACAAAAGCACAATTTCATCAAAAACAAACAAAACAAGAAAAATGAATCCATTCAACAAGTCTGCAACACATCCTTAAGAGTTACATGATTTCACCCAATGTCAATGTGTAATTTCTCCAGTTCTGATCATTGTTTAGGTTGTTGGCAGCTTGGTCCTATGCCAAAACACAGTGAAATCTTTTTATGGCTTTAAACGCGTTTTCTCCTCGAGAAAAACATGATTTCACTAAACGCGTTATAGTTTAAACATGCCTGTTGTACATGTCTGCAAACACTCAGAGCCTTAAAGTACGGCTTTCACCAATGTGATTTTTGGTGAGAAACCTTCTATTTCAAGGTTCTGTGCGTTTTCAGACATGTACAATATGTATTTTTTGTGTTTCTGATGAAATCCCTCCTTTTAATGCATTTTCTCACAGAAAATGAGTCTCTCGCCATGGGAAAATGGCGTTCTTGAGAAAGCATATTCTGGTCGAGAAATGGTGTTTTAAACAATAAAAACGACTCCCGGCCTTATTTAGTTCACATTTTTACTTTTGTTAACCTAGCCCGTATTCATAACGCACTAAACCTTTTTACCGCGTTAAACGCCTTTTCTCGACAACAAAAGCACAATTTCATCAGAAACAAACAAAACAAGAAAAATGAATCTATTCAACAAGTCTGCAACATATTCTTAAGAGTTACATGCTTTCACCCAATGTCAATGTGTAATTTCTCCAGTTCTGATCATTTTTTAGGTTGTTGGTAGCTTGGTCCAATGCCAAAACACAGTGAAATCTCTTTATGGCTTTAAACGCGTTTTCTCCTCGAGAGAAACATGATTTCACTAAAAACGTTATAGTTTAAACATGCCTGTTGTAACTGTCTGCAAACACTCAGAGCCTTAAAGTACGGTTTTCACCAATGTGTTTTTTGGTGAGAAACCTTCTATTTCAAGGTTCTGTGCGTTTTCAGACATGTACAATATGTATTTTTTGTGTTTCTGATGAAATCCCTCCTTTTAATGCATTTTCTCACAGAAAATGAGTCTCTCGCCATGGGAAAATGGCGTTCTTAAGAAAGCATATTCTGGTCGAGAAATGGTGTTTTAAACAATAAAAACGACTCCCGGCCTTATTTAGTTCACATTTTTACTTTTGTTAACCTAGCCCGTATTCATAACGCACTAAACCTTTTTATCGCGTTAAACGCCTTTTCTCGACAAGAAAAGCACAATTTCATCAGAAACAAACAAAACAAGAAAAATGAATCTATTCAACAAGTCTGCAACACATTCTTAAGAGTTACATGCTTTCACCCAATGTCAATGTGTAATTTCTCCAGTTCTGATCATTGTTTAGGTTGTTGGTAGCTTGGTCCAATGCCAAAACACAGTGAAATCTCTTTATGGCTTTAAACGCGTTTTCTCCTCGAGAGAAACATGATTTCACTAAAAACGTTATAGTTTAAACATGCCTGTTGTAACTGTCTGCAAACACTCAGAGCCTTAAAGTACGGTTTTCACCAATGTGTTTTTTGGTGAGAAACCTTCTATTTCAAGGTTCTGTGCGTTTTCAGACATGTACAATATGTATTTTTTGTGTTTCTGATGAAATCCCTCCTTTTAATGCATTTTCTCACAGAAAATGAGTCTCTCGCCATGGGAAAATGGCGTTCTTGAGAAAGCATATTGTGGTCGAGAAATGGTGTTTTAAACAATAAAAACGACTCCCGGCCTTATTTAGTTCACATTTTTACTTTTGTTAACCTAGCCCGTATTCATAACGCACTAAACCTTTTTATCGCGTTAAACGCCTTTTCTCGACAACAAAAGCACAATTTCATCAGAAACAAACAAAACAAGAAAAATGAATCTATTCAACAAGTCTGCAACACATTCTTAAGAGTTACATGCTTTCACCCAATGTCAATGTGTAATTTCTCCAGTTCTGATCATTGTTTAGGTTGTTGGTAGCTTGGTCCAATGCCAAAACACAGTGAAATCTCTTTATGGCTTTAAACGCGTTTTCTCCTCGAGAGAAACATGATTTCACTAAAAACGTTACAGTTTAAACATGCCTGTTGTAACTGTCTGCAAACACTCAGAGCCTTAAAGTACGGTTTTCACCAATGTGTTTTTTGGTGAGAAACCTTCTATTTCAAGGTTCTGTTCAATTTCAGACACGTACAATATGTATTTTTTGTGTTTCTGATGAAATCCCTCCTTTTAATGCATTTTCTCACAGAAAATGAGTCTCTCGACAAGGGAAAATGGCTTTCTTGAAAAAGCATATTCTGGTCGAGAAAAGGTATTTTAAACAATAGATACGACTCCCGGCCTTATTTAGTTCACATTTTTACTTTTGGTAACCTAGCCCGTATTCATAACGCACTAAACCTTTTTATCGCGTTAAACGTCTTTTCTCGACAACAAAAGCACAATTTCATCAAAAACAAACAAAACAAGAAAAATGAATCTATTCAACAAGTCTGCAACACATCCTTAAGAGTTACATGATTTCACCCATTGTCAATGTGTAATTTCTCCAGTTCTGATCATTGTTTAGGTTGTTGGCAGCTTGGTCCAATGCCAAAACACAGTGAAATCTTTTTATGGCTTTAAACGCGTTTTCTCCTCGAGAAAAAAGTGATTTCACTAAAAACGTTATAGTTTAAACATGCCTGTTGTACATGTCTGCAAACACTCAGAGCCTTAAAGTACGGCTTTCACCAATGTGGTTTTTGGTGAGAAACCTTCTATTTCAAGGTTCTGTGCGTTTTCAGACATGTACAATATGTATTTTTTGTGTTTCTGATGAAATCCATCCTTTTAATGCATTTTCTCACAGAAAATGAGTCTCTCGCCATGGGAAAATGGCGTTCTTGAGAAAGCATATTCTGGTCGAGAAATGGTATTTTAAACAATAAAAACGACTCCCGGCCTTATTTAGTTCACATTTTTACTTTTGTTAACCTAGCCCGTATTCATAACGCACTAAACATTTTTATCGCGTTAAACGCCTTTTCTCGACAAGAAAAGCACAATTTCATCAGAAACAAACAAAACAAGAAAAATGAATCTATTCAACAAGTCTGCAACACATTCTTAAGAGTTACATGCTTTCACCCAATGTCAATGTGTAATTTCTCCAGTTCTGATCATTGTTTAGGTTGTTGGTAGCTTGGTCCAATGCCAAAACACAGTGAAATCTCTTTATGGCTTTAAACGCGTTTTCTCCTCGAGAGAAACATGATTTCACTAAAAACGTTATAGTTTAAACATGCCTGTTGTAACTGTCTGCAAACACTCAGAGCCTTAAAGTACGGTTTTCACCAATGTGTTTTTTGGTGAGAAACCTTCTATTTCAAGGTTCTGTTCAATTTCAGACACGTACAATATGTATTTTTTGTGTTTCTGATGAAATCCCTCCTTTTAATGCATTTTCTCACAGAAAATGAGTCTCTCGCCAAGGGAAAATGGCTTTCTTGAAAAAGCATATTCTGGTCGAGAAAAGGTATTTTAAACAATAGAAACGACTCCCGGCCTTATTTAGTTCACATTTTTACTTTTGGTAACCTAGCCCGTATTCATAACGCACTAAACCTTTTTATCGCGTTAAACGTCTTTTCTCGACAACAAAAGCACAATTTCATCAAAAACAAACAAAACAAGAAAAATGAATCTATTCAACAAGTCTGCAACACATCCTTAAGAGTTACATGATTTCACCCAATGTCAATGTGTAATTTCTCCAGTTCTGATCATTGTTTAGGTTGTTGGCAGCTTGGTCCAATGCCAAAACACAGTGAAATCTTTTTATGGCTTTAAACGCGTTTTCTCCTCGAGAAAAAAGTGATTTCACTAAAAACGTTATAGTTTAAACATGCCTGTTGTACATGTCTGCAAACACTCAGAGCCTTAAAGTACGGCTTTCACCAATGTGATTTTTGGTGAGAAACCTTCTATTTCAAGGTTCTCTGCGTTTTCAGACATGTACAATATGTATTTTTTGTGTTTCTGATGAAATCCCTCCTTTTAATGCATTTTCTCACAGAAAATGAGTCTCTCGCCATGGGAAAATGGCGTTCTTGAGAAACATATTCTGGTCGAGAAATGGTGTTTTAAACAATAAAAACGACTCCCGGCCTTATTTAGTTCACATTTTTACTTTTGTTAACCTAGCCCGTATTCATAACGCACTAAACCTTTTTATCGCGTTAAACGCCTTTTCTCGACAAGAAAAGCACAATTTCATCAGAAACAAACAAAACAAGAAAAATGAATCTATTCAACAAGTCTGCAACACATTCTTAAGAGTTACATGCTTTCACCCAATGTCAATGTGTAATTTCTCCAGTTCTGATCATTGTTTAGGTTGTTGGTAGCTTGGTCCAATGCCAAAACACAGTGAAATCTCTTTATGGCTTTAAACGCGTTTTCTCCTCGAGAGAAACATGATTTCACTAAAAACGTTATAGTTTAAACATGCCTGTTGTACATGTCTGCAAACACTCAGAGCCTTAAAGTACGGATTTCATCAATGTGGTTTTTGGTGAGAAACCTTCTATTTCAAGGTTCTGTGCGTTTTCAGACACGTACAATATGTATTTTTGTGTTTCTGATGAAATCCCTCCTTTTAATGCATTTTCTCACAGAAAATGAGTCTCTCGCCATGGGAAAATGGCTTTCTTGAAAAAGCATATTCTGGTCGAGAAAAGGTATTTTAAACAATAGAAACGACTCCCGGCCTTATTTAGTTCACATTTTTACTTTTGTTAACCTAGCCCGTATTCATAACGCACTAAACCTTTTTACCGCGTTAAACGCCTTTTCTCGACAACAAAAGCACAATTTCATCAAAAACAAACAAAACAAGAAAAATGAATCTATTCAACAGGTCTGCAACACATCCTTAAGAGTTACATGATTTCACCCAATGTCAATGTGTAATTTCTCCAGTTCTGATCATTGTTTCGGTTGTTGGCGGCTTGGTCCAATGCCAAAACACAGTGAAATCTTTTCATGGCTTTAAACGCGTTTTCTCCTCGAGAAAAACATGATTTCACTAAAAACGTTATAGTTTAAACATGCCTGTTGTACATGTCTGCAAACACTCAGAGCCTTAAAGTACGGCTTTCTCCAATGTGATTTTTGGTGAGAAACCTTCTATTTCAAGGTTCTGTGCGTTTTCAGACATGTGCAATATGTATTTTTTGTGTTTCTGATGAAATCCCTCCTTTTAATGCATTTTCTCACAGAAAATGAGTCTCTCGCCATGGGAAAATGGCGTTCTTGAGAAAGCATATTGTGGTCGAGAAATGGTGTTTTAAACAATAAAAACGACTCCCGGCCTTATTTAGTTCACATTTTTACTTTTGTTAACCTAGCCCGTATTCATAACGCACTAAACCTTTTTATCGCGTTAAACGCCTTTTCTCGACAAGAAAAGCACAATTTCATCAGAAACAAACAAAACAAGAAAAATGAATCTATTCAACAAGTCTGCAACACATTCTTAAGAGTTACATGCTTTCACCCAATGTCAATGTGTAATTTCTCCAGTTCTGATCATTGTTTAGGTTGTTGGTAGCTTGGTCCAATGCCAAAACACAGTGAAATCTTTTTATGGCTTTAAACGCGTTTTCTCCTCGAGAGAAACATGATTTCACTAAAAACGATATAGTTCAAACATGCCTGTTGTAACTGTCTGCAAACACTCAGAGCCTTAAAGTAGGGTTTTCACCAATGTGTTTTTTGGTGAGAAACCTTCTATTTCAAGGTTCGGTGCGTTATCAGACACGTACAATATGTATTTTTTGTGTTTCTGATGAAATCCCTCCTTTTAATGCATTTTCTCACAGAAAATGAGTCTCTCGCCATGGGAAAATGGCGTTCTTGAGAAAGCATATTCTGGTCGAGAAATGGTGTTTTAAACAATAAAAACGACTCCCGGCCTTATTTAGTTCACATTTTTACTTTTGGTAACGTAGCCCGTATTCATAACGCACTAAACCTTTTTATCGCGTTAAAGGCCTTTTCTCGACAAGAAAAGCACAATTTCATCAGAAACAAACAAAACAAGAAAAATGAATCTATTCAACAAGTCTGCAACACATCCTTAAGAGTTACATGATTTCACCCAATGTCAATGTGTAATTTCTCCAGTTCTGATCATTGTTTAGGTTGTTGGTAGCTTGGTCCAATGCCAAAACAGAGTGAAATCTTTTTCAGGCTTTAAACGCGTTTTCTCCTTGAGAGAAACATGATTTCACTAAAAACGTTATAGTTTAAACATGCCTGTTGTAACTGTCTGCAAACACTCAGAGCCTTAAAGTACGGATTTCATCAATGTGGTTTTTGGTGAGAAACCTTCTATTTCAAGGTTCTGTGCGTTTTCAGACACGTACAATATGTATTTTTTGTGTTTCTGATGAAATCCCTCCTTTTAATGCATTTTCTCACAGAAAATGAGTCTCTCGCCATGGGAAAATGGCTTTCTTGAAAAAGCATATTCTGGTCGAGAAACGGTGTTTTAAACAATAAAAACGACTCCCGGCCTTATTTAGTTCACATTTTAACTTTTGTTAACCTAGCCCGTATTCATAACGCACTAAACCTTTTTATCGCGTTAAAGGCCTTTTCTCGACAAGAAAAGCACAATTTCATCAGAAACAAACAAAACAAGAAAAATGAATCTATTCAACAAGTCTGCAACACATCCTTAAGAGTTACATGATTTCACCCAATGTCAATGTGTAATTTCTCCAGTTCTGATCATTGTTTAGGTTGTTGGTAGCTTGGTCCAATGCCAAAACAGAGTGAAATCTTTTTCAGGCTTTAAACGCGTTTTCTCCTTGAGAGAAACATGATTTCACTAAAAACGTTATAGTTTAAACATGCCTGTTGTAACTGTCTGCAAACACTCAGAGCCTTAAAGTACGGATTTCATCAATGTGGTTTTTGGTGAGAAACCTTCTATTTCAAGGTTCTGTGCGTTTTCAGACACGTACAATATGTATTTTTTGTGTTTCTGATGAAATCCCTCCTTTTAATGCATTTTCTCACAGAAAATGAGTCTCTCGCCATGGGAAAATGGCTTTCTTGAAAAAGCATATTCTGGTCGAGAAACGGTGTTTTAAACAATAAAAACGACTCCCGGCCTTATTTAGTTCACATTTTTACTTTTGGTAACGTAGCCCGTATTCATAACGCACTAAACCTTTTTATCGCGTTAAACGCCTTTTCTCGACAAGAAAAGCACAATTTCATCAGAAACAAACAAAACAAGAAAAATGAATCTATTCAACAAGTCTGCAACACATCCTTAAGAGTTACATGATTTCACCCAATGTCAATGTGTAATTTCTCCAGTTCTGATCATTGTTTAGGTTGTTGGCAGCTTGGTCCAATGCCAAAACACAGTGAAATCTTTTTATGGCTTTAAACGCGTTTTCTCCTCGAGAAAAACATGATTTCACTAAAAACGTTATAGTTTAAACATGCCTGTTGTACATGTCTGCAAACACTCAGAGCCTTAAAGTACGGCTTTCACCAATGTGATTTTTGGTGAGAAACCTTCTATTTCAAGGTTCTGTGCGTTTTCAGACATGTACAATATGTATTTTTTGTGTTTCTGATGAAATCCCTCCTTTTAATGCATTTTCTCACAGAAAATGAGTCTCTCGCCATGGGAAAATGGCGTTCTTGAGAAAGCATATTCTGGTCGAGAAATGGTGTTTTAAACAATAAAAACGACTCCCGGCCTTATTTAGTTCACATTTTTACTTTTGGTAACGTAGCCCGTATTCATAACGCACTAAACCTTTTTATCGCGTTAAACGCCTTTTCTCGACAAGAAAAGCACAATTTCATCAGAAACAAACAAAACAAGAAAAATGAATCTATTCAACAAGTCTGCAACACATCCTTAAGAGTTACATGATTTCACCCAATGTCAATGTGTAATTTCTCCAGTTCTGATCATTGTTTAGGTTGTTGGCAGCTTGGTCCAATGCCAAAACACAGTGAAATCTTTTTATGGCTTTAAACGCGTTTTCTCCTCGAGAGAAACATGATTTCACTAAAAACGTTATAGTTTAAACATGCCTGTTGTACATGTCTGCAAACACTCAGAGCCTTAAAGTACGGCTTTCACCAATGTGATTTTTGGTGAGAAACCTTCTATTTCAAGGTTCTGTGCGTTTTCAGACATGTACAATATGTATTTTTTGTGTTTCTGATGAAATCCCTCCTTTTAATGCATTTTCTCACAGAAAATGAGTCTCTCGCCATGGGAAAATGGCGTTCTTGAGAAAGCATATTCTGGTCGAGAAATGGTGTTTTAAACAATAAAAACGACTCCCGGCCTTATTTAGTTCACATTTTTACTTTTGTTAACCTAGCCCGTATTCATAACGCACTAAACCTTTTTATCGCGTTAAAGGCCTTTTCTCGACAAGAAAAGCACAATTTCATCAGAAACAAACAAAACAAGAAAAATGAATCTATTCAACAAGTCTGCAACACATCCTTAAGAGTTACATGATTTCACCCAATGTCAATGTGTAATTTCTCCAGTTCTGATCATTGTTTAGGTTGTTGGTAGCTTGGTCCAATGCCAAAACAGAGTGAAATCTTTTTCAGGCTTTAAACGCGTTTTCTCCTTGAGAGAAACATGATTTCACTAAAAACGTTATAGTTTAAACATGCCTGTTGTAACTGTCTGCAAACACTCAGAGCCTTAAAGTACGGATTTCATCAATGTGGTTTTTGGTGAGAAACCTTCTATTTCAAGGTTCTGTGCGTTTTCAGACACGTACAATATGTATTTTTTGTGTTTCTGATGAAATCCCTCCTTTTAATGCATTTTCTCACAGAAAATGAGTCTCTCGCCATGGGAAAATGGCTTTCTTGAAAAAGCATATTCTGGTCGAGAAACGGTGTTTTAAACAATAAAAACGACTCCCGGCCTTATTTAGTTCACATTTTTACTTTTGGTAACGTAGCCCGTATTCATAACGCACTAAACCTTTTTATCGCGTTAAACGCCTTTTCTCGACAAGAAAAGCACAATTTCATCAGAAACAAACAAAACAAGAAAAATGAATCTATTCAACAAGTCTGCAACACATCCTTAAGAGTTACATGATTTCACCCAATGTCAATGTGTAATTTCTCCAGTTCTGATCATTGTTTAGGTTGTTGGCAGCTTGGTCCAATGCCAAAACACAGTGAAATCTTTTTATGGCTTTAAACGCGTTTTCTCCTCGAGAAAAACATGATTTCACTAAAAACGTTATAGTTTAAACATGCCTGTTGTACATGTCTGCAAACACTCAGAGCCTTAAAGTACGGCTTTCACCAATGTGATTTTTGGTGAGAAACCTTCTATTTCAAGGTTCTGTGCGTTTTCAGACATGTACAATATGTATTTTTTGTGTTTCTGATGAAATCCCTCCTTTTAATGCATTTTCTCACAGAAAATGAGTCTCTCGCCATGGGAAAATGGCGTTCTTGAGAAAGCATATTCTGGTCGAGAAATGGTGTTTTAAACAATAAAAACGACTCCCGGCCTTATTTAGTTCACATTTTTACTTTTGGTAACGTAGCCCGTATTCATAACGCACTAAACCTTTTTATCGCGTTAAACGCCTTTTCTCGACAAGAAAAGCACAATTTCATCAGAAACAAACAAAACAAGAAAAATGAATCTATTCAACAAGTCTGCAACACATCCTTAAGAGTTACATGATTTCACCCAATGTCAATGTGTAATTTCTCCAGTTCTGATCATTGTTTAGGTTGTTGGCAGCTTGGTCCAATGCCAAAACACAGTGAAATCTCTTTATGGCTTTAAACGCGTTTTCTCCTCGAGAGAAACATGATTTCACTAAAAACGTTATAGTTTAAACATGCCTGTTGTAACTGTCTGCAAACACTCAGAGCCTTAAAGTACGGTTTTCACCAATGTGTTTTTTGGTGAGAAACCTTCTATTTCAAGGTTTGTTCAATTTCAGACACGTACAATATGTATTTTTTGTGTTTCTGATGAAATCCCTCCTTTTAATGCATTTTCTCACAGAAAATGAGTCTCTCGCCAAGGGAAAATGGCTTTCTTGAAAAAGCATATTCTGGTCGAGAAAAGGTATTTTAAACAATAGAAACGACTCCCGGCCTTATTTAGTTCACATTTTAACTTTTGGTAACCTAGCCCGTATTCATAACGCACTAAACCTTTTTATCGCGTTAAACGCCTTTTCTCGACAAGAAAAGCACAATTTCATCAGAAACAAACAAAACAAGAAAAATGAATCTATTCAACAAGTCTGCAACACATCCTTAAGAGTTACATGATTTCACCCAATGTCAATGTGTAATTTCTCCAGTTCTGATCATTGTTTAGGTTGTTGGTAGCTTGGTCCAATGCCAAAACAGAGTGAAATCTTTTTATGGCTTTAAACGCGTTTTCTCCTTGAGAGAAACATGATTTCACTAAAAACGTTATAGTTTAAACATGCCTGTTGTACATGTCTGCAAACACTCAGAGCCTTAAAGTACGGATTTCATCAATGTGGTTTTTGGTGAGAAACCTTCTATTTCAAGGTTCTGTGCGTTTTCAGACACGTACAATATGTATTTTTTGTGTTTCTGATGAAATCCCTCCTTTTAATGCATTTTCTCACAGAAAATGAGTCTCTTGCCATGGGAAAATGGCTTTCTTGAAAAAGCATATTCTGGTCGAGAAACGGTGTTTTAAACAATAAAAACGACTCCCGGCCTTATTTAGTTCACATTTTTACTTTTGGTAACGTAGCCCGTATTCATAACGCACTAAACCTTTTTATCGCGTTAAACGCCTTTTCTCGACAAGAAAAGCACAATTTCATCAGAAACAAACAAAACAAGAAAAATGAATCTATTCAACAAGTCTGCAACACATCCTTAAGAGTTACATGATTTCACCCAATGTCAATGTGTAATTTCTCCAGTTCTGATCATTGTTTAGGTTGTTGGCAGCTTGGTCCAATGCCAAAACACAGTGAAATCTTTTTATGGCTTTAAACGCGTTTTCTCCTCGAGAAAAACATGATTTCACTAAAAACGTTATAGTTTAAACATGCCTGTTGTACATGTCTGCAAACACTCAGAGCCTTAAAGTACGGCTTTCACCAATGTGATTTTTGGTGAGAAACCTTCTATTTCAAGGTTCTGTGCGTTTTCAGACATGTACAATATGTATTTTTTGTGTTTCTGATGAAATCCCTCCTTTTAATGCATTTTCTCACAGAAAATGAGTCTCTCGCCATGGGAAAATGGCGTTCTTGAGAAAGCATATTCTGGTCGAGAAATGGTGTTTTAAACAATAAAAACGACTCCCGGCCTTATTTAGTTCACATTTTTACTTTTGTTAACCTAGCCCGTATTCATAACGCACTAAACCTTTTTATCGCGTTAAACGCCTTTTCTCGACAAGAAAAGCACAATTTCATCAGAAACAAACAAAACAAGAAAAATGAATCTATTCAACAAGTCTGCAACACATTCTTAAGAGTTACATGCTTTCACCCAATGTCAATGTGTAATTTCTCCAGTTCTGATCATTGTTTAGGTTGTTGGTAGCTTGGTCCAATGCCAAAACACAGTGAAATCTCTTTATGGCTTTAAACGCGTTTTCTCCTCGAGAGAAACATGATTTCACTAAAAACGTTATAGTTTAAACATGCCTGTTGTAACTGTCTGCAAACACTCAGAGCCTTAAAGTACGGTTTTCACCAATGTGTTTTTTGGTGAGAAACCTTCTATTTCAAGGTTCTGTTCAATTTCAGACACGTACAATATGTATTTTTTGTGTTTCTGATGAAATCCCTCCTTTTAATGCATTTTCTCACAGAAAATTAGTCTCTCGCCAAGGGAAAATGGCTTTCTTGAAAAAGCATATTCTGGTCGAGAAAAGGTATTTTAAACAATAGAAACGACTCCCGGCCTTATTTAGTTCACATTTTTACTTTTGGTAACGTAGCCCGTATTCATAACGCACAAAACCTTTTTATCGCGTTAAACGCCTTTTCTCGACAAGAAAAGCACAATTTCATCAGAAACAAACAAAACAAGAAAAATGAATCTATTCAACAAGTCTGCAACACATCCTTAAGAGTTACATGATTTCACCCAATGTCAATGTGTAATTTCTCCAGTTCTGATCATTGTTTAGGTTGTTGGCAGCTTGGTCCAATGCCAAACCACAGTGAAATCTTTTTATGGCTTTAAACGCGTTCTCTCCTCGAGAAAAACATGATTTCACTAAAAACGTTACAGTTTAAACATGCCTGTTGTACATGTCTGCAAACACTCAGAGCCTTAAAGTACGGCTTTCACCAATGTGATTTTTGGTGAGAAACCTTCTATTTCAAGGTTCTGTGCGTTTTCAGACATGTACAATATGTATTTTTTGTGTTTCTGATGAAATCCCTCCTTTTAATGCATTTTCTCAAAGAAAATGAGTCTCTCGCCATGGGAAAATGGCGTTCTTGAGAAAGCATATTCTGGTCGAGAAATGGTGTTTTAAACAATAAAAACGACTCCCGGCCTTATTTAGTTCACATTTTTACTTTTGGTAACGTAGCCCGTATTCATAACGCACTAAACCTTTTTATCGCGTTAAACGCCTTTTCTCGACAAGAAAAGCACAATTTCATCAGAAACAAACAAAACAAGAAAAATGAATCTATTCAACAAGTCTGCAACACATCCTTAAGAGTTACATGATTTCACCCAATGTCAATGTGTAATTTCTCCAGTTCTGATCATTGTTTAGGTTGTTGGCAGCTTGGTCCAATGCCAAAACACAGTGAAATCTTTTTATGGCTTTAAACGCGTTTTCTCCTCGAGAGAAACATGATTTCACTAAAAACGTTATAGTTTAAACATGCCTGTTGTAACTGTCTGCAAACACTCAGAGCCTTAAAGTACGGATTTCATCAATGTGGTTTTTGGTGAGAAACCTTCTATTTCAAGGTTCTGTGCGTTTTCAGACACGTACAATATGTATTTTTTGTGTTTCTGATGAAATCCCTCCTTTTAATGCATTTTCTCACAGAAAATGAGTCTCTTGCCATGGGAAAATGGCTTTCTTGAAAAAGCATATTCTGGTCGAGAAACGGTGTTTTAAACAATAAAAACGACTCCCGGCCTTATTTAGTTCACATTTTTACTTTTGGTAACGTAGCCCGTATTCATAACGCACTAAACCTTTTTATCGCGTTAAACGCCTTTTCTCGACAAGAAAAGCACAATTTCATCAGAAACAAACAAAACAAGAAAAATGAATCTATTCAACAAGTCTGCAACACATCCTTAAGAGTTACATGATTTCACCCAATGTCAATGTGTAATTTCTCCAGTTCTGATCATTGTTTAGGTTGTTGGCAGCTTGGTCCAATGCCAAAACACAGTGAAATCTTTATATGGCTTTAAACGCGTTTTCTCCTCGAGAAAAACATGATTTCACTAAAAACGTTATAGTTTAAACATGCCTGTTGTACATGTCTGCAAACACTCAGAGCCTTAAAGTACGGCTTTCACCAATGTGATTTTTGGTGAGAAACCTTCTATTTCAAGGTTCTGTGCGTTTTCAGACATGTACAATATGTATTTTTTGTGTTTCTGATGAAATCCCTCCTTTTAATGCATTTTCTCACAGAAAATGAGTCTCTCGCCATGGGAAAATGGCGTTCTTGAGAAAGCATATTGTGGTCGAGAAATGGTGTTTTAAACAATAAAAACGACTCCCGGCCTTATTTAGTTCACATTTTTACTTTTGTTAACCTAGCCCGTATTCATAACGCACTAAACCTTTTTATCGCGTTAAACGCCTTTTCTCGACAAGAAAAGCACAATTTCATCAGAAACAAACAAAACAAGAAAAATGATTCTATTCAACAAGTCTGCAACACATTCTTAAGAGTTACATGCTTTCACCCAATGTCAATGTGTAATTTCTCCAGTTCTGATCATTGTTTAGGTTGTTGGTAGCTTGGTCCAATGCCAAAACACCGTGAAATCTCTTTATGGCTTTAAACGCGTTTTCTCCTCGAGAGAAACATGATTTCACTAAAAACGTTATAGTTTAAACATGCCTGTTGTAACTGTCTGCAAACACTCAGAGCCTTAAAGTACGGTTTTCACCAATGTGTTTTTTGGTGAGAAACCTTCTATTTCAAGGTTCTGTTCAATTTCAGACACGTACAATATGTATTTTTTGTGTTTCTGATGAAATCCCTCCTTTTAATGCATTTTCTCACAGAAAATGAGTCTCTCGACAAGGGAAAATGGCTTTCTTGAAAAAGCATATTCTGGTCAAGAAAAGGTATTTTAAACAATAGAAACGACTCCCGGCCTTATTTAGTTCACATTTTTACTTTTGGTAACGTAGCCCGTATTCATAACGCACTAAACCTTTTTATCGCGTTAAACGCCTTTTCTCGACAAGAAAAGCACAATTTCATCAGAAACAAACAAAACAAGAAAAATGAATCTATTCAACAAGTCTGCAACACATCCTTAAGAGTTACATGCTTTCACCCAATGTCAATGTGTAATTTCTCCAGTTCTGATCATTGTTTAGGTTGTTGGTAGCTTGGTCCAATGCCAAAACAGAGTGAAATCTTTTTATGGCTTTAAACGCGTTTTCTCCTTGAGAGAAACATGATTTCACTAAAAACGTTATAGTTTAAACATGCCTGTTGTACATGTCTGCAAACACTCAGAGCCTTAAAGTACGGATTTCTCCAATGTGATTTTTGGTGAGAAACCTTCTATTTCAAGGTTCTGTGCGTTTTCAGACACGTACAATATGTATTTTTTGTGTTTCTGATGAAATCCCTCCTTTTAATGCATTTTCTCACAGAAAATGAGTCTCTTGCCATGGGAAAATGGCTTTCTTGAAAAAGCATATTCTGGTCGAGAAACGGTGTTTTAAACAATAAAAACGACTCCCGGCCTTATTTAGTTCACATTTTAACTTTTGTTAACCTAGCCCGTATTCATAACGCACTAAACCTTTTTACCGCGTTAAACGCCTTTTCTCGACAACAAAAGCACAATTTCATCAAAAACAAACAAAACAAGAAAAATGAATCCATTCAACAAGTCTGCAACACATCCTTAAGAGTTACATGATTTCACCCAATGTCAATGTGTAATTTCTCCAGTTCTGATCATTGTTTAGGTTGTTGGCAGCTTGGTCCTATGCCAAAACACAGTGAAATCTTTTTATGGCTTTAAACGCGTTTTCTCCTCGAGAAAAACATGATTTCACTAAACGCGTTATAGTTTAAACATGCCTGTTGTACATGTCTGCAAACACTCAGAGCCTTAAAGTACGGCTTTCACCAATGTGATTTTTGGTGAGAAACCTTCTATTTCAAGGTTCTGTGCGTTTTCAGACATGTACAATATGTATTTTTTGTGTTTCTGATGAAATCCCTCCTTTTAATGCATTTTCTCACAGAAAATGAGTCTCTCGCCATGGGAAAATGGCGTTCTTGAGAAAGCATATTCTGGTCGAGAAATGGTGTTTTAAACAATAAAAACGACTCCCGGCCTTATTTAGTTCACATTTTTACTTTTGTTAACCTAGCCCGTATTCATAACGCACTAAACCTTTTTACCGCGTTAAACGCCTTTTCTCGACAACAAAAGCACAATTTCATCAGAAACAAACAAAACAAGAAAAATGAATCTATTCAACAAGTCTGCAACATATTCTTAAGAGTTACATGCTTTCACCCAATGTCAATGTGTAATTTCTCCAGTTCTGATCATTTTTTAGGTTGTTGGTAGCTTGGTCCAATGCCAAAACACAGTGAAATCTCTTTATGGCTTTAAACGCGTTTTCTCCTCGAGAGAAACATGATTTCACTAAAAACGTTATAGTTTAAACATGCCTGTTGTAACTGTCTGCAAACACTCAGAGCCTTAAAGTACGGTTTTCACCAATGTGTTTTTTGGTGAGAAACCTTCTATTTCAAGGTTCTGTGCGTTTTCAGACATGTACAATATGTATTTTTTGTGTTTCTGATGAAATCCCTCCTTTTAATGCATTTTCTCACAGAAAATGAGTCTCTCGCCATGGGAAAATGGCGTTCTTGAGAAAGCATATTCTGGTCGAGAAATGGTGTTTTAAACAATAAAAACGACTCCCGGCCTTATTTAGTTCACATTTTTACTTTTGTTAACCTAGCCCGTATTCATAACGCACTAAACCTTTTTATCGCGTTAAACGCCTTTTCTCGACAAGAAAAGCACAATTTCATCAGAAACAAACAAAACAAGAAAAATGAATCTATTCAACAAGTCTGCAACACATTCTTAAGAGTTACATGCTTTCACCCAATGTCAATGTGTAATTTCTCCAGTTCTGATCATTGTTTAGGTTGTTGGTAGCTTGGTCCAATGCCAAAACACAGTGAAATCTCTTTATGGCTTTAAACGCGTTTTCTCCTCGAGAGAAACATGATTTCACTAAAAACGTTATAGTTTAAACATGCCTGTTGTAACTGTCTGCAAACACTCAGAGCCTTAAAGTACGGTTTTCACCAATGTGTTTTTTGGTGAGAAACCTTCTATTTCAAGGTTCTGTTCAATTTCAGACACGTACAATATGTATTTTTTGTATTTCTGATGAAATCCCTCCTTTTAATGCATTTTCTCACAGAAAATGAGTCTCTCGCCAAGGGAAAATGGCTTTCTTGAAAAAGCATATTCTGGTCGAGAAAAGGTATTTTAAACAATAGAAACGACTCCCGGCCTTATTTAGTTCACATTTTTACTTTTGGTAACGTAGCCCGTATTCATAACGCACTAAACCTTTTTATCGCGTTAAACGCCTTTTCTCGACAAGAAAAGCACAATTTCATCAGAAACAAACAAAACAAGAAAAATGAATCTATTCAACAAGTCTGCAACACATCCTTAAGAGTTACATGATTTCACCCAATGTCAATGTGTAATTTCTCCAGTTCTGATCATTGTTTAGGTTGTTGGTAGCTTGGTCCAATGCCAAAACACAGTGAAATCTCTTTATGGCTTTAAACGCGTTTTCTCCTCGAGAGAAACATGATTTCACTAAAAACGTTATAGTTTAAACATGCCTGTTGTAACTGTCTGCAAACACTCAGAGCCTTAAAGTACGGTTTTCACCAATGTGTTTTTTGGTGAGAAACCTTCTATTTCAAGGTTCTGTGCGTTTTCAGACATGTACAATATGTATTTTTTGTGTTTCTGATGAAATCCCTCCTTTTAATGCATTTTCTCACAGAAAATGAGTCTCTCGCCATGGGAAAATGGCGTTCTTGAGAAAGCATATTGTGGTCGAGAAATGGTGTTTTAAACAATAAAAACGACTCCCGGCCTTATTTAGTTCACATTTTTACTTTTGTTAACCTAGCCCGTATTCATAACGCACTAAACCTTTTTATCGCGTTAAACGCCTTTTCTCGACAACAAAAGCACAATTTCATCAGAAACAAACAAAACAAGAAAAATGAATCTATTCAACAAGTCTGCAACACATTCTTAAGAGTTACATGCTTTCACCCAATGTCAATGTGTAATTTCTCCAGTTCTGATCATTGTTTAGGTTGTTGGTAGCTTGGTCCAATGCCAAAACACAGTGAAATCTCTTTATGGCTTTAAACGCGTTTTCTCCTCGAGAGAAACATGATTTCACTAAAAACGTTATAGTTTAAACATGCCTGTTGTAACTGTCTGCAAACACTCAGAGCCTTAAAGTACGGTTTTCACCAATGTGTTTTTTGGTGAGAAACCTTCTATTTCAAGGTTCTGTTCAATTTCAGACACGTACAATATGTATTTTTTGTGTTTCTGATGAAATCCCTCCTTTTAATGCATTTTCTCACAGAAAATGAGTCTCTCGACAAGGGAAAATGGCTTTCTTGAAAAAGCATATTCTGGTCGAGAAAAGGTATTTTAAACAATAGAAACGACTCCCGGCCTTATTTAGTTCACATTTTTACTTTTGGTAACCTAGCCCGTATTCATAACGCACTAAACCTTTTTATCGCGTTAAACGTCTTTTCTCGACAACAAAAGCACAATTTCATCAAAAACAAACAAAACAAGAAAAATGAATCTATTCAACAAGTCTGCAACACATCCTTAAGAGTTACATGATTTCACCCATTGTCAATGTGTAATTTCTCCAGTTCTGATCATTGTTTAGGTTGTTGGCAGCTTGGTCCAATGCCAAAACACAGTGAAATCTTTTTATGGCTTTAAACGCGTTTTCTCCTCGAGAAAAAAGTGATTTCACTAAAAACGTTATAGTTTAAACATGCCTGTTGTACATGTCTGCAAACACTCAGAGCCTTAAAGTACGGCTTTCACCAATGTGATTTTTGGTGAGAAACCTTCTATTTCAAGGTTCTGTGCGTTTTCAGACATGTACAATATGTATTTTTTGTGTTTCTGATGAAATCCATCCTTTTAATGCATTTTCTCACAGAAAATGAGTCTCTCGCCATGGGAAAATGGCGTTCTTGAGAAAGCATATTCTGGTCGAGAAATGGTATTTTAAACAATAAAAACGACTCCCGGCCTTATTTAGTTCACATTTTTACTTTTGTTAAGCTAGCCCGTATTCATAACGCACTAAACATTTTTATCGCGTTAAACGCCTTTTCTCGACAAGAAAAGCACAATTTCATCAGAAACAAACAAAACAAGAAAAATGAATCTATTCAACAAGTCTGCAACACATTCTTAAGAGTTACATGCTTTCACCCAATGTCAATGTGTAATTTCTCCAGTTCTGATCATTGTTTAGGTTGTTGGTAGCTTGGTCCAATGCCAAAACACAGTGAAATCTCTTTATGGCTTTAAACGCGTTTTCTCCTCGAGAGAAACATGATTTCACTAAAAACGTTATAGTTTAAACATGCCTGTTGTAACTGTCTGCAAACACTCAGAGCCTTAAAGTACGGTTTTCACCAATGTGTTTTTTGGTGAGAAACCTTCTATTTCAAGGTTCTGTTCAATTTCAGACACGTACAATATGTATTTTTTGTGTTTCTGATGAAATCCCTCCTTTTAATGCATTTTCTCACAGAAAATGAGTCTCTCGCCAAGGGAAAATGGCTTTCTTGAAAAAGCATATTCTGGTCGAGAAAAGGTATTTTAAACAATAGAAACGACTCCCGGCCTTATTTAGTTCACATTTTTACTTTTGGTAACCTAGCCCGTATTCATAACGCACTAAACCTTTTTATCGCGTTAAACGTCTTTTCTCGACAACAAAAGCACAATTTCATCAAAAACAAACAAAACAAGAAAAATGAATCTATTCAACAAGTCTGCAACACATCCTTAAGAGTTACATGATTTCACCCATTGTCAATGTGTAATTTCTCCAGTTCTGATCATTGTTTAGGTTGTTGGCAGCTTGGTCCAATGCCAAAACACAGTGAAATCTTTTTATGGCTTTAAACGCGTTTTCTCCTCGAGAAAAAAGTGATTTCACTAAAAACGTTATAGTTTAAACATGCCTGTTGTACATGTCTGCAAACACTCAGAGCCTTAAAGTACGGCTTTCACCAATGTGATTTTTGGTGAGAAACCTTCTATTTCAAGGTTCTGTGCGTTTTCAGACATGTACAATATGTATTTTTTGTGTTTCTGATGAAATCCATCCTTTTAATGCATTTTCTCACAGAAAATGAGTCTCTCGCCATGGGAAAATGGCGTTCTTGAGAAAGCATATTCTGGTCGAGAAATGGTATTTTAAACAATAAAAACGACTCCCGGCCTTATTTAGTTCACATTTTTACTTTTGTTAACCTAGCCCGTATTCATAACGCACTAAACATTTTTATCGCGTTAAACGCCTTTTCTCGACAAGAAAAGCACAATTTCATCAGAAACAAACAAAACAAGAAAAATGAATCTATTCAACAAGTCTGCAACACATTCTTAAGAGTTACATGCTTTCACCCAATGTCAATGTGTAATTTCTCCAGTTCTGATCATTGTTTAGGTTGTTGGTAGCTTGGTCCAATGCCAAAACACAGTCAAATCTCTTTATGGCTTTAAACGCGTTTTCTCCTCGAGAGAAACATGATTTCACTAAAAACGTTATAGTTTAAACATGCCTGTTGTAACTGTCTGCAAACACTCAGAGCCTTAAAGTACGGTTTTCACCAATGTGTTTTTTGGTGAGAAACCTTCTATTTCAAGGTTCTGTTCAATTTCAGACACGTACAATATGTATTTTTTGTGTTTCTGATGAAATCCCTCCTTTTAATGCATTTTCTCACAGAAAATGAGTCTCTCGCCAAGGGAAAATGGCTTTCTTGAAAAAGCATATTCTGGTCGAGAAAAGGTATTTTAAACAATAGAAACGACTCCCGGCCTTATTTAGTTCACATTTTTACTTTTGGTAACCTAGCCCGTATTCATAACGCACTAAACCTTTTTATCGCGTTAAACGTCTTTTCTCGACAACAAAAGCACAATTTCATCAAAAACAAACAAAACAAGAAAAATGAATCTATTCAACAAGTCTGCAACACATCCTTAAGAGTTACATGATTTCACCCAATGTCAATGTGTAATTTCTCCAGTTCTGATCATTGTTTAGGTTGTTGGCAGCTTGGTCCAATGCCAAAACACAGTGAAATCTTTTTATGGCTTTAAACGCGTTTTCTCCTCGAGAAAAAAGTGATTTCACTAAAAACGTTATAGTTTAAACATGCCTGTTGTACATGTCTGCAAACACTCAGAGCCTTAAAGTACGGCTTTCACCAATGTGATTTTTGGTGAGAAACCTTCTATTTCAAGGTTCTCTGCGTTTTCAGACATGTACAATATGTATTTTTTGTGTTTCTGATGAAATCCCTCCTTTTAATGCATTTTCTCACAGAAAATGAGTCTCTCGCCATGGGAAAATGGCGTTCTTGAGAAAGCATATTCTGGTCGAGAAATGGTGTTTTAAACAATAAAAACGACTCCCGGCCTTATTTAGTTCACATTTTTACTTTTGTTAACCTAGCCCGTATTCATAACGCACTAAACCTTTTTATCGCGTTAAACGCCTTTTCTCGACAAGAAAAGCACAATTTCATCAGAAACAAACAAAACAAGAAAAATGAATCTATTCAACAAGTCTGCAACACATTCTTAAGAGTTACATGCTTTCACCCAATGTCAATGTGTAATTTCTCCAGTTCTGATCATTGTTTAGGTTGTTGGTAGCTTGGTCCAATGCCAAAACACAGTGAAATCTCTTTATGGCTTTAAACGCGTTTTCTCCTCGAGAGAAACATGATTTCACTAAAAACGTTATAGTTTAAACATGCCTGTTGTACATGTCTGCAAACACTCAGAGCCTTAAAGTACGGATTTCATCAATGTGGTTTTTGGTGAGAAACCTTCTATTTCAAGGTTCTGTGCGTTTTCAGACACGTACAATATGTATTTTTGTGTTTCTGATGAAATCCCTCCTTTTAATGCATTTTCTCACAGAAAATGAGTCTCTCGCCATGGGAAAATGGCTTTCTTGAAAAAGCATATTCTGGTCGAGAAAAGGTATTTTAAACAATAGAAACGACTCCCGGCCTTATTTAGTTCACATTTTTACTTTTGTTAACCTAGCCCGTATTCATAACGCACTAAACCTTTTTACCGCGTTAAACGCCTTTTCTCGACAACAAAAGCACAATTTCATCAAAAACAAACAAAACAAGAAAAATGAATCTATTCAACAGGTCTGCAACACATCCTTAAGAGTTACATGATTTCACCCAATGTCAATGTGTAATTTCTCCAGTTCTGATCATTGTTTCGGTTGTTGGCGGCTTGGTCCAATGCCAAAACACAGTGAAATCTTTTCATGGCTTTAAACGCGTTTTCTCCTCGAGAGAAACATGATTTCACTAAAAACGTTATAGTTTAAACATGCCTGTTGTAACTGTCTGCAAACACTCAGAGCCTTAAAGTACGGTTTTCACCAATGTGTTTTTTGGTGAGAAACCTTCTATTTCAAGGTTCTGTTCAATTTCAGACACGTACAATATGTATTTTTTGTGTTTCTGATGAAATCCCTCCTTTTAATGCATTTTCTCACAGAAAATGAGTCTCTCGCCAAGGGAAAATGGCTTTCTTGAAAAAGCATATTCTGGTCGAGAAAAGGTATTTTAAACAATAGAAACGACTCCCGGCCTTATTTAGTTCACATTTTTACTTTTGGTAACCTAGCCCGTATTCATAACGCACTAAACCTTTTTATCGCGTTAAACGTCTTTTCTCGACAACAAAAGCACAATTTCATCAAAAACAAACAAAACAAGAAAAATGAATCTATTCAACAAGTCTGCAACACATCCTTAAGAGTTACATGATTTCACCCAATGTCAATGTGTAATTTCTCCAGTTCTGATCATTGTTTAGGTTGTTGGCAGCTTGGTCCAATGCCAAAACACAGTGAAATCTTTTTATGGCTTTAAACGCGTTTTCTCCTCGAGAAAAAAGTGATTTCACTAAAAACGTTATAGTTTAAACATGCCTGTTGTACATGTCTGCAAACACTCAGAGCCTTAAAGTACGGCTTTCACCAATGTGATTTTTGGTGAGAAACCTTCTATTTCAAGGTTCTCTGCGTTTTCAGACATGTACAATATGTATTTTTTGTGTTTCTGATGAAATCCCTCCTTTTAATGCATTTTCTCACAGAAAATGAGTCTCTCGCCATGGGAAAATGGCGTTCTTGAGAAAGCATATTCTGGTCGAGAAATGGTGTTTTAAACAATAAAAACGACTCCCGGCCTTATTTAGTTCACATTTTTACTTTTGTTAACCTAGCCCGTATTCATAACGCACTAAACCTTTTTATCGCGTTAAACGCCTTTTCTCGACAAGAAAAGCACAATTTCATCAGAAACAAACAAAACAAGAAAAATGAATCTATTCAACAAGTCTGCAACACATTCTTAAGAGTTACATGCTTTCACCCAATGTCAATGTGTAATTTCTCCAGTTCTGATCATTGTTTAGGTTGTTGGTAGCTTGGTCCAATGCCAAAACACAGTGAAATCTCTTTATGGCTTTAAACGCGTTTTCTCCTCGAGAGAAACATGATTTCACTAAAAACGTTATAGTTTAAACATGCCTGTTGTACATGTCTGCAAACACTCAGAGCCTTAAAGTACGGATTTCATCAATGTGGTTTTTGGTGAGAAACCTTCTATTTCAAGGTTCTGTGCGTTTTCAGACACGTACAATATGTATTTTTGTGTTTCTGATGAAATCCCTCCTTTTAATGCATTTTCTCACAGAAAATGAGTCTCTCGCCATGGGAAAATGGCTTTCTTGAAAAAGCATATTCTGGTCGAGAAAAGGTATTTTAAACAATAGAAACGACTCCCGGCCTTATTTAGTTCACATTTTTACTTTTGTTAACCTAGCCCGTATTCATAACGCACTAAACCTTTTTACCGCGTTAAACGCCTTTTCTCGACAACAAAAGCACAATTTCATCAAAAACAAACAAAACAAGAAAAATGAATCTATTCAACAGGTCTGCAACACATCCTTAAGAGTTACATGATTTCACCCAATGTCAATGTGTAATTTCTCCAGTTCTGATCATTGTTTCGGTTGTTGGCGGCTTGGTCCAATGCCAAAACACAGTGAAATCTTTTCATGGCTTTAAACGCGTTTTCTCCTCGAGAAAAACATGATTTCACTAAAAACGTTATAGTTTAAACATGCCTGTTGTACATGTCTGCAAACACTCAGAGCCTTAAAGTACGGCTTTCTCCAATGTGATTTTTGGTGAGAAACCTTCTATTTCAAGGTTCTGTGCGTTTTCAGACATGTGCAATATGTATTTTTTGTGTTTCTGATGAAATCCCTCCTTTTAATGCATTTTCTCACAGAAAATGAGTCTCTCGCCATGGGAAAATGGCGTTCTTGAGAAAGCATATTGTGGTCGAGAAATGGTGTTTTAAACAATAAAAACGACTCCCGGCCTTATTTAGTTCACATTTTTACTTTTGTTAACCTAGCCCGTATTCATAACGCACTAAACCTTTTTATCGCGTTAAACGCCTTTTCTCGACAAGA
This sequence comes from Lampris incognitus, assembly GCF_029633865.1. Taxonomy (NCBI): domain Eukaryota; kingdom Metazoa; phylum Chordata; class Actinopteri; order Lampriformes; family Lampridae; genus Lampris; species Lampris incognitus. The sequence goes on along the minus strand of NC_079213.1, from coordinate 48,041,555 downwards.
AAAGCACAATTTCATCAAAAACAAACAAAACAAGAAAAATGAATCTATTCAACAAGTCTGCAACACATCCTTAAGAGTTACATGATTTCACCCAATGTCAATGTGTAATTTCTCCAGTTCTGATCATTGTTTAGGTTGTTGGTAGCTTGGTCCAATGCCAAAACACAGTGAAATCTCTTTATGGCTTTAAACGCGTTTTCTCCTCGAGAGAAACATGATTTCACTAAAAACGTTATAGTTTAAACATGCCTGTTGTAACTGTCTGCAAACACTCAGAGCCTTAAAGTACGGTTTTCACCAATGTGTTTTTTGGTGAGAAACCTTCTATTTCAAGGTTCTGTTCAATTTCAGACACGTACAATATGTATTTTTTGTGTTTCTGATGAAATCCGTCCTTTTAATGCATTTTCTCACAGAAAATGAGTCTCTTGCCATGGGAAAATGGCTTTCTTGAAAAAGCATATTCTGGTCGAGAAAAGGTATTTTAAACAATAGAAACGACTCCCGGCCTTATTTAGTTCACATTTTTACTTTTGTTAACCTAGCCCGTATTCATAACGCACTAAACCTTTTTACCGCGTTAAACGCCTTTTCTCGACAACAAAAGCACAATTTCATCAAAAACAAACAAAACAAGAAAAATGAATCTATTCAACAAGTCTGCAACACATCCTTAAGAGTTACATGATTTCACCCAATGTCAATGTGTAATTTCTCCAGTTCTGATCATTGTTTAGGTTGTTGGCAGCTTGGTCCAATGCCAAAACACAGTGAAATCTTTTTATGGCTTTAAACGCGTTTTCTCCTCGAGAAAAAAGTGATTTCACTAAAAACGTTATAGTTTAAACATGCCTGTTGTACATGTCTGCAAACACTCAGAGCCTTAAAGTACGGCTTTCACCAATGTGATTTTTGGTGAGAAACCTTCTATTTCAAGGTTCTGTGCGTTTTCAGACATGTGCAATATGTATTTTTTGTGTTTCTGATGAAATCCCTCCTTTTAATGCATTTTTATCACAGAAAATGAGTCTCTCGCCATGGGAAAATGGCGTTCTTGAGAAAGCATATTCTGGTCGAGAAATGGTGTTTTAAACAATAAAAACGACTCCCGGCCTTATTTAGTTCACATTTTTACTTTTGTTAACCTAGCCCGTATTCATAACGCACTAAACCTTTTTATCGCGTTAAACGCCTTTTCTCGACAAGAAAAGCACAATTTCATCAGAAACAAACAAAACAAGAAAAATGAATCTATTCAACAAGTCTGCAACACATTCTTAAGAGTTACATGCTTTCACCCAATGTCAATGTGTAATTTCTCCAGTTCTGATCATTGTTTAGGTTGTTGGTAGCTTGGTCCAATGCCAAAACACAGTGAAATCTCTTTATGGCTTTAAACGCGTTTTCTCCTCGAGAGAAACATGATTTCACTAAAAACGTTATAGTTTAAACATGCCTGTTGTACATGTCTGCAAACACTCAGAGCCTTAAAGTACGGATTTCATCAATGTGTTTTTTGGTGAGAAACCTTCTATTTCAAGGTTCTGTGCGTTTTCAGACACGTACAATATGTATTTTTGTGTTTCTGATGAAATCCCTCCTTTTAATGCATTTTCTCACAGAAAATGAGTCTCTCGCCATGGGAAAATGGCTTTCTTGAAAAAGCATATTCTGGTCGAGAAAAGGTATTTTAAACAATAGAAACGACTCCCGGCCTTATTTAGTTCACATTTTTACTTTTGTTAACCTAGCCCGTATTCATAACGCACTAAACCTTTTTACCGCGTTAAACGCCTTTTCTCGACAACAAAAGCACAATTTCATCAAAAACAAACAAAACAAGAAAAATGAATCTATTCAACAGGTCTGCAACACATCCTTAAGAGTTACATGATTTCACCCAATGTCAATGTGTAATTTCTCCAGTTCTGATCATTGTTTCGGTTGTTGGCGGCTTGGTCCAATGCCAAAACACAGTGAAATCTTTTCATGGCTTTAAACGCGTTTTCTCCTCGAGAAAAACATGATTTCACTAAAAACGTTATAGTTTAAACATGCCTGTTGTACATGTCTGCAAACACTCAGAGCCTTAAAGTACGGCTTTCTCCAATGTGATTTTTGGTGAGAAACCTTCTATTTCAAGGTTCTGTGCGTTTTCAGACATGTGCAATATGTATTTTTTGTGTTCTGATGAAATCCCTCCTTTTAATGCATTTTCTCACAGAAAATGAGTCTCTCGCCATGGGAAAATGGCGTTCTTGAGAAAGCATATTGTGGTCGAGAAATGGTGTTTTAAACAATAAAAACGACTCCCGGCCTTATTTAGTTCACATTTTTACTTTTGTTAACCTAGCCCGTATTCATAACGCACTAAACCTTTTTATCGCGTTAAACGCCTTTTCTCGACAAGAAAAGCACAATTTCATCAGAAACAAACAAAACAAGAAAAATGAATCTATTCAACAAGTCTGCAACATATTCTTAAGAGTTACATGCTTTCACCCAATGTCAATGTGTAATTTCTCCAGTTCTGATCATTGTTTAGGTTGTTGGTAGCTTGGTCCAATGCCAAAACACAGTGAAATCTCTTTATGGCTTTAAACGCGTTTTCTCCTCGAGAGAAACATGATTTCACTAAAAACGTTATAGTTTAAACATGCCTGTTGTAACTGTCTGCAAACACTCAGAGCCTTAAAGTACGGTTTTCACCAATGTGTTTTTTGGTGAGAAACCTTCTATTTCAAGGTTCTGTGCGTTTTCAGACATGTACAATATGTATTTTTTGTGTTTCTGATGAAATCCCTCCTTTTAATGCATTTTCTCACAGAAAATGAGTCTCTCGCCATGGGAAAATGGCGTTCTTGAGAAAGCATATTCTGGTCGAGAAATGGTGTTTTAAACAATAAAAACGACTCCCGGCCTTATTTAGTTCACATTTTTACTTTTGTTAACCTAGCCCGTATTCATAACGCACTAAACCTTTTTATCGCGTTAAACGCCTTTTCTCGACAAGAAAAGCACAATTTCATCAGAAACAAACAAAACAAGAAAAATGAATCTATTCAACAAGTCTGCAACACATTCTTAAGAGTTACATGCTTTCACCCAATGTCAATGTGTAATTTCTCCAGTTCTGATCATTGTTTAGGTTGTTGGTAGCTTGGTCCAATGCCAAAACACAGTGAAATCTTTTTATGGCTTTAAACGCGTTTTCTCCTCGAGAGAAACATGATTTCACTAAAAACGTTATAGTTTAAACATGCCTGTTGTACATGTCTGCAAACACTCAGAGCCTTAAAGTACGGCTTTCTCCAATGTGATTTTTGGTGAGAAACCTTCTATTTCAAGGTTCTGTGCGTTTTCAGACATGTGCAATATGTATTTTTTGTTTTTCTGATGAAATCCCCCCTTTTAATGCATTTTCTCACAGAAAATGAGTCTCTCGCCATGGGAAAATGGCGTTCTTGAGAAAGCATATTCTGGTCGAGAAATGGTGTTTTAAACAATAAAAACGACTCCCGGCCTTATTTAGTTCACATTTTTACTTTTGTTAACCTAGCCAGTATTCATAACGCACTAAACCTTTTTATCGCGTTAAACGCCTTTTCTCGACAAGAAAAGCACAATTTCATCAGAAACAAACAAAACAAGAAAAATGAATCTATTCAACAAGTCTGCAACACATTCTTAAGAGTTACATGCTTTCACCCAATGTCAATGTGTAATTTCTCCAGTTCTGATCATTGTTTAGGTTGTTGGCAGCTTGGTCCAATGCCAAACCACAGTGAAATCTTTTTATGGCTTTAAACGCGTTTTCTCCTCGAGAAAAACATGATTTCACTAAAAACGTTATAGTTTAAACATGCCTGTTGTACATGTCTACAAACACTCAGAGCCTTAAAGTACGGCTTTCACCAATGTGTTTTTTGGTGAGAAACCTTCTATTTCAAGGTTCTGTGCGTTTTCAGACATGTACAATATGTATTTTTTGTGTTTCTGATGAAATCCCTCCTTTTAATGCATTTTCTCACAGAAAATGAGTCTCTTGCCATGGGAAAATTGCTTTCTTGAAAAAGCATATTCTGGTCGAGAAATGGTGTTTTAAACAATAAAAACGACTCCCGGCCTTATTTAGTTCACATTTTTACTTTTGTTAACCTAGCCCGTATTCATAGCGCACTAAACCTTTTTATCGCGTTAAACGCCTTTTCTCGACAAGAAAAGCACAATTTCATCAAAAACAAACAAAACAAGAAGAATGAATCTATTCAACAAGTCTGCAACACATCCTTAAGAGTTACATGATTTCACCCAATGTCAATGTGTAATTTCTCCAGTTCTGATCATTGTTTAGGTTGTTGGTAGCTTGGTCCAATGCCAAAACACAGTGAAATCTTTTTATGGCTTTAAACGCGTTTTCTCCTCGAGAGAAACATGATTTCACTAAAAACGTTATAGTTTAAACATGCCTGTTGTACATGTCTGCAAACACTCAGAGCCTTAAAGTACGGTTTTCATCAATGTGTTTTTTGGTGAGAAACCTTCTATTTCAAGGTTCTGTGCGTTTTCAGACACGTACAATATGTATTTTTTGTGTTTCTGATGAAATCCCTCCTTTTAATGCATTTTCTCACAGAAAATGAGTCTCTCGCCATGGGAAAATGGCTTTCTTGAAAAAGCATATTCTGGTCGAGAAATGGTGTTTTAAACAATAAAAACGACTCCCGGCCTTATTTAGTTCACATTTTTACTTTTGTTAATCTAGCCCGTATTCATAGCGCACTAAACCTTTTTATTGCGTTAAACGCCTTTTCTCGACAACAAAAGCACAATTTCATCAAAAACAAACAAAACAAGAAAAATGAATCTATTCAACAAGTCTGCAACACATCCTTAAGAGTTACATGCTTTCACCCAATGTCAATGTGTAATTTCTCCAGTTCTGATCATTGTTTAGGTTGTTGGTAGCTTGGTCCAATGCCAAAACACAGTGAAATCTCTTTATGGCTTTAAACGCGTTTTCTCCTCGAGAGAAACATGATTTCACTAAAAACGTTATAGTTTAAACATGCCTGTTGTAACTGTCTGCAAATTCTCAGAGCCTTAAAGTACGGTTTTCACCAATGTGTTTTTTGGTGAGAAACCTTCTATTTCAAGGTTCTGTTCAATTTCAGACATGTACAATATGTATTTTTTGTGTTTCAGATGAAATCCCTCCTTTTAATGCATTTTCTCACAGAAAATGAGTCTCTCGCCAAGGGAAAATGGCTTTCTTGAAAAAGCATATTCTGGTCGAGAAAAGGTATTTTAAACAATAAAAACGACTCCCGGCCTTATTTAGTTCACATTTTTACTTTTGGTAACCTAGCCCGTATTCATAACGCACTAAACCTTTTTATCGCGTTAAACGTCTTTTCTCGACAACAAAAGCACAATTTCATCAAAAACAAACAAAACAAGAAAAATGAATCTATTCAACAAGTCTGCAACACATCCTTAAGAGTTACATGATTTCACCCAATGTCAATGTGTAATTTCTCCAGTTCTGATCATTGTTTAGGTTGTTGGCAGCTTGGTCCAATGCCAAAACACAGTGAAATCTTTTTATGGCTTTAAACGCGTTTTCTCCTCGAGAAAAACATGATTTCACTAAAAACGTTATAGTTTAAACATGCCTGTTGTACATGTCTGCAAACACTCAGAGCCTTAAAGTACGGCTTTCACCAATGTGATTTTTGGTGAGAAACCTTCTATTTCAAGGTTCTGTGCGTTTTCAGACATGTACAATATGTATTTTTTGTGTTTCTGATGAAATCCCTCCTTTTAATGCATTTTCTCACAGAAAATGAGTCTCTCGCCATGGGAAAATGGCGTTCTTGAGAAAGCATATTCTGGTCGAGAAATAGTTTTTTAAACAACAAAAACGACTCCCGGCCTTATTTAGTTCACATTTTTACTTTTGTTAACGTAGCCCGTATTCATAACGCACTAAACCTTTTTATCGCGTTAAACGCCTTTTCTCGACAAGAAAAGCACAATTTCATCAGAAACAAACAAAACAAGAAAAATGAATCTATTCAACAAGTCTGCAACACATTCTTAAGAGTTACATGCTTTCACCCAATGTCAATGTGTAATTTCTCCAGTTCTGATCATTGTTTAGGTTGTTGGTAGCTTGGTCCAATGCCAAAACACAGTGAAATCTCTTTATGGCTTTAAACGCGTTTTCTCCTCGAGAGAAACATGATTTCACTAAAAACGTTATAGTTTAAACATGCCTGTTGTAACTGTCTGCAAACACTCAGAGCCTTAAAGTACGGTTTTCACCAATGTGTTTTTTGGTGAGAAACCTTCTATTTCAAGGTTCTGTTCAATTTCAGACACGTACAATATGTATTTTTTGTGTTTCTGATGAAATCCCTCCTTTTAATGCATTTTCTCACAGAAAATGAGTCTCTCGCCAAGGGAAAATGGCTTTCTTGAAAAAGCATATTCTGGTCGAGAAAAGGTATTTTAAACAATAGAAACGACTCCCGGCCTTATTTAGTTCACATTTTTACTTTTGGTAACCTAGCCCGTATTCATAACGCACTAAACCTTTTTATCGCGTTAAACGTCTTTTCTCGACAACAAAAGCAAAATTTCATCAAAAACAAACAAAACAAGAAAAATGAATCTATTCAACAAGTCTGCAACACATCCTTAAGAGTTACATGATTTCACCCAATGTCAATGTGTAATTTCTCCAGTTCTGATCATTGTTTAGGTTGTTGGCAGCTTGGTCCAATGCCAAACCACAGTGAAATCTTTTTATGGCTTTAAACGCGTTCTCTCCTCGAGAAAAACATGATTTCACTAAAAACGTTACAGTTTAAACATGCCTGTTGTACATGTCTGCAAACACTCAGAGCCTTAAAGTACGGCTTTCACCAATGTGATTTTTGGTGAGAAACCTTCTATTTCAAGGTTCTGTGCGTTTTCAGACATGTACAATATGTATTTTTTGTGTTTCTGATGAAATCCCTCCTTTTAATGCATTTTCTCACAGAAAATGAGTCTCTCGCCAAGGGAAAATGGCTTTCTTGAAAAAGCATATTCTGGTCGAGAAAAGGTATTTTAAACAATAGAAACGACTCCCGGCCTTATTTAGTTCACATTTTTACTTTTGGTAACCTAGCCCGTATTCATAACGCACTAAACCTTTTTATCGCGTTAAACGTCTTTTCTCGAAAACAAAAGCACAATTTCATCAAAAACAAACAAAACAAGAAAAATGAATCTATTCAACAAGTCTGCAACACATCCTTAAGAGTTACATGATTTCACCCAATGTCAATGTGTAATTTCTCCAGTTCTGATCATTGTTTAGGTTGTTGGTAGCTTAGTCCAATGCCAAAACACAGTGAAATCTCTTTATGGCTTTAAACATGTTTTCTCCTCGAGAGAAACATGATTTCACTAAAAACGTTATAGTTTAAACATGCCTGTTGTAACTGTCTGCAAACACTCAGAGCCTTAAAGTACGGTTTTCACCAATGTGTTTTTTGGTGAGAAACCTTCTATTTCAAGGTTCTGTTCAATTTCAGACACGTACAATATGTATTTTTTGTGTTTCTGATGAAATCCCTCCTTTTAATGCATTTTCTCACAGAAAATGAGTCTCTTGCCATGGGAAAATGGCTTTCTTGAAAAAGCATATTCTGGTCGAGAAAAGGTATTTTAAACAATAGAAACGACTCCCGGCCTTATTTAGTTCACATTTTTACTTTTGTTAACCTAGCCCGTATTCATAACGCACTAAACCTTTTTACCGCGTTAAACGCCTTTTCTCGACAACAAAAGCACAATTTCATCAAAAACAAACAAAACAAGAAAAATGAATCTATTCAACAAGTCTGCAACACATCCTTAAGAGTTACATGATTTCACCCAATGTCAATGTGTAATTTCTCCAGTTCTGATCATTGTTTAAGGTTGTTGGCAGCTTGGTCCAATGCCAAAACACAGTGAAATCTTTTTATGGCTTTAAACGCGTTTTCTCCTCGAGAGAAACATGATTTCACTAAAAACGTTATAGTTTAAACATGCCTGTTGTAACTGTCTGCAAATTCTCAGAGCCTTAAAGTACGGTTTTCACCAATGTGTTTTTTGGTGAGAAACCTTCTATTTCAAGGTTCTGTGCGTTTTCAGACATGTACAATATGTATTTTTTGTGTTTCTGATGAAATCCCTCCTTTTAATGCATTTTCTCACAGAAAATGAGTCTCTTGCCATGGGAAAATTGCTTTCTTGAAAAAGCATATTCTGGTCGAGAAATGGTGTTTTAAACAATAAAAACGACTCCCGGCCTTATTTAGTTCACATTTTTACTTTTGTTAACCTAGCCCGTATTCATAGCGCACTAAACCTTTTTATCGCGTTAAACGCCTTTTCTCGACAAGAAAAGCACAATTTCATCAAAAACAAACAAAACAAGAAGAATGAATCTATTCAACAAGTCTGCAACACATCCTTAAGAGTTACATGATTTCACCCAATGTCAATGTGTAATTTCTCCAGTTCTGATCATTGTTTAGGTTGTTGGTAGCTTGGTCCAATGCCAAAACACAGTGAAATCTTTTTATGGCTTTAAACGCGTTTTCTCCTCGAGAGAAACATGATTTCACTAAAAACGTTATAGTTTAAACATGCCTGTTGTACATGTCTGCAAACACTCAGAGCCTTAAAGTACGGTTTTCATCAATGTGTTTTTTGGTGATAAACCTTCTATTTCAAGGTTCTGTGCATTTTCAGACACGTACAATATGTATTTTTTGTGTTTCTGATGAAATCCCTCCTTTTAATGCATTTTCTCACAGAAAATGAGTCTCTCGCCATGGGAAAATGGCTTTCTTGAAAAAGCATATTCTGGTCGAGAAATGGTGTTTTAAACAATAAAAACGACTCCCGGCCTTATTTAGTTCACATTTTTACTTTTGTTAATCTAGCCCGTATTCATAGCGCACTAAACCTTTTTATTGCGTTAAACGCCTTTTCTCGACAACAAAAGCACAATTTCATCAAAAACAAACAAAACAAGAAAAATGAATCTATTCAACAAGTCTGCAACACATCCTTAAGAGTTACATGCTTTCACCCAATGTCAATGTGTAATTTCTCCAGTTCTGATCATTGTTTAGGTTGTTGGTAGCTTGGTCCAATGCCAAAACACAGTGAAATCTCTTTATGGCTTTAAACGCGTTTTCTCCTCGAGAGAAACATGATTTCACTAAAAACGTTATAGTTTAAACATGCCTGTTGTAACTGTCTGCAAATTCTCAGAGCCTTAAAGTACGGTTTTCACCAATGTGTTTTTTGGTGAGAAACCTATTTCAAGGTTCTGTTCAATTTCAGACATGTACAATATGTATTTTTTGTGTTTCAGATGAAATCCCTCCTTTTAATGCATTTTCTCACAGAAAATGAGTCTCTCGCCAAGGGAAAATGGCTTTCTTGAAAAAGCATATTCTGGTCGAGAAAAGGTATTTTAAACAATAAAAACGACTCCCGGCCTTATTTAGTTCACATTTTTACTTTTGGTAACCTAGCCCGTATTCATAACGCACTAAACCTTTTTATCGCGTTAAACGTCTTTTCTCGACAAGAAAAGCACAATTTCATCAAAAACAAACAAAACAAGAAAAATGAATCTATTCAACAAGTCTGCAACACATCCTTAAGAGTTACATGATTTCACCCAATGTCAATGTGTAATTTCTCCAGTTCTGATCATTGTTTAGGTTGTTGGCAGCTTGGTCCAATGCCAAAACACAGTGAAATCTTTTTATGGCTTTAAACGCGTTTTCTCCTCGAGAAAAACATGATTTCACTAAAAACGTTATAGTTTAAACATGCCTGTTGTACATGTCTGCAAACACTCAGAGCCTTAAAGTACGGCTTTCACCAATGTGATTTTTGGTGAGAAACCTTCTATTTCAAGGTTCTGTGCGTTTTCAGACATGTACAATATGTATTTTTTGTGTTTCTGATGAAATCCCTCCTTTTAATGCATTTTCTCACAGAAAATGAGTCTCTCGCCATGGGAAAATGGCGTTCTTGAGAAAGCATATTCTGGTCGAGAAATAGTTTTTTAAACAACAAAAACGACTCCCGGCCTTATTTAGTTCACATTTTTACTTTTGTTAACGTAGCCCGTATTCATAACGCACTAAACCTTTTTATCGCGTTAAACGCCTTTTCTCGACAAGAAAAGCACAATTTCATCAGAAACAAACAAAACAAGAAAAATGAATCTATTCAACAAGTCTGCAACACATCCTTAAGAGTTACATGATTTCACCCAATGTCAATGTGTAATTTCTCCAGTTCTGATCATTGTTTAGGTTGTTGGCAGCTTGGTCCAATGCCAAACCACAGTGAAATCTTTTTATGGCTTTAAACGCGTTCTCTCCTCGAGAAAAACATGATTTCACTAAAAACGTTACAGTTTAAACATGCCTGTTGTACTTGTCTGCAAACACTCAGAGCCTTAAAGTACGGCTTTCACCAATGTGATTTTTGGTGAGAAACCTTCTATTTCAAGGTTCTGTGCGTTTTCAGACATGTACAATATGTATTTTTTGTGTTTCTGATGAAATCCCTCCTTTTAATGCATTTTCTCACAGAAAATGAGTCTCTCGCCAAGGGAAAATGGCTTTCTTGAAAAAGCATATTCTGGTCGAGAAAAGGTATTTTAAACAATAGAAACGACTCCCGGCCTTATTTAGTTCACATTTTTACTTTTGGTAACCTAGCCCGTATTCATAACGCACTAAACCTTTTTATCGCGTTAAACGTCTTTTCTCGAAAACAAAAGCACAATTTCATCAAAAACAAACAAAACAAGAAAAATGAATCTATTCAACAAGTCTGCAACACATCCTTAAGAGTTACATGCTTTCACCCAATGTCAATGTGTAATTTCTCCAGTTCTGATCATTGTTTAGGTTGTTGGTAGCTTGGTCCAATGCCAAAACACAGTGAAATCTCTTTATGGCTTTAAACGCGTTTTCTCCTCGAGAGAAACATGATTTCACTAAAAACGTTATAGTTTAAACATGCCTGTTGTAACTGTCTGCAAATTCTCAGAGCCTTAAAGTACGGCTTTCACCAATGTGTTTTTTGGTGAGAAACCTTCTATTTCAAGGTTCTGTTCAATTTCAGACATGTACAATATGTATTTTTTGTGTTTCTGATGAAATCCCTCCTTTTAATGCATTTTCTCACAGAAAATGAGTCTCTCGCCAAGGGAAAATGGCTTTCTTGAAAAAGCATATTCTGGTCGAGAAAAGGTATTTTAAACAATAAAAACGACTCCCGGCCTTATTTAGTTCACATTTTTACTTTTGGTAACCTAGCCCGTATTCATAACGCACTAAACCTTTTTATCGCGTTAAACGTCTTTTCTCGACAACAAAAGCACAATTTCATCAAAAACAAACAAAACAAGAAAAATGAATCTATTCAACAAGTCTGCAACACATCCTTAAGAGTTACATGATTTCACCCAATGTCAATGTGTAATTTCTCCAGTTCTGATCATTGTTTAGGTTGTTGGCAGCTTGGTCCAATGCCAAAACACAGTGAAATCTTTTTATGGCTTTAAACGCGTTTTCTCCTCGAGAGAAACATGATTTCACTAAAAACGTTATAGTTTAAACATGCCTGTTGTAACTGTCTGCAAATTCTCAGAGCCTTAAAGTACGGTTTTCACCAATGTGTTTTTTGGTGAGAAACCTTCTATTTCAAGGTTCTGTTCAATTTCAGACATGTACAATATGTATTTTTTGTGTTTCTGATGAAATCCCTCCTTTTAATGCATTTTCTCACAGAAAATGAGTCTCTCGCCAAGGGAAAATGGCTTTCTTGAAAAAGCATATTCTGGTCGAGAAAAGGTATTTTAAACAATAAAAACGACTCCCGGCCTTATTTAGTTCACATTTTTACTTTTGGTAACCTAGCCCGTATTCATAACGCACTAAACCTTTTTATCGCGTTAAACGTCTTTTCTCGACAACAAAAGCACAATTTCATCAAAAACAAACAAAACAAGAAAAATGAATCTATTCAACAAGTCTGCAACACATCCTTAAGAGTTACATGATTTCACCCAATGTCAATGTGTAATTTCTCCAGTTCTGATCATTGTTTAGGTTGTTGGCAGCTTGGTCCAATGCCAAAACACAGTGAAATCTTTTTATGGCTTTAAACGCGTTTTCTCCTCGAGAGAAACATGATTTCACTAAAAACGTTATAGTTTAAACATGCCTGTTGTAACTGTCTGCAAACACTCAGAGCCTTAAAGTACGGTTTTCACCAATGTGTTTTTTGGTGAGAAACCTTCTATTTCAAGGTTCTGTAAGTTTTCAGACATGTACAATATGTATTTTTTGTGTTTCTGATGAAATCCCTCCTTTTAATGCATTTTCTCACAGAAAATGAGTCTCTCGCCAAGGGAAAATGGCTTTCTTGAAAAAGCATATTCTGGTCGAGAAAAGGTATTTTAAACAATAGAAACGACTCCCGGCCTTATTTAGTTCACATTTTTACTTTTGGTAACCTAGCCCGTATTCATAACGCACTAAACCTTTTTATCGCGTTAAACGTCTTTTCTCGACAACAAAAGCAAAATTTCATCAAAAACAAACAAAACAAGAAAAATGAATCTATTCAACAAGTCTGCAACACATCCTTAAGAGTTACATGATTTCACCCAATGTCAATGTGTAATTTCTCCAGTTCTGATCATTGTTTAGGTTGTTGGCAGCTTGGTCCAATGCCAAACCACAGTGAAATCTTTTTATGGCTTTAAACGCGTTCTCTCCTCGAGAAAAACATGATTTCACTAAAAACGTTACAGTTAAAACATGCCTGTTGTACATGTCTGCAAACACTCAGAGCCTTAAAGTACGGCTTTCACCAATGTGATTTTTGGTGAGAAACCTTCTATTTCAAGGTTCTGTGCGTTTTCAGACATGTACAATATGTATTTTTTGTGTTTCTGATGAAATCCCTCCTTTTAATGCATTTTCTCACAGAAAATGAGTCTCTCGCCAAGGGAAAATGGCTTTCTTGAAAAAGCATATTCTGGTCGAGAAATGGTGTTTTAAACAATAAAAACGACTCCCGGCCTTATTTAGTTCACATTTTAACTTTTGTTAACCTAGCCCGTATTCATAGCGCACTAAACCTTTTTATCGCGTTAAACGCCTTTTCTCGACAAGAAAAGCACAATTTCATCAAAAACAAACAAAACAAGAAGAATGAATCTATTCAACAAGTCTGCAACACATTCTTAAGAGTTACATGCTTTCACCCAATGTCAATGTGTAATTTCTCCAGTTCTGATCATTGTTTAGGTTGTTGGTAGCTTGGTCCAATGCCAAAACACAGTGAAATCTCTTTATGGCTTTAAACGCGTTTTCTCCTCGAGAGAAACATGATTTCACTAAAAACGTTATAGTTTAAACATGCCTGTTGTAACTGTCTGCAAACACTCAGAGCCTTAAAGTACGGCTTTCACCAATGTGATTTTTGGTGAGAAACCTTCTATTTCAAGGTTCTGTGCGTTTTCAGACATGTACAATATGTATTTTTTGTGTTTCTGATGAAATCCCTCCTTTTAATGCATTTTCTCACAGAAAATGAGTCTCTCGCCAAGGGAAAATGGCTTTCTTGAAAAAGCATATTCTGGTCGAGAAAAAGTATTTTAAACAATAGAAACGACTCCCGGCCTTATTTAGTTCACATTTTTACTTTTGGTAACCTAGCCCGTATTCATAGCGCACTAAACCTTTTTATCGCGTTAAACGTCTTTTCTCGACAACAAAAGCACAATTTCATCAAAAACAAACAAAACAAGAAAAATGAATCTATTCAACAAGTCTGCAACACATCCTTAAGAGTTACATGCTTTCACCCAATGTCAATGTGTAATTTCTCCAGTTCTGATCATTGTTTAGGTTGTTGGTAGCTTGGTCCAATGCCAAAACACAGTGAAATCTCTTTATGGCTTTAAACGCGTTTTCTCCTCGAGAAAAACATGATTTCACTAAAAACGTTATAGTTTAAACATGCCTGTTGTACATGTCTGCAAACACTCAGAGCCTTAAAGTACGGCTTTCACCAATGTGATTTTTGGTGAGAAACCTTCTATTTCAAGGTTCTGTGCGTTTTCAGACATGTACAATATGTATTTTTTGTGTTTCTGATGAAATCCCTCCTTTTAATGCATTTTCTCACAGAAAATGAGTCTCTCGCCATGGGAAAATGGCGTTCTTGAGAAAGCATATTCTGGTCGAGAAATGGTGTTTTAAACAACAAAAACGACCCCCGGCCTTATTTAGTTCACATTTTTACTTTTGTTAACCTAGCCCGTATTCATAACGCACTAAACCTTTTTATCGCGTTAAACGCCTTTTCTCGAAAACAAAAGCACAATTTCATCAAAAACAAACAAAACAAGAAAAATGAATCTATTCAACAAGTCTGCAACACATCCTTAAGAGTTACATGCTTTCACCCAATGTCAATGTGTAATTTCTCCAGTTCTGATCATTGTTTAGGTTGTTGGTAGCTTGGTCCAATGCCAAAACACAGTGAAATCTCTTTATGGCTTTAAACGCGTTTTCTCCTCGAGAGAAACATGATTTCACTAAAAACGTTATAGTTTAAACATGCCTGTTGTAACTGTCTGCAAATTCTCAGAGCCTTAAAGTACGGCTTTCACCAATGTGTTTTTTGGTGAGAAACCTTCTATTTCAAGGTTCTGTTCAATTTCAGACATGTACAATATGTATTTTTTGTGTTTCTGATGAAATCCCTCCTTTTAATGCATTTTCTCACAGAAAATGAGTCTCTCGCCAAGGGAAAATGGCTTTCTTGAAAAAGCATATTCTGGTCGAGAAAAGGTATTTTAAACAATAAAAACGACTCCCGGCCTTATTTAGTTCACATTTTTACTTTTGTTAACCTAGCCCGTATTCATAACGCACTAAACCTTTTTATCGCGTTAAACGCCTTTTCTCGAAAAGAAAAGCACAATTTCATCAAAAACAAGAAAAATGAATCTATTCAACAAGTCTGCAACACATCCTTAAGAGTTACATGATTTCACCCAATGTCAATGTGTAATTTCTCCAGTTCTGATCATTGTTTAGGTTGTTGGTAGCTTGGTCCAATGCCAAAACACAGTGAAATCTTTTTATGGCTTTAAACGCGTTTTCTCCTCGAGAGAAACATGATTTCACTAAAAACGTTACAGTTTAAACATGCCTGTTGTACATGTCTGCAAACACTTAGAGCCTTAAAGTACGGTTTTCATCAATGTGGTTTTTGGTGAGAAACCTTCTATTTCAAGGTTCTGTGCGTTTTCAGACACGTACAATATGTATTTTTTGTGTTTCTGATGAAATCCCTCCTTTTAATGCATTTTCTCACAGAAAATGAGTCTCTCGCCATGGGAAAATGGCTTTCTTGAAAAAGCATATTCTGGTCGAGAAATGGTGTTTTAAACAATAAAAACGACTCCCGGCCTTATTTAGTTCACATTTTTACTTTTGTTAATCTAGCCCGTATTCATAGCGCACTAAACCTTTTTATCGCGTTAAACGCCTTTTCTCGACAACAAAAGCACAATTTCATCAAAAACAAACAAAACAAGAAAAATGAATCTATTCAACAAGTCTGCAACACATCCTTAAGAGTTACATGATTTCACCCAATGTCAATGTGTAATTTCTCCAGTTCTGATCATTGTTTAGGTTGTTGGTAGCTTGGTCCAATGCCAAAACACAGTGAAATCTCTTTATGGCTTTAAACGCGTTTTCTCCTCGAGAGAAACATGATTTCACTAAAAACGATATAGTTCAAACATGCCTGTTGTAACTGTCTGCAAACACTCAGAGCCTTAAAGTGGGGTTTTCACCAATGTGTTTTTTGGTGAGAAACCTTCTATTTCAAGGTTCGGTGCGTTATCAGATAAGTACAATATGTCTTTTTTATGTTTCTGATGAAATCCCTCCTATTAATGCATTTTCTCACAGAAAATGAGTCTCTCGCCATGGGAAAATGGCTTTCTTGAGAAAGCATATTCTGGTCGAGAAAAGGTGTTTTAAACAATAGAAACGACTCCCGGCCTTATTTAGTTCACATTTTTACTTTTGGTAACCTAGCCCGTATTCATAACGCACTAAACCTTTTTATCGCGTTAAACGCCTTTTCTCGACTACAAAAGCACAATTTCATCAAAAACAAACAAAACAAGAAAAATGAATCTATTCAACAAGTCTGCAACACATCGTTAAGAGTTACATGATTTCACCCAATGTCAATGTGTAATTTCTCCAGTTCTGATCATTGTTTAGGTTGTTGGTAGCTTGGTCCAATGCCAAAACACAGTGAAATCTTTTTATGGCTTTAAACGCGTTTTTTCCTCGAGAGAAACATGATTTCACTAAAAACGTTATAGTTTAAACATGCCTGTTGTACATGTCTGCAAACACTCAGAGCCTTAAAGTACGGTTTTCATCAATGTGGTTTTTGGTGAGAAATCTTCTATTTCAAGGTTATGTTCATTTTCAGACACGTACAATATGTATTTTTTGTGTTTCTGATGAAATCCCTCCTTTTAATGCATTTTCTCACAGATAATGAGTCTCTCGCCATGGGAAAATGGCTTTCTTGAAAAAGCATATTCTGGTCGAGAAAAGGTATTTTAAACAATAAAAACGACTCCCGACCTTATTTAGTTCACATTTTTATTTTTGGTAACCTAGCCCGTATTCATAACGCACTAAACCTTTTTATGGCGTTAAACGCCTTTTCTCGACAACAAAAGCACAATTTCGTCAAAAACAAACAAAACAAGAAAAATGAATCTATTCAACAAGTCTGCAACACATCCTTAAGAGTTACATTATTTCACCCAATGTCAATGTGTAATTTCTCCAGTTCTGATCATTGTTTAGGTTGTTGGTAGCTTGGTCCAATGCCAAAACACAGTGAAATCTTTTTATGGCTTTAAACGCGTTTTCTCCTCGAGAAAAACATGATTTCACTAAAAACGTTATAGTTTAAACATGCCTGTTGTACATGTCTGCAAACACTCAGAGCCTTAAAGTACGGTTTTCACCAATGTGTTTTTTGGTGAGAAACCTTCTATTTCAAGGTTCTGTTCATTTTCAGACACGTACAATATGTATTTTTTGTGTTTCTGATGAAATCCCTCCTTTTAATGCATTTTCTCACAGAAAATGAGTCTCTCGCCATGGGAAAATGACTTTCTTGAAAAAGCATATTCTGGTCGAGAAAAGGTATTTTAAACAATAAAAACGACTCCCGGCCTTATTTAGTTCACATTTTTACTTTTGGTAACGTAGCCCGTATTCATAACGCACTAAACCTTTTTATCGCGTTAAACGCCTTTTCTCGACAACAAAAGCACAATTTCATCAAAAACAAACAAAACAAGAAAAATGAATCTATTCAACAAGTCTGCAACACATCCATAAGAGTTACATGATTTCACCCAATGTCAATGTGTAATTTCTCCAGTTCTGATCATTGTTTAGGTTGTTGGTAGCTTGGTCCAATGCCAAAACACAGTGAAATCTTTTTATGGCTTTAAACGCGTTTTTTCCTTGAGAGAAACATGATTTCACTAAAAACGTTATAGTTTAAACATGCCTGTTGTACATGTCTGCAAACACTCAGAGCCTTAAAGTAGGGTTTTCACCAATGTGTTTTTTGGTGAGAAACCTTCTATTTCAAGGTTCTGTTCATTTTCAGACACGTACAATATGTATTTTTTGTGTTTCTGATGAAATCCCTCCTTTTAATGCATTTTCTCACAGAAAATGAGTCTCTCGCAATGGGAAAATGACTTTCTTGAAAAAGCATATTCTGGTCGAGAAAAGGTATTTTAAACAATAAAAACGACTCCCGGCCTTATTTAGTTCACATTTTTACTTTTGGTAACGTAGCCCGTATTCATAACGCACTAAACCTTTTTATCGCGTTAAACGCCTTTTCTCGACAACAAAAGCACAATTTCATCAAAAACAAACAAAACAAGAAAAATGAATCTATTCAACAAGTCTGCAACACATCCTTAAGAGTTACATGATTTCACCCAATGTCAATGTGTAATTTCTCCAGTTCTGATCATTGTTTAGGTTGTTGGTAGCTTGGTCCAATGCCAAAACACAGTGAAATCTTTTTATGGCTTTAAACGCGTTTTCTCCTCGAGAGAAACATGATTTCACTAAAAACGTTATAGTTTAAACATGCCTGTTGTACATGTCTGCAAACACTTAGAGCCTTAAAGTACGGTTTTCATCAATGTGGTTTTTGGTGAGAAACCTTCTATTTCAAGGTTCTGTGCGTTTTCAGACACGTACAATATGTATTTTTTGTGTTTCTGATGAAATCCCTCCTTTTAATGCATTTTCTCACAGAAAATGAGTCTCTCGCCATGGGAAAATGGCTTTCTTGAAAAAGCATATTCTGGTCGAGAAATGGTGTTTTAAACAATAAAAACGACTCCCGGCCTTATTTAGTTCACATTTTTACTTTTGTTAATCTAGCCCGTATTCATAGCGCACTAAACCTTTTTATCGCGTTAAACGCCTTTTCTCGACAACAAAAGCACAATTTCATCAAAAACAAACAAAACAAGAAAAATGAATCTATTCAACAAGTCTGCAACACATCCTTAAGAGTTACATGATTTCACCCAATGTCAATGTGTAATTTCTCCAGTTCTGATCATTGTTTAGGTTGTTGGTAGCTTGGTCCAATGCTAAAACACAGTGAAATCTCTTTATGGCTTTAAACGCGTTTTCTCCTCGAGAGAAACATGATTTCACTAAAAACGATATAGTTCAAACATGCCTGTTGTACATGTCTGCAAACACTCAGAGCCTTAAAGTACGGTTTTCATCAATGTGGTTTTTGGTGAGAAATCTTCTATTTCAAGGTTCTGTTCATTTTCAGACACGTACAATATGTATTTTTTGTGTTTCTGATGAAATCCCTCCTTTTAATGCATTTTCTCACAGAAAATGAGTCTCTCGCCATGGGAAAATGGCGTTCTTGAGAAAGCATATTCTGGTCGAGAAATGGTGTTTTAAACAACAAAAACGACTCCCGGCCTTATTTAGTTCACATTTTTACTTTTGGTAACCTAGCCCGTATTCATAACGCACTAAACCTTTTTATCGCGTTAAACGTCTTTTCTCGACAACAAAAGCACAATTTCATCAAAAACAAACAAAACAAGAAAAATGAATCTATTCAACAAGTCTGCAACACATCCTTAAGAGTTACATTATTTCACCCAATGTCAATGTGTAATTTCTCCAGTTCTGATCATTGTTTAGGTTGTTGGTAGCTTGGTCCAATGCCAAAACACAGTGAAATCTTTTTATGGCTTTAAACGCGTTTTCTCCTCGAGAAAAACATGATTTCACTAAAAACGTTATAGTTTAAACATGCCTGTTGTACATGTCTGCAAACACTCAGAGCCTTAAAGTACGGTTTTCACCAATGTGTTTTTTGGTGAGAAACCTTCTATTTCAAGGTTCTGTTCATTTTCAGACACGTACAATATGTATTTTTTGTGTTTCTGATGAAATCCCTCCTTTTAATGCATTTTCTCACAGAAAATGAGTCTCTCGCCATGGGAAAATGACTTTCTTGAAAAAGCATATTCTGGTCGAGAAAAGGTATTTTAAACAATAAAAACGACTCCCGGCCTTATTTAGTTCACATTTTTACTTTTGGTAACGTAGCCCGTATTCATAACGCACTAAACCTTTTTATCGCGTTAAACGCCTTTTCTCGACAACAAAAGCACAATTTCATCAAAAACAAACAAAACAAGAAAAATGAATCTATTCAACAAGTCTGCAACACATCCATAAGAGTTACATGATTTCACCCAATGTCAATGTGTAATTTCTCCAGTTCTGATCATTGTTTAGGTTGTTGGTAGCTTGGTCCAATGCCAAAACACAGTGAAATCTTTTTATGGCTTTAAACGCGTTTTTTCCTTGAGAGAAACATGATTTCACTAAAAACGTTATAGTTTAAACATGCCTGTTGTACATGTCTGCAAACACTCAGAGCCTTAAAGTAGGGTTTTCACCAATGTGTTTTTTGGTGAGAAACCTTCTATTTCAAGGTTCTGTTCATTTTCAGACACGTACAATATGTATTTTTTGTGTTTCTGATGAAATCCCTCCTTTTAATGCATTTTCTCACAGAAAATGAGTCTCTCGCAATGGGAAAATGACTTTCTTGAAAAAGCATATTCTGGTCGAGAAAAGGTATTTTAAACAATAAAAACGACTCCCGGCCTTATTTAGTTCACATTTTTACTTTTGGTAACGTAGCCCGTATTCATAACGCACTAAACCTTTTTATCGCGTTAAACGCCTTTTCTCGACAACAAAAGCACAATTTCATCAAAAACAAACAAAACAAGAAAAATGAATCTATTCAACAAGTCTGCAACACATCCTTAAGAGTTACATGATTTCACCCAATGTCAATGTGTAATTTCTCCAGTTCTGATCATTGTTTAGGTTGTTGGTAGCTTGGTCCAATGCCAAAACACAGTGAAATCTTTTTATGGCTTTAAACGCGTTTTCTCCTCGAGAGAAACATGATTTCACTAAAAACGTTATAGTTTAAACATGCCTGTTGTACATGTCTGCAAACACTTAGAGCCTTAAAGTACGGTTTTCATCAATGTGGTTTTTGGTGAGAAACCTTCTATTTCAAGGTTCTGTGCGTTTTCAGACACGTACAATATGTATTTTTTGTGTTTCTGATGAAATCCCTCCTTTTAATGCATTTTCTCACAGAAAATGAGTCTCTCGCCATGGGAAAATGGCTTTCTTGAAAAAGCATATTCTGGTCGAGAAATGGTGTTTTAAACAATAAAAACGACTCCCGGCCTTATTTAGTTCACATTTTTACTTTTGTTAATCTAGCCCGTATTCATAGCGCACTAAACCTTTTTATCGCGTTAAACGCCTTTTCTCGACAACAAAAGCACAATTTCATCAAAAACAAACAAAACAAGAAAAATGAATCTATTCAACAAGTCTGCAACACATCCTTAAGAGTTACATGATTTCACCCAATGTCAATGTGTAATTTCTCCAGTTCTGATCATTGTTTAGGTTGTTGGTAGCTTGGTCCAATGCTAAAACACAGTGAAATCTCTTTATGGCTTTAAACGCGTTTTCTCCTCGAGAGAAACATGATTTCACTAAAAACGATATAGTTCAAACATGCCTGTTGTACATGTCTGCAAACACTCAGAGCCTTAAAGTACGGTTTTCATCAATGTGGTTTTTGGTGAGAAATCTTCTATTTCAAGGTTCTGTTCATTTTCAGACACGTACAATATGTATTTTTTGTGTTTCTGATGAAATCCCTCCTTTTAATGCATTTTCTCACAGAAAATGAGTCTCTCGCCATGGGAAAATGGCGTTCTTGAGAAAGCATATTCTGGTCGAGAAATGGTGTTTTAAACAACAAAAACGACTCCCGGCCTTATTTAGTTCACATTTTTACTTTTGGTAACCTAGCCCGTATTCATAACGCACTAAACCTTTTTATCGCGTTAAACGTCTTTTCTCGACAACAAAAGCACAATTTCATCAAAAACAAACAAAACAAGAAAAATGAATCTATTCAACAAGTCTGCAACACATCCTTAAGAGTTACATGCTTTCACCCAATGTCAATGTGTAATTTCTCCAGTTCTGATCATTGTTTAGGTTGTTGGTAGCTTGGTCCAATGCCAAAACACAGTGAAATCTCTTTATGGCTTTAAACGCGTTTTCTCCTCGAGAAAAACATGATTTCACTAAAAACGTTATAGTTTAAACATGCCTGTTGTACATGTCTGCAAACACTCAGAGCCTTAAAGTACGGCTTTCACCAATGTGATTTTTGGTGAGAAACCTTCTATTTCAAGGTTCTGTGCGTTTTCAGACATGTACAATATGTATTTTTTGTGTTTCTGATGAAATCCCTCCTTTTAATGCATTTTCTCACAGAAAATGAGTCTCTCGCCATGGGAAAATGGCGTTCTTGAGAAAGCATATTGTGGTCGAGAAATGGTGTTTTAAACAACAAAAACGACTCCCGGCCTTATTTAGTTCACATTTTTACTTTTGTTAACCTAGCCCGTATTCATAACGCACTAAACCTTTTTATCGCGTTAAACGCCTTTTCTCGACAAGAAAAGCACAATTTCATCAGAAACAAACAAAACAAGAAAAATGAATCTATTCAACAAGTCTGCAACACATTCTTAAGAGTTACATGCTTTCACCCAATGTCAATGTGTATTTTCTCCAGTTCTGATCATTGTTTAGGTTGTTGGTAGCTTGGTCCAATGCCAAAACACAGTGAAATCTCTTTATGGCTTTAAACGCGTTTTCTCCTAGAGAGAAACATGATTTCACTAAAAACGTTATAGTTTAAACATGCCTGTTGTAACTGTCTGCAAACACTCAGAGCCTTAAAGTACGGCTTTCACCAATGTGTTTTTTGGTGAGAAACCTTCTATTTCAAGGTTCTGTTCAATTTCAGACACGTACAATATGTATTTTTTGTGTTTCTGATGAAATCCCTCCTTTTAATGCATTTTCTCACAGAAAATGAGTCTCTCGCCAAGGGAAAATGGCTTTCTTGAAAAAGCATATTCTGGTCGAGAAAAGGTATTTTAAACAATAGAAACGACTCCCGGCCTTATTTAGTTCACATTTTTACTTTTGGTAACCTAGCCCGTATTCATAACGCACTAAACCTTTTTATCGCGTTAAACGTCTTTTCTCGACAACAAAAGCAAAATTTCATCAAAAACAAACAAAACAAGAAAAATGAATCTATTCAACAAGTCTGCAACACATCCTTAAGAGTTACATGATTTCACCCAATGTCAATGTGTAATTTCTCCAGTTCTGATCATTGTTTAGGTTGTTGGCAGCTTGGTCCAATGCCAAACCACAGTGAAATCTTTTTATGGCTTTAAACGCGTTCTCTCCTCGAGAAAAACATGATTTCACTAAAAACGTTACAGTTTAAACATGCCTGTTGTACATGTCTGCAAACACTCAGAGCCTTAAAGTACGGCTTTCACCAATGTGATTTTTGGTGAGAAACCTTCTATTTCAAGGTTCTGTGCGTTTTCAGACATGTACAATATGTATTTTTTGTGTTTCTGATGAAATCCCTCCTTTTAATGCATTTTCTCACAGAAAATGAGTCTCTTGCCATGGCAAAATGGCTATCTTGAAAAAGCATATTCTGGTCGAGAAATGGTGTTTTAAACAATAAAAACGACTCCCGGCCTTATTTAGTTCACATTTTAACTTTTGTTAACCTAGCCCGTATTCATAGCGCACTAAACCTTTTTATCGCGTTAAACGCCTTTTCTCGACAACAAAAGCACAATTTCATCAAAAACAAACAAAACAAGAAGAATGAATCTATACAACAAGTCTGCAACACATCCTTAAGAGTTACATGATTTCACCCAATGTCAATGTGTAATTTCTCCAGTTCTGATCATTGTTTAGGTTGTTGGTAGCTTGGTCCAATGCCAAAACACAGTGAAATCTTTTTATGGCTTTAAACGCGTTTTCTCCTCGAGAGAAACATGATTTCACTAAAAACGTTATAGTTTAAACATGCCTGTTGTACATGTCTGCAAACACTCAGAGCCTTAAAGTACGGTTTTCATCAATGTGGTTTTGGGTGAGAAACCTTCTATTTCAAGGTTCTGTGCGTTTTCAGACACGTACAATATGTATTTTTTGTGTTTCTGATGAAATCCCTCCTTTTAATGCATTTTCTCACAGAAAATGAGTCTCTCGCCATGGGAAAATGGCTTTCTTGAAAAAGCATATTCTGGTCGAGAAATGGTGTTTTAAACAATAAAAACGACTCCCGGCCTTATTTAGTTCACATTTTTACTTTTGTTAATCTAGCCCGTATTCATAGCGCACTAAACCTTTTTATCGCGTTAAACGCCTTTTCTCGACAACAAAAGCACAATTTCATCAAAAACAAACAAAACAAGAAAAATGAATCTATTCAACAAGTCTGCAACACATCCTTAAGAGTTACATGATTTCACCCAATGTCAATGTGTAATTTCTCCAGTTCTGATCATTGTTTAGGTTGTTGGTAGCTTGGTCCAATGCTAAAACACAGTGAAATCTCTTTATGGCTTTAAACGCGTTTTCTCCTCGAGAGAAACATGATTTCACTAAAAACGATATAGTTCAAACATGCCTGTTGTACATGTCTGCAAACACTCAGAGCCTTAAAGTACGGTTTTCATCAATGTGGTTTTTGGTGAGAAATCTTCTATTTCAAGGTTCTGTTCATTTTCAGACACGTACAATATGTATTTTTTGTGTTTCTGATGAAATCCCTCCTTTTAATGCATTTTCTCACAGAAAATGAGTCTCTCGCCATGGGAAAATGGCGTTCTTGAGAAAGCATATTCTGGTCGAGAAATGGTGTTTTAAACAACAAAAACGACTCCCGGCCTTATTTAGTTCACATTTTTACTTTTGGTAACCTAGCCCGTATTCATAACGCACTAAACCTTTTTATCGCGTTAAACGTCTTTTCTCGACAACAAAAGCACAATTTCATCAAAAACAAACAAAACAAGAAAAATGAATCTATTCAACAAGTCTGCAACACATCCTTAAGAGTTACATGATTTCACCCAATGTCAATGTGTAATTTCTCCAGTTCTGATCATTGTTTAGGTTGTTGGCAGCTTGGTCCAATGCCAAACCACAGTGAAATCTTTTTATGGCTTTAAACGCGTTCTCTCCTCGAGAAAAACATGATTTCACTAAAAACGTTACAGTTTAAACATGCCTGTTGTACATGTCTGCAAACACTCAGAGCCTTAAAGTACGGCTTTCACCAATGTGATTTTTGGTGAGAAACCTTCTATTTCAAGGTTCTGTGCGTTTTCAGACATGTACAATATGTATTTTTTGTGTTTCTGATGAAATCCCTCCTTTTAATGCATTTTCTCACAGAAAATGAGTCTCTTGCCATGGGAAAATTGCTTTCTTGAAAAAGCATATTCTGGTCGAGAAATGGTGTTTTAAACAATAAAAACGACTCCCGGCCTTATTTAGTTCACATTTTAACTTTTGTTAACCTAGCCCGTATTCATAGCGCACTAAACCTTTTTATCGCGTTAAACGCCTTTTCTCGACAACAAAAGCACAATTTCATCAAAAACAAACAAAACAAGAAGAATGAATCTATACAACAAGTCTGCAACACATCCTTAAGAGTTACATGATTTCACCCAATGTCAATGTGTAATTTCTCCAGTTCTGATCATTGTTTAGGTTGTTGGTAGCTTGGTCCAATGCTAAAACACAGTGAAATCTCTTTATGGCTTTAAACGCGTTTTCTCCTCGAGAGAAACATGATTTCACTAAAAACGATATAGTTCAAACATGCCTGTTGTACATGTCTGCAAACACTCAGAGCCTTAAAGTACGGTTTTCATCAATGTGGTTTTTGGTGAGAAATCTTCTATTTCAAGGTTCTGTTCATTTTCAGACACGTACAATATGTATTTTTTGTGTTTCTGATGAAATCCCTCCTTTTAATGCATTTTCTCACAGAAAATGAGTCTCTCGCCATGGGAAAATGGCGTTCTTGAGAAAGCATATTCTGGTCGAGAAATGGTGTTTTAAACAACAAAAACGACTCCCGGCCTTATTTAGTTCACATTTTTACTTTTGGTAACCTAGCCCGTATTCATAACGCACTAAACCTTTTTATCGCGTTAAACGTCTTTTCTCGACAACAAAAGCACAATTTCATCAAAAACAAACAAAACAAGAAAAATGAATCTATTCAACAAGTCTGCAACACATCCTTAAGAGTTACATGCTTTCACCCAATGTCAATGTGTAATTTCTCCAGTTCTGATCATTGTTTAGGTTGTTGGTAGCTTGGTCCAATGCCAAAACACAGTGAAATCTCTTTATGGCTTTAAACGCGTTTTCTCCTCGAGAAAAACATGATTTCACTAAAAACGTTATAGTTTAAACATGCCTGTTGTACATGTCTGCAAACACTCAGAGCCTTAAAGTACGGCTTTCACCAATGTGATTTTTGGTGAGAAACCTTCTATTTCAAGGTTCTGTGCGTTTTCAGACATGTACAATATGTATTTTTTGTGTTTCTGATGAAATCCCTCCTTTTAATGCATTTTCTCACAGAAAATGAGTCTCTCGCCAAGGGAAAATGGCTTTCTTGAAAAAGCATATTCTGGTCGAGAAAAGGTATTTTAAACAATAGAAACGACTCCCGGCCTTATTTAGTTCACATTTTTACTTTTGGTAACCTAGCCCGTATTCATAACGCACTAAACCTTTTTATCGCGTTAAACGTCTTTTCTCGACAACAAAAGCAAAATTTCATCAAAAACAAACAAAACAAGAAAAATGAATCTATTCAACAAGTCTGCAACACATCCTTAAGAGTTACATGATTTCACCCAATGTCAATGTGTAATTTCTCCAGTTCTGATCATTGTTTAGGTTGTTGGCAGCTTGGTCCAATGCCAAACCACAGTGAAATCTTTTTATGGCTTTAAACGCGTTCTCTCCTCGAGAAAAACATGATTTCACTAAAAACGTTACAGTTTAAACATGCCTGTTGTACATGTCTGCAAACGCTCAGAGCCTTAAAGTACGGCTTTCACCAATGTGATTTTTGGTGAGAAACCTTCTATTTCAAGGTTCTGTGCGTTTTCAGACATGTACAATATGTATTTTTTGTGTTTCTGATGAAATCCCTCCTTTTAATGCATTTTCTCACAGAAAATGAGTCTCTTGCCATGGCAAAATGGCTATCTTGAAAAAGCATATTCTGGTCGAGAAATGGTGTTTTAAACAATAAAAACGACTCCCGGCCTTATTTAGTTCACATTTTAACTTTTGTTAACCTAGCCCGTATTCATAGCGCACTAAACCTTTTTATCGCGTTAAACGCCTTTTCTCGACAACAAAAGCACAATTTCATCAAAAACAAACAAAACAAGAAGAATGAATCTATACAACAAGTCTGCAACACATCCTTAAGAGTTACATGATTTCACCCAATGTCAATGTGTAATTTCTCCAGTTCTGATCATTGTTTAGGTTGTTGGTAGCTTGGTCCAATGCCAAAACACAGTGAAATCTTTTTATGGCTTTAAACGCGTTTTCTCCTCGAGAGAAACATGATTTCACTAAAAACGTTATAGTTTAAACATGCCTGTTGTACATGTCTGCAAACACTCACAGCCTTAAAGTACGGTTTTCATCAATGTGGTTTTGGGTGAGAAACCTTCTATTTCAAGGTTCTGTGCGTTTTCAGACACGTACAATATGTATTTTTTGTGTTTCTGATGAAATCCCTCCTTTTAATGCATTTTCTCACAGAAAATGAGTCTCTCGCCATGGGAAAATGGCTTTCTTGAAAAAGCATATTCTGGTCGAGAAATGGTGTTTTAAACAATAAAAACGACTCCCGGCCTTATTTAGTTCACATTTTTACTTTTGTTAATCTAGCCCGTATTCATAGCGCACTAAACCTTTTTATCGCGTTAAACGCCTTTTCTCGACAACAAAAGCACAATTTCATCAAAAACAAACAAAACAAGAAAAATGAATCTATTCAACAAGTCTGCAACACATCCTTAAGAGTTACATGATTTCACCCAATGTCAATGTGTAATTTCTCCAGTTCTGATCATTGTTTAGGTTGTTGGTAGCTTGGTCCAATGCTAAAACACAGTGAAATCTCTTTATGGCTTTAAACGCGTTTTCTCCTCGAGAGAAACATGATTTCACTAAAAACGATATAGTTCAAACATGCCTGTTGTACATGTCTGCAAACACTCAGAGCCTTAAAGTACGGTTTTCATCAATGTGGTTTTTGGTGAGAAATCTTCTATTTCAAGGTTCTGTTCATTTTCAGACACGTACAATATGTATTTTTTGTGTTTCTGATGAAATCCCTCCTTTTAATGCATTTTCTCACAGAAAATGAG
The DNA here is from genome assembly GCF_029633865.1 of Lampris incognitus. NCBI lineage: Eukaryota > Metazoa > Chordata > Actinopteri > Lampriformes > Lampridae > Lampris > Lampris incognitus. The sequence continues at coordinate 48,013,405 of NC_079213.1, read as the reverse complement.
TCTCTCGCCATGGGAAAATGGCGTTCTTGAGAAAGCATATTCTGGTCGAGAAATGGTGTTTTAAACAACAAAAACGACTCCCGGCCTTATTTAGTTCACATTTTTACTTTTGGTAACCTAGCCCGTATTCATAACGCACTAAACCTTTTTATCGCGTTAAACGTCTTTTCTCGACAACAAAAGCACAATTTCATCAAAAACAAACAAAACAAGAAAAATGAATCTATTCAACAAGTCTGCAACACATCCTTAAGAGTTACATGATTTCACCCAATGTCAATGTGTAATTTCTCCAGTTCTGATCATTGTTTAGGTTGTTGGCAGCTTGGTCCAATGCCAAACCACAGTGAAATCTTTTTATGGCTTTAAACGCGTTCTCTCCTCGAGAAAAACATGATTTCACTAAAAACGTTACAGTTTAAACATGCCTGTTGTACATGTCTGCAAACACTCAGAGCCTTAAAGTACGGCTTTCACCAATGTGATTTTTGGTGAGAAACCTTCTATTTCAAGGTTCTGTGCGTTTTCAGACATGTACAATATGTATTTTTTGTGTTTCTGATGAAATCCCTCCTTTTAATGCATTTTCTCACAGAAAATGAGTCTCTTGCCATGGGAAAATTGCTTTCTTGAAAAAGCATATTCTGGTCGAGAAATGGTGTTTTAAACAATAAAAACGACTCCCGGCCTTATTTAGTTCACATTTTAACTTTTGTTAACCTAGCCCGTATTCATAGCGCACTAAACCTTTTTATCGCGTTAAACGCCTTTTCTCGACAACAAAAGCACAATTTCATCAAAAACAAACAAAACAAGAAGAATGAATCTATACAACAAGTCTGCAACACATCCTTAAGAGTTACATGATTTCACCCAATGTCAATGTGTAATTTCTCCAGTTCTGATCATTGTTTAGGTTGTTGGTAGCTTGGTCCAATGCCAAAACACAGTGAAATCTTTTTATGGCTTTAAACGCGTTTTCTCCTCGAGAGAAACATGATTTCACTAAAAACGTTATAGTTTAAACATGCCTGTTGTACATGTCTGCAAACACTCAGAGCCTTAAAGTACGGTTTTCATCAATGTGGTTTTGGGTGAGAAACCTTCTATTTCAAGGTTCTGTGCGTTTTCAGACACGTACAATATGTATTTTTTGTGTTTCTGATGAAATCCCTCCTTTTAATGCATTTTCTCACAGAAAATGAGTCTCTCGCCATGGGAAAATGGCTTTCTTGAAAAAGCATATTCTGGTCGAGAAATGGTGTTTTAAACAATAAAAACGACTCCCGGCCTTATTTAGTTCACATTTTTACTTTTGTTAATCTAGCCCGTATTCATAGCGCACTAAACCTTTTTATCGCGTTAAACGCCTTTTCTCGACAAGAAAAGCACAATTTCATCAAAAACAAACCATACAAGATGAATGAATCTATTCAACAAGTCTGCAACACATCCTTAAGAGTTACATGATTTCACCCAATGTCAATGTGTAATTTCTCCAGTTCTGATCATTGTTTAGGTTGTTGGTAGCTTGGTCCAATGCCAAAACACAGTGAAATCTTTTTATGGCTTTAAACGCGTTTTCTCCTCGAGAGAAACATGATTTCACTAAAAACGTTATAGTTTAAACATGCCTGATGTACATGTCTGCAAACACTCAGAGCCTTAAAGTACGGTTTTCATCAATGTGGTTTTTGGTGAGAAACCTTCTATTTCAAGGTTCTGTGCGTTTTCAGACACGTACAATATGTATTTTTTGTGTTTCTGATGAAATCCCTCCTTTTAATGCATTTTCTCACAGAAAATGAGTCTCTCGCCATGGGAAAATGGCTTTCTTGAAAAAGCATATTCTGGTCGAGAAATGGTGTTTTAAACAATAAAAACGACTCCCGGCCTTATTTAGTTCACATTTTTACTTTTGTTAATCTAGCCCGTATTCATAGCGCACTAAACCTTTTTATCGCGTTAAACGCCTTTTCTCGACAAGAAAAGCACAATTTCATCAAAAACAAACAAAACAAGAAGAATGAATCTATTCAACAAGTCTGCAACACATCCTTAAGAGTTACATGATTTCACCCAATGTCAATGTGTAATTTCTCCAGTTCTGATCATTGTTTAGGTTGTTGGTAGCTTGGTCCAATGCCAAAACACAGTGAAATCTCTTTATGGCTTTAAACGCGTTTTCTCCTCGAGAGAAACATGATTTCACTAAAAACGTTATAGTTTAAACATGCCTGATGTACATGTCTGCAAACACTCAGAGCCTTAAAGTACGGTTTTCATCAATGTGGTTTTTGGTGAGAAACCTTCTATTTCAAGGTTCTGTGCGTTTTCAGACACGTACAATATGTATTTTTTGTGTTTCTGATGAAATCCCTCCTTTTAATGCATTTTCTCACAGAAAATGAGTCTCTCGCCATGGGAAAATGGCTGTCTTGAAAAAGCATATTCTGGTCGAGAAATGGTGTTTTAAACAATAAAAACGACTCCCGGCCTTATTTAGTTCACATTTTTACTTTTGTTAACCTAGCCCGTATTCATAACGCACTAAACCTTTTTATCGCGTTAAACGCCTTTTCTCGAAAAGAAAAGCACAATTTCATCAAAAACAAGAAAAATGAATCTATTCAACAAGTCTGCAACACATCCTTAAGAGTTACATGATTTCACCCAATGTCAATGTGTAATTTCTCCAGTTCTGATCATTGTTTAGGTTGTTGGTAGCTTGGTCCAATGCCAAAACACAGTGAAATCTTTTTATGGCTTTAAACGCGTTTTCTCCTCGAGAGAAACATGATTTCACTAAAAACGTTATAGTTTAAACATGCCTGTTGTACATGTCTGCAAACACTCAGAGCCTTAAAGTAGGGTTTTCACCAATGTGTTTTTTGGTGAGAAACCTTCTATTTCAAAGGTTCTGTGCGTTTTCAGACATGTTCAGTATGTATTTTTTGTGTTTCTGATGAAATCCCTCCTTTTAATGCATTTTCTCACAGAAAATGAGTCTCTCGCCAAGGGAAAATGGCTTTCTTGAAAAAGCATATTCTGGTCGAGAAAAGGTATTTTAAACAATAGAAACGACTCCCGGCCTTATTTAGTTCACATTTTTACTTTTGGTAACCTAGCCCGTATTCATAACGCACTAAACCTTTTTATCGCGTTAAACGTCTTTTCTCGACAACAAAAGCAAAATTTCATCAAAAACAAACAAAACAAGAAAAATGAATCTATTCAACAAGTCTGCAACACATCCTTAAGAGTTACATGATTTCACCCAATGTCAATGTGTAATTTCTCCAGTTCTGATCATTGTTTAGGTTGTTGGCAGCTTGGTCCAATGCCAAACCACAGTGAAATCTTTTTATGGCTTTAAACGCGTTCTCTCCTCGAGAAAAACATGATTTCACTAAAAACGTTACAGTTTAAACATGCCTGTTGTACATGTCTGCAAACACTCAGAGCCTTAAAGTACGGCTTTCACCAATGTGATTTTTGGTGAGAAACCTTCTATTTCAAGGTTCTGTGCGTTTTCAGACATGTACAATATGTATTTTTTGTGTTTCTGATGAAATCCCTCCTTTTAATGCATTTTCTCACAGAAAATGAGTCTCTTGCCATGGGAAAATTGCTTTCTTGAAAAAGCATATTCTGGTCGAGAAATGGTGTTTTAAACAATAAAAACGACTCCCGGCCTTATTTAGTTCACATTTTAACTTTTGTTAACCTAGCCCGTATTCATAACGCACTAAACCTTTTTATCGCGTTAAACGCCTTTTCTCGAAAAGAAAAGCACAATTTCATCAAAAACAAGAAAAATGAATCTATTCAACAAGTCTGCAACACATCCTTAAGAGTTACATGATTTCACCCAATGTCAATGTGTAATTTCTCCAGTTCTGATCATTGTTTAGGTTGTTGGTAGCTTGGTCCAATGCCAAAACACAGTGAAATCTTTTTATGGCTTTAAACGCGTTTTCTCCTCGAGAGAAACATGATTTCACTAAAAACGTTATAGTTTAAACATGCCTGTTGTACATGTCTGCAAACACTCAGAGCCTTAAAGTAGGGTTTTCACCAATGTGTTTTTTGGTGAGAAACCTTCTATTTCAAAGGTTCTGTGCGTTTTCAGACATGTTCAGTATGTATTTTTTGTGTTTCTGATGAAATCCCTCCTTTTAATGCATTTTCTCACAGAAAATGAGTCTCTCGCCAAGGGAAAATGGCTTTCTTGAAAAAGCATATTCTGGTCGAGAAAAGGTATTTTAAACAATAGAAACGACTCCCGGCCTTATTTAGTTCACATTTTTACTTTTGGTAACCTAGCCCGTATTCATAACGCACTAAACCTTTTTATCGCGTTAAACGTCTTTTCTCGACAACAAAAGCAAAATTTCATCAAAAACAAACAAAACAAGAAAAATGAATCTATTCAACAAGTCTGCAACACATCCTTAAGAGTTACATGATTTCACCCAATGTCAATGTGTAATTTCTCCAGTTCTGATCATTGTTTAGGTTGTTGGCAGCTTGGTCCAATGCCAAACCACAGTGAAATCTTTTTATGGCTTTAAACGCGTTCTCTCCTCGAGAAAAACATGATTTCACTAAAAACGTTACAGTTTAAACATGCCTGTTGTACATGTCTGCAAACACTCAGAGCCTTAAAGTACGGCTTTCACCAATGTGATTTTTGGTGAGAAACCTTCTATTTCAAGGTTCTGTGCGTTTTCAGACATGTACAATATGTATTTTTTGTGTTTCTGATGAAATCCCTCCTTTTAATGCATTTTCTCACAGAAAATGAGTCTCTTGCCATGGGAAAATTGCTTTCTTGAAAAAGCATATTCTGGTCGAGAAATGGTGTTTTAAACAATAAAAACGACTCCCGGCCTTATTTAGTTCACATTTTAACTTTTGTTAACCTAGCCCGTATTCATAGCGCACTAAACCTTTTTATCGCGTTAAACGCCTTTTCTCGACAACAAAAGCACAATTTCATCAAAAACAAACAAAACAAGAAGAATGAATCTATACAACAAGTCTGCAACACATCCTTAAGAGTTACATGATTTCACCCAATGTCAATGTGTAATTTCTCCAGTTCTGATCATTGTTTAGGTTGTTGGTAGCTTGGTCCAATGCCAAAACACAGTGAAATCTTTTTATGGCTTTAAACGCGTTTTCTCCTCGAGAGAAACATGATTTCACTAAAAACGTTATAGTTTAAACATGCCTGTTGTACATGTCTGCAAACACTCAGAGCCTTAAAGTACGGTTTTCATCAATGTGGTTTTGGGTGAGAAACCTTCTATTTCAAGGTTCTGTGCGTTTTCAGACACGTACAATATGTATTTTTTGTGTTTCTGATGAAATCCCTCCTTTTAATGCATTTTCTCACAGAAAATGAGTCTCTCGCCATGGGAAAATGGCTTTCTTGAAAAAGCATATTCTGGTCGAGAAATGGTGTTTTAAACAATAAAAACGACTCCCGGCCTTATTTAGTTCACATTTTTACTTTTGTTAATCTAGCCCGTATTCATAGCGCACTAAACCTTTTTATCGCGTTAAACGCCTTTTCTCGACAAGAAAAGCACAATTTCATCAAAAACAAACAAAACAAGATGAATGAATCTATTCAACAAGTCTGCAACACATCCTTAAGAGTTACATGATTTCACCCAATGTCAATGTGTAATTTCTCCAGTTCTGATCATTGTTTAGGTTGTTGGTAGCTTGGTCCAATGCCAAAACACAGTGAAATCTTTTTATGGCTTTAAACGCGTTTTCTCCTCGAGAGAAACATGATTTCACTAAAAACGTTATAGTTTAAACATGCCTGATGTACATGTCTGCAAACACTCAGAGCCTTAAAGTACGGTTTTCATCAATGTGGTTTTTGGTGAGAAACCTTCTATTTCAAGGTTCTGTGCGTTTTCAGACACGTACAATATGTATTTTTTGTGTTTCTGATGAAATCCCTCCTTTTAATGCATTTTCTCACAGAAAATGAGTCTCTCGCCATGGGAAAATGGCTTTCTTGAAAAAGCATATTCTGGTCGAGAAATGGTGTTTTAAACAATAAAAACGACTCCCGGCCTTATTTAGTTCACATTTTTACTTTTGTTAATCTAGCCCGTATTCATAGCGCACTAAACCTTTTTATCGCGTTAAACGCCTTTTCTCGACAAGAAAAGCACAATTTCATCAAAAACAAACAAAACAAGAAGAATGAATCTATTCAACAAGTCTGCAACACATCCTTAAGAGTTACATGATTTCACCCAATGTCAATGTGTAATTTCTTCAGTTCTGATCATTGTTTAGGTTGTTGGTAGCTTGGTCCAATGCCAAAACACAGTGAAATCTCTTTATGGCTTTAAACGCGTTTTCTCCTCGAGAGAAACATGATTTCACTAAAAACGTTATAGTTTAAACATGCCTGATGTACATGTCTGCAAACACTCAGAGCCTTAAAGTACGGTTTTCATCAATGTGGTTTTTGGTGAGAAACCTTCTATTTCAAGGTTCTGTGCGTTTTCAGACACGTACAATATGTATTTTTTGTGTTTCTGATGAAATCCCTCCTTTTAATGCATTTTCTCACAGAAAATGAGTCTCTCGCCATGGGAAAATGGCTGTCTTGAAAAAGCATATTCTGGTCGAGAAATGGTGTTTTAAACAATAAAAACGACTCCCGGCCTTATTTAGTTCACATTTTTACTTTTGTTAACCTAGCCCGTATTCATAACGCACTAAACCTTTTTATCGCGTTAAACGCCTTTTCTCGAAAAGAAAAGCACAATTTCATCAAAAACAAGAAAAATGAATCTATTCAACAAGTCTGCAACACATCCTTAAGAGTTACATGATTTCACCCAATGTCAATGTGTAATTTCTCCAGTTCTGATCATTGTTTAGGTTGTTGGTAGCTTGGTCCAATGCCAAAACACAGTGAAATCTTTTTATGGCTTTAAACGCGTTTTCTCCTCGAGAGAAACATGATTTCACTAAAAACGTTATAGTTTAAACATGCCTGTTGTACATGTCTGCAAACACTTAGAGCCTTAAAGTACGGTTTTCATCAATGTGGTTTTTGGTGAGAAACCTTCTATTTCAAGGTTCTGTGCGTTTTCAGACACGTACAATATGTATTTTTTGTGTTTCTGATGAAATCCCTCCTTTTAATGCATTTTCTCACAGAAAATGAGTCTCTCGCCATGGGAAAATGGCTTTCTTGAAAAAGCATATTCTGGTCGAGAAATGGTGTTTTAAACAATAAAAACGACTCCCGGCCTTATTTAGTTCACATTTTTACTTTTGTTAATCTAGCCCGTATTCATAGCGCACTAAACCTTTTTATCGCGTTAAACGCCTTTTCTCGACAAGAAAAGCACAATTTCATCAAAAACAAACAAAACAAGAAGAATGAATCTATTCAACAAGTCTGCAACACATCCTTAAGAGTTACATGATTTCACCCAATGTCAATGTGTAATTTCTCCAGTTCTGATCATTGTTTAGGTTGTTGGTAGCTTGGTCCAATGCCAAAACACAGTGAAATCTTTTTATGGCTTTAAACGCGTTTTCTCCTCGAGAGAAACATGATTTCACTAAAAACGTTATAGTTTAAACATGCCTGTTGTACATGTCTGCAAACACTTAGAGCCTTAAAGTACGGTTTTCATCAATGTGGTTTTTGGTGAGAAACCTTCTATTTCAAGGTTCTGTGCGTTTTCAGACACGTACAATATGTATTTTTTGTGTTTCTGATGAAATCCCTCCTTTTAATGCATTTTCTCACAGAAAATGAGTCTCTCGCCATGGGAAAATGGCTTTCTTGAAAAAGCATATTCTGGTCGAGAAATGGTGTTTTAAACAATAAAAACGACTCCCGGCCTTATTTAGTTCACATTTTTACTTTTGTTAATCTAGCCCGTATTCATAGCGCACTAAACCTTTTTATCGCGTTAAACGCCTTTTCTCGACAACAAAAGCACAATTTCATCAAAAACAAACAAAACAAGAAAAATGAATCTATTCAACAAGTCTGCAACACATCCTTAAGAGTTACATGATTTCACCCAATGTCAATGTGTAATTTCTCCAGTTCTGATCATTGTTTAGGTTGTTGGTAGCTTGGTCCAATGCCAAAACACAGTGAAATATCTTTATGGCTTTAAACGCGTTTTCTCCTCGAGAGAAACATGATTTCACTAAAAACGATATAGTTCAAACATGCCTGTTGTAACTGTCTGCAAACACTCAGAGCCTTAAAGTGGGGTTTTCACCAATGTGTTTTTTGGTGAGAAACCTTCTATTTCAAGGTTCGGTGCGTTATCAGATAAGTACAATATGTCTTTTTTATGTTTCTGATGAAATCCCTCCTATTAATGCATTTTCTCACAGAAAATGAGTCTCTCGCCATGGGAAAATGGCTTTCTTGAGAAAGCATATTCTGGTCGAGAAAATGTGTTTTAAACAATAGAAACGACTCCCGGCCTTATTTAGTTCACATTTTTACTTTTGGTAACCTAGCCCGTATTCATAACGCACTAAACCTTTTTATCGCGTTAAACGCCTTTTCTCGACTACAAAAGCACAATTTCATCAAAAACAAACAAAACAAGAATAATGAATCTATTCAACAAGTCTGCAACACATCGTTAAGAGTTACATGATTTCACCCAATGTCAATGTGTAATTTCTCCAGTTCTGATCATTGTTTAGGTTGTTGGTAGCTTGGTCCAATGCCAAAACACAGTGAAATCTTTTTATGGCTTTAAACGCGTTTTTTCCTCGAGAGAAACATGATTTCACTAAAAACGTTATAGTTTAAACATGCCTGTTGTACATGTCTGCAAACACTCAGAGCCTTAAAGTACGGTTTTCATCAATGTGTTTTTTGGTGAGAAATCTTCTATTTCAAGGTTCTGTTCATTTTCAGACACGTACAATATGTATTTTTTGTGTTTCTGATGAAATCCCTCCTTTTAATGCATTTTCTCACAGAAAATGAGTCTCTCGCCATGGGAAAATGGCTTTCTTGAAAAAGCATATTCTGGTCGAGAAAAGGTATTTTAAACAATAAAAACGACTCCCGACCTTATTTAGTTCACATTTTTATTTTTGGTAACCTAGCCCGTATTCATAACGCACTAAACCTTTTTATGGCGTTAAACGCCTTTTCTCGACAACAAAATCACAATTTCGTCAAAAACAAACAAAACAAGAAAAATGAATCTATTCAACAAGTCTGCAACACATCCTTAAGAGTTACATTATTTCACCCAATGTCAATGTGTAATTTCTCCAGTTCTGATCATTGTTTAGGTTGTTGGTAGCTTGGTCCAATGCCAAAACACAGTGAAATCTTTTTATGGCTTTAAACGCGTTTTCTCCTCGAGAAAAACATGATTTCACTAAAAACGTTATAGTTTAAACATGCCTGTTGTACATGTCTGCAAACACTCAGAGCCTTAAAGTACGGTTTTCACCAATGTGTTTTTTGGTGAGAAACCTTCTATTTCAAGGTTCTGTTCATTTTCAGACACGTACAATATGTATTTTTTGTGTTTCTGATGAAATCCCTCCTTTTAATGCATTTTCTCACAGAAAATGAGTCTCTCGCCATGGGAAAATGACTTTCTTGAAAAAGCATATTCTGGTCGAGAAAAGGTATTTTAAACAATAAAAACGACTCCCGGCCTTATTTAGTTCACATTTTTACTTTTGGTAACGTAGCCCGTATTCATAACGCACTAAACCTTTTTATCGCGTTAAACGCCTTTTCTCGACAACAAAAGCACAATTTCATCAAAAACAAACAAAACAAGAAAAATGAATCTATTCAACAAGTCTGCAACACATCCATAAGAGTTACATGATTTCACCCAATGTCAATGTGTAATTTCTCCAGTTCTGATCATTGTTTAGGTTGTTGGTAGCTTGGTCCAATGCCAAAACACAGTGAAATCTTTTTATGGCTTTAAACGCGTTTTTTCCTTGAGAGAAACATAATTTCACTAAAAACGTTATAGTTTAAACATGCCTGTTGTACATGTCTGCAAACACTCAGAGCCTTAAAGTAGGGTTTTCACCAATGTGTTTTTTGGTGAGAAACCTTCTATTTCAAGGTTCTGTTCATTTTCAGACACGTACAATATGTATTTTTTGTGTTTCTGATGAAATCCCGCCTTTTAATGCATTTTCTCACAGAAAATGAGTCTCTCGCAATGGGAAAATGACTTTCTTGAAAAAGCATATTCTGGTCGAGAAAAGGTATTTTAAACAATAAAAACGACTCCCGGCCTTATTTAGTTCACATTTTTACTTTTGGTAACGTAGCCCGTATTCATAACGCACTAAACCTTTTTATCGCGTTAAACGCCTTTTCTCGACAACAAAAGCACAATTTCATCAAAAACAAACAAAACAAGAAAAATGAATCTATTCAACAAGTCTGCAACACATCCTTAAGAGTTACATGATTTCACCCAATGTCAATGTGTAATTTCTCCAGTTCTGATCATTGTTTAGGTTGTTGGTAGCTTGGTCCAATGCCAAAACACAGTGAAATCTTTTTATGGCTTTAAACGCGTTTTCTCCTCGAGAGAAACATGATTTCACTAAAAACGTTATAGTTTAAACATGCCTGTTGTACATGTCTGCAAACACTTAGAGCCTTAAAGTACGGTTTTCATCAATGTGGTTTTGGGTGAGAAACCTTCTATTTCAAGGTTCTGTGCGTTTTCAGACACGTACAATATGTATTTTTTGTGTTTCTGATGAAATCCCTCCTTTTAATGCATTTTCTCACAGAAAATGAGTCTCTCGCCATGGGAAAATGGCTTTCTTGAAAAAGCATATTCTGGTCGAGAAATGGTGTTTTAAACAATAAAAACGACTCCCGGCCTTATTTAGTTCACATTTTTACTTTTGTTAATCTAGCCCGTATTCATAGCGCACTAAACCTTTTTATCGCGTTAAACGCCTTTTCTCGACAACAAAAGCACAATTTCATCAAAAACAAACAAAACAAGAAAAATGAATCTATTCAACAAGTCTGCAACACATCCTTAAGAGTTACATGATTTCACCCAATGTCAATGTGTAATTTCTCCAGTTCTGATCATTGTTTAGGTTGTTGGTAGCTTGGTCCAATGCTAAAACACAGTGAAATCTCTTTATGGCTTTAAACGCGTTTTCTCCTCGAGAGAAACATGATTTCACTAAAAACGATATAGTTCAAACATGCCTGTTGTACATGTCTGCAAACACTCAGAGCCTTAAAGTACGGTTTTCATCAATGTGGTTTTTGGTGAGAAATCTTCTATTTCAAGGTTCTGTTCATTTTCAGACACGTACAATATGTATTTTTTGTGTTTCTGATGAAATCCCTCCTTTTAATGCATTTTCTCACAGAAAATGAGTCTCTCGCCATGGGAAAATGGCTTTCTTGAAAAAGCATATTCTGGTCGAGAAAAGGTATTTTAAACAATAAAAACGACTCCCGACCTTATTTAGTTCACATTTTTATTTTTGGTAACCTAGCCCGTATTCATAACGCACTAAACCTTTTTATGGCGTTAAACGCCTTTTCTCGACAACAAAAGCACAATTTCGTCAAAAACAAACAAAACAAGAAAAATGAATCTATTCAACAAGTCTGCAACACATCCTTAAGAGTTACATTATTTCACCCAATGTCAATGTGTAATTTCTCCAGTTCTGATCATTGTTTAGGTTGTTGGTAGCTTGGTCCAATGCCAAAACACAGTGAAATCTTTTTATGGCTTTAAACGCGTTTTCTCCTCGAGAAAAACATGATTTCACTAAAAACGTTATAGTTTAAACATGCCTGTTGTACATGTCTGTAAATACTCAGAGCCTTAAAGTACGGTTTTCACCAATGTGTTTTTTGGTGAGAAACCTTCTATTTCAAGGTTCTGTTCATTTTCAGACACGTACAATATGTATTTTTTGTGTTTCTGATGAAATCCCTCCTTTTAATGCATTTTCTCACAGAAAATGAGTCTCTCGCCAAGGGAAAATGACTTTCTTGAAAAAGCATATTCTGGTCGAGAAAAGGTATTTTAAACAATAAAAACGACTCCCGGCCTTATTTAGTTCACATTTTTACTTTTGGTAACGTAGCCCGTATTCATAACGCACTAAACCTTTTTATCGCGTTAAACGCCTTTTCTCGACAACAAAAGCACAATTTCATCAAAAACAAACAAAACAAGAAAAATGAATCTATTCAACAAGTCTGCAACACATCCATAAGAGTTACATGATTTCACCCAATGTCAATGTGTAATTTCTCCAGTTCTGATCATTGTTTAGGTTGTTGGTAGCTTGGTCCAATGCCAAAACACAGTGAAATCTTTTTATGGCTTTAAACGCGTTTTTTCCTTGAGAGAAACATGATTTCACTAAAAACGTTATAGTTTAAACATGCCTGTTGTACATGTCTGCAAACACTCAGAGCCTTAAAGTAGGGTTTTCACCAATGTGTTTTTTGGTGAGAAACCTTCTATTTCAAGGTTCTGTTCATTTTCAGACACGTACAATATGTATTTTTTGTGTTTCTGATGAAATCCCTCCTTTTAATGCATTTTCTCACAGAAAATGAGTCTCTCGCAATGGGAAAATGACTTTCTTGAAAAAGCATATTCTGGTCGAGAAAAGGTATTTTAAACAATAAAAACGACTCCCGGCCTTATTTAGTTCACATTTTTACTTTTGGTAACCTAGCCCGTATTCATAACGCACTAAACCTTTTTATCGCGTTAAACGTCTTTTCTCGACAACAAAAGCAAAATTTCATCAAAAACAAACAAAACAAGAAAAATGAATCTATTCAACAAGTCTGCAACACATCCTTAAGAGTTACATGATTTCACCCAATGTCAATGTGTAATTTCTCCAGTTCTGATCATTGTTTAGGTTGTTGGCAGCTTGGTCCAATGCCAAACCACAGTGAAATCTTTTTATGGCTTTAAACGCGTTCTCTCCTCGAGAAAAACATGATTTCACTAAAAACGTTACAGTTAAAACATGCCTGTTGTACATGTCTGCAAACACTCAGAGCCTTAAAGTACGGCTTTCACCAATGTGATTTTTGGTGAGAAACCTTCTATTTCAAGGTTCTGTGCGTTTTCAGACATGTACAATATGTATTTTTTGTGTTTCTGATGAAATCCCTCCTTTTAATGCATTTTCTCACAGAAAATAGGTCTCTCGCCAAGGGAAAATGGCTTTCTTGAAAAAGCATATTCTGGTCGAGAAATGGTGTTTTAAACAATAAAAACGACTCCCGGCCTTATTTAGTTCACATTTTAACTTTTGTTAACCTAGCCCGTATTCATAGCGCACTAAACCTTTTTATCGCGTTAAACGCCTTTTCTCGACAAGAAAAGCACAATTTCATCAAAAACAAACAAAACAAGAAGAATGAATCTATTCAACAAGTCTGCAACACATCCTTAAGAGTTACATGATTTCACCCAATGTCAATGTGTAATTTCTCCAGTTCTGATCATTGTTTAGGTTGTTGGTAGCTTGGTCCAATGCTAAAACACAGTGAAATCTCTTTATGGCTTTAAACGCGTTTTCTCCTCGAGAGAAACATGATTTCACTAAAAACGATATAGTTCAAACATGCCTGTTGTACATGTCTGCAAACACTCAGAGCCTTAAAGTACGGTTTTCATCAATGTGGTTTTTGGTGAGAAATCTTCTATTTCAAGGTTCTGTTCATTTTCAGACACGTACAATATGTATTTTTTGTGTTTCTGATGAAATCCCTCCTTTTAATGCATTTTCTCACAGAAAATGAGTCTCTCGCCATGGGAAAATGGCTTTCTTGAAAAAGCATATTCTGGTCGAGAAAAGGTATTTTAAACAATAAAAACGACTCCCGACCTTATTTAGTTCACATTTTTGTTTTTGGTAACCTAGCCCGTATTCATAACGCACTAAACCTTTTTATGGCGTTAAACGCCTTTTCTCGACAACAAAAGCACAATTTCGTCAAAAACAAACAAAACAAGAAAAATGAATCTATTCAACAAGTCTGCAACACATCCTTAAGAGTTACATTATTTCACCCAATGTCAATGTGTAATTTCTCCAGTTCTGATCATTGTTTAGGTTGTTGGTAGCTTGGTCCAATGCCAAAACACAGTGAAATCTTTTTATGGCTTTAAACGCGTTTTCTCCTCGAGAAAAACATGATTTCACTAAAAACGTTATAGTTTAAACATGCCTGTTGTACATGTCTGTAAACACTCAGAGCCTTAAAGTAGGGTTTTCACCAATGTGTTTTTTGGTGAGAAACCTTCTATTTCAAGGTTCTGTTCATTTTCAGACACGTACAATATGTATTTTTTGTGTTTCTGATGAAATCCCTCCTTTTAATGCATTTTCTCACAGAAAATGAGTCTCTCGCAATGGGAAAATGACTTTCTTGAAAAAGCATATTCTGGTCGAGAAAAGGTATTTTAAACAATAAAAACGACTCCCGGCCTTATTTAGTTCACATTTTTACTTTTGGTAACCTAGCCCGTATTCATAACGCACTAAACCTTTTTATCGCGTTAAACGTCTTTTCTCGACAACAAAAGCAAAATTTCATCAAAAACAAACAAAACAAGAAAAATGAATCTATTCAACAAGTCTGCAACACATCCTTAAGAGTTACATGATTTCACCCAATGTCAATGTGTAATTTCTCCAGTTCTGATCATTGTTTAGGTTGTTGGCAGCTTGGTCCAATGCCAAACCACAGTGAAATCTTTTTATGGCTTTAAACGCGTTCTCTCCTCGAGAAAAACATGATTTCACTAAAAACGTTACAGTTAAAACATGCCTGTTGTACATGTCTGCAAACACTCAGAGCCTTAAAGTACGGCTTTCACCAATGTGATTTTTGGTGAGAAACCTTCTATTTCAAGGTTCTGTGCGTTTTCAGACATGTACAATATGTATTTTTTGTGTTTCTGATGAAATCCCTCCTTTTAATGCATTTTCTCACAGAAAATGAGTCTCTCGCCAAGGGAAAATGGCTTTCTTGAAAAAGCATATTCTGGTCGAGAAATGGTGTTTTAAACAATAAAAACGACTCCCGGCCTTATTTAGTTCACATTTTAACTTTTGTTAACCTAGCCCGTATTCATAGCGCACTAAACCTTTTTATCGCGTTAAACGCCTTTTCTCGACAAGAAAAGCACAATTTCATCAAAAACAAACAAAACAAGAAGAATGAATCTATTCAACAAGTCTGCAACACATTCTTAAGAGTTACATGCTTTCACCCAATGTCAATGTGTAATTTCTCCAGTTCTGATCATTGTTTAGGTTGTTGGTAGCTTGGTCCAATGCCAAAACACAGTGAAATCTCTTTATGGCTTTAAACGCGTTTTCTCCTCGAGAGAAACATGATTTCACTAAAAACGTTATAGTTTAAACATGCCTGTTGTAACTGTCTGCAAACACTCAGAGCCTTAAAGTACGGCTTTCACCAATGTGATTTTTGGTGAGAAACCTTCTATTTCAAGGTTCTGTGCGTTTTCAGACATGTACAATATGTATTTTTTGTGTTTCTGATGAAATCCCTCCTTTTAATGCATTTTCTCACAGAAAATGAGTCTCTCGCCAAGGGAAAATGGCTTTCTTGAAAAAGCATATTCTGGTCGAGAAAAGGTATTTTAAACAATAGAAACGACTCCCGGCCTTATTTAGTTCACATTTTTACTTTTGGTAACCTAGCCCGTATTCATAACGCACTAAACCTTTTTATCGCGTTAAACGTCTTTTCTCGACAACAAAAGCACAATTTCATCAAAAACAAACAAAACAAGAAAAATGAATCTATTCAACAAGTCTGCAACACATCCTTAAGAGTTACATGCTTTCACCCAATGTCAATGTGTAATTTCTCCAGTTCTGATCATTGTTTAGGTTGTTGGTAGCTTGGTCCAATGCCAAAACACAGTGAAATCTCTTTATGGCTTTAAACGCGTTTTCTCCTCGAGAAAAACATGATTTCACTAAAAACGTTATAGTTTAAACATGCCTGTTGTACATGTCTGCAAACACTCAGAGCCTTAAAGTACGGCTTTCACCAATGTGATTTTTGGTGAGAAACCTTCTATTTCAAGGTTTTGTGCGTTTTCAGACATGTACAATATGTATTTTTTGTGTTTCTGATGAAATCCCTCCTTTTAATGCATTTTCTCACAGAAAATGAGTCTCTCGCCATGGGAAAATGGCGTTCTTGAGAAAGCATATTCTGGTCGAGAAATGGTGTTTTAAACAACAAAAACGACTCCCGGCCTTATTTAGTTCACATTTTTACTTTTGGTAACCTAGCCCGTATTCATAACGCACTAAACCTTTTTATCGCGTTAAACGTCTTTTCTCGACAACAAAAGCACAATTTCATCAAAAACAAACAAAACAAGAAAAATGAATCTATTCAACAAGTCTGCAACACATCCTTAAGAGTTACATGCTTTCACCCAATGACAATGTGTAATTTCTCCAGTTCTGATCATTGTTTAGGTTGTTGGTAGCTTGGTCCAATGCCAAAACACAGTGAAATCTCTTTATGGCTTTAAACGCGTTTTCTCCTCGAGAAAAACATGATTTCACTAAAAACGTTATAGTTTAAACATGCCTGTTGTACATGTCTGCAAACACTCAGAGCCTTAAAGTACGGCTTTCACCAATGTGATTTTTGGTGAGAAACCTTCTATTTCAAGGTTCGGTGCGTTATCAGATAAGTACAATATGTCTTTTTTATGTTTCTGATGAAATCCCTCCTATTAATGCATTTTCTCACAGAAAATGAGTCTCTCGCCATGGGAAAATGATTTTCTTGAGAAAGCATATTCTGGTCGAGAAAATGTGTTTTAAACAATAGAAACGACTCCCGGCCTTATTTAGTTCACATTTTTACTTTTGGTAACCTAGCCCGTATTCATAACGCACTAAACCTTTTTATCGCGTTAAACGCCTTTTCTCGACTACAAAAGCACAATTTCATCAAAAACAAACAAAACAAGAATAATGAATCTATTCAACAAGTCTGCAACACATCGTTAAGAGTTACATGATTTCACCCAATGTCAATGTGTAATTTCTCCAGTTCTGATCATTGTTTAGGTTGTTGGTAGCTTGGTCCAATGCCAAAACACAGTGAAATCTTTTTATGGCTTTAAACGCGTTTTTTCCTCGAGAGAAACATGATTTCACTAAAAACGTTATAGTTTAAACATGCCTGTTGTACATGTCTGCAAACACTCAGAGCCTTAAAGTACGGTTTTCATCAATGTGTTTTTTGGTGAGAAATCTTCTATTTCAAGGTTCTGTTCATTTTCAGACACGTACAATATGTATTTTTTGTGTTTCTGATGAAATCCCTCCTTTTAATGCATTTTCTCACAGAAAATGAGTCTCTCGCCATGGGAAAATGGCTTTCTTGAAAAAGCATATTCTGGTCGAGAAAAGGTATTTTAAACAATAAAAACGACTCCCGACCTTATTTAGTTCACATTTTTATTTTTGGTAACCTAGCCCGTATTCATAACGCACTAAACCTTTTTATGGCGTTAAACGCCTTTTCTCGACAACAAAATCACAATTTCGTCAAAAACAAACAAAACAAGAAAAATGAATCTATTCAACAAGTCTGCAACACATCCTTAAGAGTTACATTATTTCACCCAATGTCAATGTGTAATTTCTCCAGTTCTGATCATTGTTTAGGTTGTTGGTAGCTTGGTCCAATGCCAAAACACAGTGAAATCTTTTTATGGCTTTAAACGCGTTTTCTCCTCGAGAAAAACATGATTTCACTAAAAACGTTATAGTTTAAACATGCCTGTTGTACATGTCTGCAAACACTCAGAGCCTTAAAGTACGGTTTTCACCAATGTGTTTTTTGGTGAGAAACCTTCTATTTCAAGGTTCTGTTCATTTTCAGACACGTACAATATGTATTTTTTGTGTTTCTGATGAAATCCCTCCTTTTAATGCATTTTCTCACAGAAAATGAGTCTCTCGCCATGGGAAAATGACTTTCTTGAAAAAGCATATTCTGGTCGAGAAAAGGTATTTTAAACAATAAAAACGACTCCCGGCCTTATTTAGTTCACATTTTTACTTTTGGTAACGTAGCCCGTATTCATAACGCACTAAACCTTTTTATCGCGTTAAACGCCTTTTCTCGACAACAAAAGCACAATTTCATCAAAAACAAACAAAACAAGAAAAATGAATCTATTCAACAAGTCTGCAACACATCCATAAGAGTTACATGATTTCACCCAATGTCAATGTGTAATTTCTCCAGTTCTGATCATTGTTTAGGTTTTTGGTAGCTTGGTCCAATGCCAAAACACAGTGAAATCTTTTTATGGCTTTAAACGCGTTTTTTCCTTGAGAGAAACATAATTTCACTAAAAACGTTATAGTTTAAACATGCCTGTTGTACATGTCTGCAAACACTCAGAGCCTTAAAGTAGGGTTTTCACCAATGTGTTTTTTGGTGAGAAACCTTCTATTTCAAGGTTCTGTTCATTTTCAGACACGTACAATATGTATTTTTTGTGTTTCTGATGAAATCCCGCCTTTTAATGCATTTTCTCACAGAAAATGAGTCTCTCGCAATGGGAAAATGACTTTCTTGAAAAAGCATATTCTGGTCGAGAAAAGGTATTTTAAACAATAAAAACGACTCCCGGCCTTATTTAGTTCACATTTTTACTTTTGGTAACGTAGCCCGTATTCATAACGCACTAAACCTTTTTATCGCGTTAAACGCCTTTTCTCGACAACAAAAGCACAATTTCATCAAAAACAAACAAAACAAGAAAAATGAATCTATTCAACAAGTCTGCAACACATCCTTAAGAGTTACATGATTTCACCCAATGTCAATGTGTAATTTCTCCAGTTCTGATCATTGTTTAGGTTGTTGGTAGCTTGGTCCAATGCCAAAACACAGTGAAATCTTTTTATGGCTTTAAACGCGTTTTCTCCTCGAGAGAAACATGATTTCACTAAAAACGTTATAGTTTAAACATGCCTGTTGTACATGTCTGCAAACACTTAGAGCCTTAAAGTACGGTTTTCATCAATGTGGTTTTGGGTGAGAAACCTTCTATTTCAAGGTTCTGTGCGTTTTCAGACACGTACAATATGTATTTTTTGTGTTTCTGATGAAATCCCTCCTTTTAATGCATTTTCTCACAGAAAATGAGTCTCTCGCCATGGGAAAATGGCTTTCTTGAAAAAGCATATTCTGGTCGAGAAATGGTGTTTTAAACAATAAAAACGACTCCCGGCCTTATTTAGTTCACATTTTTACTTTTGTTAATCTAGCCCGTATTCATAGCGCACTAAACCTTTTTATCGCGTTAAACGCCTTTTCTCGACAACAAAAGCACAATTTCATCAAAAACAAACAAAACAAGAAAAATGAATCTATTCAACAAGTCTGCAACACATCCTTAAGAGTTACATGATTTCACCCAATGTCAATGTGTAATTTCTCCAGTTCTGATCATTGTTTAGGTTGTTGGTAGCTTGGTCCAATGCTAAAACACAGTGAAATCTCTTTATGGCTTTAAACGCGTTTTCTCCTCGAGAGAAACATGATTTCACTAAAAACGATATAGTTCAAACATGCCTGTTGTACATGTCTGCAAACACTCAGAGCCTTAAAGTACGGTTTTCATCAATGTGGTTTTTGGTGAGAAATCTTCTATTTCAAGGTTCTGTTCATTTTCAGACACGTACAATATGTATTTTTTGTGTTTCTGATGAAATCCCTCCTTTTAATGCATTTTCTCACAGAAAATGAGTCTCTCGCCATGGAAAATGGCTTTCTTGAAAAAGCATATTCTGGTCGAGAAAAGGTATTTTAAACAATAAAAACGACTCCCGACCTTATTTAGTTCACATTTTTATTTTTGGTAACCTAGCCCGTATTCATAACGCACTAAACCTTTTTATGGCGTTAAACGCCTTTTCTCGACAACAAAAGCACAATTTCGTCAAAAACAAACAAAACAAGAAAAATGAATCTATTCAACAAGTCTGCAACACATCCTTAAGAGTTACATTATTTCACCCAATGTCAATGTGTAATTTCTCCAGTTCTGATCATTGTTTAGGTTGTTGGTAG
This sequence comes from Lampris incognitus, assembly GCF_029633865.1. NCBI lineage: Eukaryota > Metazoa > Chordata > Actinopteri > Lampriformes > Lampridae > Lampris > Lampris incognitus. The sequence continues at coordinate 47,993,208 of NC_079213.1, read as the reverse complement.
CTTGGTCCAATGCCAAAACACAGTGAAATCTTTTTATGGCTTTAAACGCGTTTTCTCCTCGAGAAAAACATGATTTCACTAAAAACGTTATAGTTTAAACATGCCTGTTGTACATGTCTGTAAATACTCAGAGCCTTAAAGTACGGTTTTCACCAATGTGTTTTTTGGTGAGAAACCTTCTATTTCAAGGTTCTGTTCATTTTCAGACACGTACAATATGTATTTTTTGTGTTTCTGATGAAATCCCTCCTTTTAATGCATTTTCTCACAGAAAATGAGTCTCTCGCCAAGGGAAAATGACTTTCTTGAAAAAGCATATTCTGGTCGAGAAAAGGTATTTTAAACAATAAAAACGACTCCCGGCCTTATTTAGTTCACATTTTTACTTTTGGTAACGTAGCCCGTATTCATAACGCACTAAACCTTTTTATCGCGTTAAACGCCTTTTCTCGACAACAAAAGCACAATTTCATCAAAAACAAACAAAACAAGAAAAATGAATCTATTCAACAAGTCTGCAACACATCCATAAGAGTTACATGATTTCACCCAATGTCAATGTGTAATTTCTCCAGTTCTGATCATTGTTTAGGTTGTTGGTAGCTTGGTCCAATGCCAAAACACAGTGAAATCTTTTTATGGCTTTAAACGCGTTTTTTCCTTGAGAGAAACATGATTTCACTAAAAACGTTATAGTTTAAACATGCCTGTTGTACATGTCTGCAAACACTCAGAGCCTTAAAGTAGGGTTTTCACCAATGTGTTTTTTGGTGAGAAACCTTCTATTTCAAGGTTCTGTTCATTTTCAGACACGTACAATATGTATTTTTTGTGTTTCTGATGAAATCCCTCCTTTTAATGCATTTTCTCACAGAAAATGAGTCTCTCGCAATGGGAAAATGACTTTCTTGAAAAAGCATATTCTGGTCGAGAAAAGGTATTTTAAACAATAAAAACGACTCCCGGCCTTATTTAGTTCACATTTTTACTTTTGGTAACCTAGCCCGTATTCATAACGCACTAAACCTTTTTATCGCGTTAAACGTCTTTTCTCGACAACAAAAGCAAAATTTCATCAAAAACAAACAAAACAAGAAAAATGAATCTATTCAACAAGTCTGCAACACATCCTTAAGAGTTACATGATTTCACCCAATGTCAATGTGTAATTTCTCCAGTTCTGATCATTGTTTAGGTTGTTGGCAGCTTGGTCCAATGCCAAACCACAGTGAAATCTTTTTATGGCTTTAAACGCGTTCTCTCCTCGAGAAAAACATGATTTCACTAAAAACGTTACAGTTAAAACATGCCTGTTGTACATGTCTGCAAACACTCAGAGCCTTAAAGTACGGCTTTCACCAATGTGATTTTTGGTGAGAAACCTTCTATTTCAAGGTTCTGTGCGTTTTCAGACATGTACAATATGTATTTTTTGTGTTTCTGATGAAATCCCTCCTTTTAATGCATTTTCTCACAGAAAATAGGTCTCTCGCCAAGGGAAAATGGCTTTCTTGAAAAAGCATATTCTGGTCGAGAAATGGTGTTTTAAACAATAAAAACGACTCCCGGCCTTATTTAGTTCACATTTTAACTTTTGTTAACCTAGCCCGTATTCATAGCGCACTAAACCTTTTTATCGCGTTAAACGCCTTTTCTCGACAAGAAAAGCACAATTTCATCAAAAACAAACAAAACAAGAAGAATGAATCTATTCAACAAGTCTGCAACACATCCTTAAGAGTTACATGATTTCACCCAATGTCAATGTGTAATTTCTCCAGTTCTGATCATTGTTTAGGTTGTTGGTAGCTTGGTCCAATGCTAAAACACAGTGAAATCTCTTTATGGCTTTAAACGCGTTTTCTCCTCGAGAGAAACATGATTTCACTAAAAACGATATAGTTCAAACATGCCTGTTGTACATGTCTGCAAACACTCAGAGCCTTAAAGTACGGTTTTCATCAATGTGGTTTTTGGTGAGAAATCTTCTATTTCAAGGTTCTGTTCATTTTCAGACACGTACAATATGTATTTTTTGTGTTTCTGATGAAATCCCTCCTTTTAATGCATTTTCTCACAGAAAATGAGTCTCTCGCCATGGGAAAATGGCTTTCTTGAAAAAGCATATTCTGGTCGAGAAAAGGTATTTTAAACAATAAAAACGACTCCCGACCTTATTTAGTTCACATTTTTATTTTTGGTAACCTAGCCCGTATTCATAACGCACTAAACCTTTTTATGGCGTTAAACGCCTTTTCTCGACAACAAAAGCACAATTTCGTCAAAAATAAACAAAACAAGAAAAATGAATCTATTCAACAAGTCTGCAACACATCCTTAAGAGTTACATTATTTCACCCAATGTCAATGTGTAATTTCTCCAGTTCTGATCATTGTTTAGGTTGTTGGTAGCTTGGTCCAATGCCAAAACACAGTGAAATCTTTTTATGGCTTTAAACGCGTTTTCTCCTCGAGAAAAACATGATTTCACTAAAAACGTTATAGTTTAAACATGCCTGTTGTACATGTCTGTAAACACTCAGAGCCTTAAAGTAGGGTTTTCACCAATGTGTTTTTTGGTGAGAAACCTTCTATTTCAAGGTTCTGTTCATTTTCAGACACGTACAATATGTATTTTTTGTGTTTCTGATGAAATCCCTCCTTTTAATGCATTTTCTCACAGAAAATGAGTCTCTCGCAATGGGAAAATGACTTTCTTGAAAAAGCATATTCTGGTCGAGAAAAGGTATTTTAAACAATAAAAACGACTCCCGGCCTTATTTAGTTCACATTTTTACTTTTGGTAACCTAGCCCGTATTCATAAAGCACTAAACCTTTTTATCGCGTTAAACGTCTTTTCTCGACAACAAAAGCAAAATTTCATCAAAAACAAACAAAACAAGAAAAATGAATCTATTCAACAAGTCTGCAACACATCCTTAAGAGTTACATGATTTCACCCAATGTCAATGTGTAATTTCTCCAGTTCTGATCATTGTTTAGGTTGTTGGCAGCTTGGTCCAATGCCAAACCACAGTGAAATCTTTTTATGGCTTTAAACGCGTTCTCTCCTCGAGAAAAACATGATTTCACTAAAAACGTTACAGTTAAAACATGCCTGTTGTACATGTCTGCAAACACTCAGAGCCTTAAAGTACGGCTTTCACCAATGTGATTTTTGGTGAGAAACCTTCTATTTCAAGGTTCTGTGCGTTTTCAGACATGTACAATATGTATTTTTTGTGTTTCTGATGAAATCCCTCCTTTTAATGCATTTTCTCACAGAAAATGAGTCTCTCGCCAAGGGAAAATGGCTTTCTTGAAAAAGCATATTCTGGTCGAGAAATGGTGTTTTAAACAATAAAAACGACTCCCGGCCTTATTTAGTTCACATTTTAACTTTTGTTAACCTAGCCCGTATTCATAGCGCACTAAACCTTTTTATCGCGTTAAACGCCTTTTCTCGACAAGAAAAGCACAATTTCATCAAAAACAAACAAAACAAGAAGAATGAATCTATTCAACAAGTCTGCAACACATTCTTAAGAGTTACATGCTTTCACCCAATGTCAATGTGTAATTTCTCCAGTTCTGATCATTGTTTAGGTTGTTGGTAGCTTGGTCCAATGCCAAAACACAGTGAAATCTCTTTATGGCTTTAAACGCGTTTTCTCCTCGAGAGAAACATGATTTCACTAAAAACGTTATAGTTTAAACATGCCTGTTGTAACTGTCTGCAAACACTCAGAGCCTTAAAGTACGGCTTTCACCAATGTGATTTTTGGTGAGAAACCTTCTATTTCAAGGTTCTGTGCGTTTTCAGACATGTACAATATGTATTTTTTGTGTTTCTGATGAAATCCCTCCTTTTAATGCATTTTCTCACAGAAAATGAGTCTCTCGCCAAGGGAAAATGGCTTTCTTGAAAAAGCATATTCTGGTCGAGAAAAGGTATTTTAAACAATAGAAACGACTCCCGGCCTTATTTAGTTCACATTTTTACTTTTGGTAACCTAGCCCGTATTCATAACGCACTAAACCTTTTTATCGCGTTAAACGTCTTTTCTCGACAACAAAAGCACAATTTCATCAAAAACAAACAAAACAAGAAAAATGAATCTATTCAACAAGTCTGCAACACATCCTTAAGAGTTACATGCTTTCACCCAATGTCAATGTGTAATTTCTCCAGTTCTGATCATTGTTTAGGTTGTTGGTAGCTTGGTCCAATGCCAAAACACAGTGAAATCTCTTTATGGCTTTAAACGCGTTTTCTCCTCGAGAAAAACATGATTTCACTAAAAACGTTATAGTTTAAACATGCCTGTTGTACATGTCTGCAAACACTCAGAGCCTTAAAGTACGGCTTTCACCAATGTGATTTTTGGTGAGAAACCTTCTATTTCAAGGTTTTGTGCGTTTTCAGACATGTACAATATGTATTTTTTGTGTTTCTGATGAAATCCCTCCTTTTAATGCATTTTCTCACAGAAAATGAGTCTCTCGCCATGGGAAAATGGCGTTCTTGAGAAAGCATATTCTGGTCGAGAAATGGTGTTTTAAACAACAAAAACGACTCCCGGCCTTATTTAGTTCACATTTTTACTTTTGGTAACCTAGCCCGTATTCATAACGCACTAAACCTTTTTATCGCGTTAAACGTCTTTTCTCGACAACAAAAGCACAATTTCATCAAAAACAAACAAAACAAGAAAAATGAATCTATTCAACAAGTCTGCAACACATCCTTAAGAGTTACATGCTTTCACCCAATGACAATGTGTAATTTCTCCAGTTCTGATCATTGTTTAGGTTGTTGGTAGCTTGGTCCAATGCCAAAACACAGTGAAATCTCTTTATGGCTTTAAACGCGTTTTCTCCTCGAGAAAAACATGATTTCACTAAAAACGTTATAGTTTAAACATGCCTGTTGTACATGTCTGCAAACACTCAGAGCCTTAAAGTACGGCTTTCACCAATGTGATTTTTGGTGAGAAACCTTCTATTTCAAGGTTCTGTGCGTTTTCAGACATGTACAATATGTATTTTTTGTGTTTCTGATGAAATCCCTCCTTTTAATGCATTTTCTCACAGAAAATGAGTCTCTCGCCATGGGAAAATGGCGTTCTTGAGAAAGCATATTCTGGTCGAGAAATGGTGTTTTAAACAACAAAAACGACTCCCGGCCTTATTTAGTTCACATTTTTACTTTTGTTAACCTAGCCCGTATTCATAACGCACTAAACCTTTTTATCGCGTTAAACGCCTTTTCTCGACAAGAAAAGCACAATTTCATCAGAAACAAACAAAACAAGAAAAATGAATCTATTCAACAAGTCTGCAACACATTCTTAAGAGTTACACGCTTTCACCCAATGTCAATGTGTAATTTCTCCAGTTCTGATCATTGTTTAGGTTGTTGGTAGCTTGGTCCAATGCCAAAACACAGTGAAATCTCTTTATGGCTTTAAACGCGTTTTCTCCTCGAGAGAAACATGATTTCACTAAAAACGTTATAGTTTAAACATGCCTGTTGTAACTGTCTGCAAACACTCAGAGCCTTAAAGTACGGCTTTCACCAATGTGTTTTTTGGTGAGAAACCTTCTATTTCAAGGTTCTGTTCAATTTCAGACACGTACAATATGTATTTTTTGTGTTTCTGATGAAATCCCTCCTTTTAATGCATTTTCTCACAGAAAATGAGTCTCTCGCCAAGGGAAAATGGCTTTCTTGAAAAAGCATATTCTGGTCGAGAAAAGGTATTTTAAACAATAGAAACGACTCCCGGCCTTATTTAGTTCACATTTTTACTTTTGGTAACCTAGCCCGTATTCATAACGCACTAAACCTTTTTATCGCGTTAAACGTCTTTTCTCGACAACAAAAGCAAAATTTCATCAAAAACAAACAAAACAAGAAAAATGAATCTATTCAACAAGTCTGCAACACATCCTTAAGAGTTACATGATTTCACCCAATGTCAATGTGTAATTTCTCCAGTTCTGATCATTGTTTAGGTTGTTGGCAGCTTGGTCCAATGCCAAACCACAGTGAAATCTTTTTATGGCTTTAAACGCGTTCTCTCCTCGAGAAAAACATGATTTCACTAAAAACGTTACAGTTTAAACATGCCTGTTGTACATGTCTGCAAACACTCAGAGCCTTAAAGTACGGCTTTCACCAATGTGATTTTTGGTGAGAAACCTTCTATTTCAAGGTTCTGTGCGTTTTCAGACATGTACAATATGTATTTTTTGTGTTTCTGATGAAATCCCTCCTTTTAATGCATTTTCTCACAGAAAATGAGTCTCTTGCCATGGGAAAATTGCTTTCTTGAAAAAGCATATTCTGGTCGAGAAATGGTGTTTTAAACAATAAAAACGACTCCCGGCCTTATTTAGTTCACATTTTAACTTTTGTTAACCTAGCCCGTATTCATAGCGCACTAAACCTTTTTATCGCGTTAAACGCCTTTTCTCGACAACAAAAGCACAATTTCATCAAAAACAAACAAAACAAGAAGAATGAATCTATACAACAAGTCTGCAACACATCCTTAAGAGTTACATGATTTCACCCAATGTCAATGTGTAATTTCTCCAGTTCTGATCATTGTTTAGGTTGTTGGTAGCTTGGTCCAATGCCAAAACACAGTGAAATCTTTTTATGGCTTTAAACGCGTTTTCTCCTCGAGAGAAACATGATTTCACTAAAAACGTTATAGTTTAAACATGCCTGTTGTACATGTCTGCAAACACTCAGAGCCTTAAAGTACGGTTTTCATCAATGTGGTTTTGGGTGAGAAACCTTCTATTTCAAGGTTCTGTGCGTTTTCAGACACGTACAATATGTATTTTTTGTGTTTCTGATGAAATCCCTCCTTTTAATGCATTTTCTCACAGAAAATGAGTCTCTCGCCATGGGAAAATGGCTTTCTTGAAAAAGCATATTCTGGTCGAGAAATGGTGTTTTAAACAATAAAAACGACTCCCGGCCTTATTTAGTTCACATTTTTACTTTTGTTAATCTAGCCCGTATTCATAGCGCACTAAACCTTTTTATCGCGTTAAACGCCTTTTCTCGACAAGAAAAGCACAATTTATCAAAAACAAACAAAACAAGATGAATGAATCTATTCAACAAGTCTGCAACACATCCTTAAGAGTTACATGATTTCACCCAATGTCAATGTGTAATTTCTCCAGTTCTGATCATTGTTTAGGTTGTTGGTAGCTTGGTCCAATGCCAAAACACAGTGAAATCTTTTTATGGCTTTAAACGCGTTTTCTCCTCGAGAGAAACATGATTTCACTAAAAACGTTATAGTTTAAACATGCCTGATGTACATGTCTGCAAACACTCAGAGCCTTAAAGTACGGTTTTCATCAATGTGGTTTTTGGTGAGAAACCTTCTATTTCAAGGTTCTGTGCGTTTTCAGACACGTACAATATGTATTTTTTGTGTTTCTGATGAAATCCCTCCTTTTAATGCATTTTCTCACAGAAAATGAGTCTCTCGCCATGGGAAAATGGCTGTCTTGAAAAAGCATATTCTGGTCGAGAAATGGTGTTTTAAACAATAAAAACGACTCCCGGCCTTATTTAGTTCACATTTTTACTTTTGTTAACCTAGCCCGTATTCATAACGTACTAAACCTTTTTATCGCGTTAAACGCCTTTTCTCGACAAGAAAAGCACAATTTCATCAAAAACAAACAAAACAAGAAGAATGAATCTATACAACAAGTCTGCAACACATCCTTAAGAGTTACATGATTTCACCCAATGTCAATGTGTAATTTCTCCAGTTCTGATCATTGTTTAGGTTGTTGGTAGCTTGGTCCAATGCCAAAACACAGTGAAATCTTTTTATGGCTTTAAACGCGTTTTCTCCTCGAGAGAAACATGATTTCACTAAAAACGTTATAGTTTAAACACGCCTGTTGTACATGTCTGCAAACACTCTCAGAGCCTTAAAGTAGGGTTTTCACCAATGTGTTTTTTGGTGAGAAACCTTCTATTTCAAGGTTCTGTGCGTTTTCAGACACGTACAATATGTATTTTTTGTGTTTCTGATGAAATCCCTCCTTTTAATGCATTTTCTCACAGAAAATGAGTCTCTCGCCATGGGAAAATGGCTTTCTTGAAAAAGCATATTCTGGTCGAGAAATGGTGTTTTAAACAATAAAAACGACTCCCGGCCTTATTTAGTTCACATTTTTACTTTTGTTAATCTAGCCCGTATTCATAGCGCACTAAACCTTTTTATCGCGTTAAACGCCTTTTCTCGACAAGAAAAGCACAATTTCATCAAAAACAAACAAAACAAGAAGAATGAATCTATTCAACAAGTCTGCAACACATCCTTAAGAGTTACATGATTTCACCCAATGTCAATGTGTAATTTCTCCAGTTCTGATCATTGTTTAGGTTGTTGGTAGCTTGGTCCAATGCCAAAACACAGTGAAATCTTTTTATGGCTTTAAACGCGTTTTCTCCTCGAGAGAAACATGATTTCACTAAAAACGTTATAGTTTAAACATGCCTGATGTACATGTCTGCAAACACTCAGAGCCTTAAAGTACGGTTTTCATCAATGTGGTTTTTGGTGAGAAACCTTCTATTTCAAGGTTCTGTGCGTTTTCAGACACGTACAATATGTATTTTTTGTGTTTCTGATGAAATCCCTCCTTTTAATGCATTTTCTCACAGAAAATGAGTCTCTCGCCATGGGAAAATGGCTGTCTTGAAAAAGCATATTCTGGTCGAGAAATGGTGTTTTAAACAATAAAAACGACTCCCGGCCTTATTTAGTTCACATTTTTACTTTTGTTAACCTAGCCCGTATTCATAACGCACTAAACCTTTTTATCGCGTTAAACGCCTTTTCTCGAAAAGAAAAGCACAATTTCATCAAAAACAAGAAAAATGAATCTATTCAACAAGTCTGCAACACATCCTTAAGAGTTACATGATTTCACCCAATGTCAATGTGTAATTTCTCCAGTTCTGATCATTGTTTAGGTTGTTGGTAGCTTGGTCCAATGCCAAAACACAGTGAAATCTTTTTATGGCTTTAAACGCGTTTTCTCCTCGAGAGAAACATGATTTCACTAAAAACGTTATAGTTTAAACATGCCTGTTGTACATGTCTGCAAACACTTAGAGCCTTAAAGTACGGTTTTCATCAATGTGGTTTTTGGTGAGAAACCTTCTATTTCAAGGTTCTGTGCGTTTTCAGACACGTACAATATGTATTTTTTGTGTTTCTGATGAAATCCCTCCTTTTAATGCATTTTCTCACAGAAAATGAGTCTCTCGCCATGGGAAAATGGCTTTCTTGAAAAAGCATATTCTGGTCGAGAAATGGTGTTTTAAACAATAAAAACGACTCCCGGCCTTATTTAGTTCACATTTTTACTTTTGTTAATCTAGCCCGTATTCATAGCGCACTAAACCTTTTTATCGCGTTAAACGCCTTTTCTCGACAACAAAAGCACAATTTCATCAAAAACAAACAAAACAAGAAAAATGAATCTATTCAACAAGTCTGCAACACATCCTTAAGAGTTACATGATTTCACCCAATGTCAATGTGTAATTTCTCCAGTTCTGATCATTGTTTAGGTTGTTGGTAGCTTGGTCCAATGCTAAAACACAGTGAAATCTCTTTATGGCTTTAAACGCGTTTTCTCCTCGAGAGAAACATGATTTCACTAAAAACGATATAGTTCAAACATGCCTGTTGTACATGTCTGCAAACACTCAGAGCCTTAAAGTACGGTTTTCATCAATGTGGTTTTTGGTGAGAAATCTTCTATTTCAAGGTTCTGTTCATTTTCAGACACGTACAATATGTATTTTTTGTGTTTCTGATGAAATCCCTCCTTTTAATGCATTTTCTCACAGAAAATGAGTCTCTCGCCATGGGAAAATGGCTTTCTTGAAAAAGCATATTCTGGTCGAGAAATGGTGTTTTAAACAATAAAAACGACTCCCGGCCTTATTTAGTTCACATTTTTACTTTTGTTAATCTAGCCCGTATTCATAGCGCACTAAACCTTTTTATCGCGTTAAACGCCTTTTCTCGACAACAAAAGCACAATTTCATCAAAAACAAACAAAACAAGAAAAATGAATCTATTCAACAAGTCTGCAACACATCCTTAAGAGTTACATGATTTCACCCAATGTCAATGTATAATTTCTCCAGTTCTGATCATTGTTTAGGTTGTTGGTAGCTTGGTCCAATGCCAAAACACAGTGAAATCTCTTTATGGCTTTAAAAGCGTTTTCTCCTCGAGAGAAACATGATTTCACTAAAAACGATATAGTTCAAACATGCCTGTTGTAACTGTCTGCAAACACTCAGAGCCTTAAAGTGGGGTTTTCACCAATGTGTTTTTTGGTGAGAAACCTTCTATTTCAAGGTTCGGTGCGTTATCAGATAAGTACAATATGTCTTTTTTATGTTTCTGATGAAATCCCTCCTATTAATGCATTTTCTCACAGAAAATGAGTCTCTCGCCATGGGAAAATGGCTTTCTTGAGAAAGCATATTCTGGTCGAGAAAATGTGTTTTAAACAATAGAAACGACTCCCGGCCTTATTTAGTTCACATTTTTACTTTTGGTAACCTAGCCCGTATTCATAACGCACTAAACCTTTTTATCGCGTTAAACGCCTTTTCTCGACTACAAAAGCACAATTTCATCAAAAACAAACAAAACAAGAAAAATGAATCTATTCAACAAGTCTGCAACACATCGTTAAGAGTTACATGATTTCACCCAATGTCAATGTGTAATTTCTCCAGTTCTGATCATTGTTTAGGTTGTTGGTAGCTTGGTCCAATGCCAAAACACAGTGAAATCTTTTTATGGCTTTAAACGCGTTTTTTCCTCGAGAGAAACATGATTTCACTAAAAACGTTATAGTTTAAACATGCCTGTTGTACATGTCTGCAAACACTCAGAGCCTTAAAGTACGGTTTTCATCAATGTGGTTTTTGGTGAGAAATCTTCTATTTCAAGGTTCTGTTCATTTTCAGACACGTACAATATGTATTTTTTTGTGTTTCTGATGAAATCCCTCCTTTTATTGCATTTTCTCACAGAAAATGAGTCTCTCGCCATGGGAAAATGGCTTTCTTGAAAAAGCATATTCTGGTCGAGAAAAGGTATTTTAAACAATAAAAACGACTCCCGACCTTATTTAGTTCACATTTTTATTTTTGGTAACCTAGCCCGTATTCATAACGCACTAAACCTTTTTATGGCGTTAAACGCCTTTTCTCGACAACAAAATCACAATTTCGTCAAAAACAAACAAAACAAGAAAAATGAATCTATTCAACAAGTCTGCAACACATCCTTAAGAGTTACATTATTTCACCCAATGTCAATGTGTAATTTCTCCAGTTCTGATCATTGTTTAGGTTGTTGGTAGCTTGGTCCAATGCCAAAACACAGTGAAATCTTTTTATGGCTTTAAACGCGTTTTCTCCTCGAGAAAAACATGATTTCACTAAAAACGTTATAGTTTAAACATGCCTGTTGTACATGTCTGCAAACACTCAGAGCCTTAAAGTACGGTTTTCACCAATGTGTTTTTTGGTGAGAAACCTTCTATTTCAAGGTTCTGTTCATTTTCAGACACGTACAATATGTATTTTTTGTGTTTCTGATGAAATCCCTCCTTTTAATGCATTTTCTCACAGAAAATGAGTCTCTCGCCATGGGAAAATGACTTTCTTGAAAAAGCATATTCTGGTCGAGAAAAGGTATTTTAAACAATAAAAACGACTCCCGGCCTTATTTAGTTCACATTTTTACTTTTGGTAACGTAGCCCGTATTCATAACGCACTAAACCTTTTTATCGCGTTAAACGCCTTTTCTCGACAACAAAAGCACAATTTCATCAAAAACAAACAAAACAAGAAAAATGAATCTATTCAACAAGTCTGCAACACATCCATAAGAGTTACATGATTTCACCCAATGTCAATGTGTAATTTCTCCAGTTCTGATCATTGTTTAGGTTGTTGGTAGCTTGGTCCAATGCCAAAACACAGTGAAATCTTTTTATGGCTTTAAACGCGTTTTCTCCTCGAGAAAAACATGATTTCACTAAAAACGTTATAGTTTAAACATGCCTGTTGTACATGTCTGCAAACACTCAGAGCCTTAAAGTACGGTTTTCACCAATGTGTTTTTTGGTGAGAAACCTTCTATTTCAAGGTTCTGTTCATTTTCAGACACGTACAATATGTATTTTTTGTGTTTCTGATGAAATCCCTCCTTTTAATGCATTTTCTCACAGAAAATGAGTCTCTCGCCATGGGAAAATGACTTTCTTGAAAAAGCATATTCTGGTCGAGAAAAGGTATTTTAAACAATAAAAACGACTCCCGGCCTTATTTAGTTCACATTTTTACTTTTGGTAACGTAGCCCGTATTCATAACGCACTAAACCTTTTTATCGCGTTAAACGCCTTTTCTCGACAACAAAAGCACAATTTCATCAAAAACAAACAAAACAAGAAAAATGAATCTATTCAACAAGTCTGCAACACATCCTTAAGAGTTACATGATTTCACCCAATGTCAATGTGTAATTTCTCCAGTTCTGATCATTGTTTAGGTTGTTGGTAGCTTGGTCCAATGCTAAAACACAGTGAAATCTCTTTATGGCTTTAAACGCGTTTTCTCCTCGAGAGAAACATGATTTCACTAAAAACGATATAGTTCAAACATGCCTGTTGTACATGTCTGCAAACACTCAGAGCCTTAAAGTACGGTTTTCATCAATGTGGTTTTTGGTGAGAAATCTTCTATTTCAAGGTTCTGTTCATTTTCAGACACGTACAATATGTATTTTTTGTGTTTCTGATGAAATCCCTCCTTTTAATGCATTTTCTCACAGAAAATGAGTCTCTCGCCATGGGAAAATGGCTTTCTTGAAAAAGCATATTCTGGTCGAGAAATGGTGTTTTAAACAATAAAAACGACTCCCGGCCTTATTTAGTTCACATTTTTACTTTTGTTAATCTAGCCCGTATTCATAGCGCACTAAACCTTTTTATCGCGTTAAACGCCTTTTCTCGACAACAAAAGCACAATTTCATCAAAAACAAACAAAACAAGAAAAATGAATCTATTCAACAAGTCTGCAACACATCCTTAAGAGTTACATGATTTCACCCAATGTCAATGTATAATTTCTCCAGTTCTGATCATTGTTTAGGTTGTTGGTAGCTTGGTCCAATGCCAAAACACAGTGAAATCTCTTTATGGCTTTAAAAGCGTTTTCTCCTCGAGAGAAACATGATTTCACTAAAAACGATATAGTTCAAACATGCCTGTTGTAACTGTCTGCAAACACTCAGAGCCTTAAAGTGGGGTTTTCACCAATGTGTTTTTTGGTGAGAAACCTTCTATTTCAAGGTTCGGTGCGTTATCAGATAAGTACAATATGTCTTTTTTATGTTTCTGATGAAATCCCTCCTATTAATGCATTTTCTCACAGAAAATGAGTCTCTCGCCATGGGAAAATGGCTTTCTTGAGAAAGCATATTCTGGTCGAGAAAATGTGTTTTAAACAATAGAAACGACTCCCGGCCTTATTTAGTTCACATTTTTACTTTTGGTAACCTAGCCCGTATTCATAACGCACTAAACCTTTTTATCGCGTTAAACGCCTTTTCTCGACTACAAAAGCACAATTTCATCAAAAACAAACAAAACAAGAAAAATGAATCTATTCAACAAGTCTGCAACACATCGTTAAGAGTTACATGATTTCACCCAATGTCAATGTGTAATTTCTCCAGTTCTGATCATTGTTTAGGTTGTTGGTAGCTTGGTCCAATGCCAAAACACAGTGAAATCTTTTTATGGCTTTAAACGCGTTTTTTCCTCGAGAGAAACATGATTTCACTAAAAACGTTATAGTTTAAACATGCCTGTTGTACATGTCTGCAAACACTCAGAGCCTTAAAGTACGGTTTTCATCAATGTGGTTTTTGGTGAGAAATCTTCTATTTCAAGGTTCTGTTCATTTTCAGACACGTACAATATGTATTTTTTTGTGTTTCTGATGAAATCCCTCCTTTTAATGCATTTTCTCACAGAAAATGAGTCTCTCGCCATGGGAAAATGGCTTTCTTGAAAAAGCATATTCTGGTCGAGAAAAGGTATTTTAAACAATAAAAACGACTCCCGACCTTATTTAGTTCACATTTTTATTTTTGGTAACCTAGCCCGTATTCATAACGCACTAAACCTTTTTATGGCGTTAAACGCCTTTTCTCGACAACAAAATCACAATTTCGTCAAAAACAAACAAAACAAGAAAAATGAATCTATTCAACAAGTCTGCAACACATCCTTAAGAGTTACATTATTTCACCCAATGTCAATGTGTAATTTCTCCAGTTCTGATCATTGTTTAGGTTGTTGGTAGCTTGGTCCAATGCCAAAACACAGTGAAATCTTTTTATGGCTTTAAACGCGTTTTCTCCTCGAGAAAAACATGATTTCACTAAAAACGTTATAGTTTAAACATGCCTGTTGTACATGTCTGCAAACACTCAGAGCCTTAAAGTACGGTTTTCACCAATGTGTTTTTTGGTGAGAAACCTTCTATTTCAAGGTTCTGTTCATTTTCAGACACGTACAATATGTATTTTTTGTGTTTCTGATGAAATCCCTCCTTTTAATGCATTTTCTCACAGAAAATGAGTCTCTCGCCATGGGAAAATGACTTTCTTGAAAAAGCATATTCTGGTCGAGAAAAGGTATTTTAAACAATAAAAACGACTCCCGGCCTTATTTAGTTCACATTTTTACTTTTGGTAACGTAGCCCGTATTCATAACGCACTAAACCTTTTTATCGCGTTAAACGCCTTTTCTCGACAACAAAAGCACAATTTCATCAAAAACAAACAAAACAAGAAAAATGAATCTATTCAACAAGTCTGCAACACATCCATAAGAGTTACATGATTTCACCCAATGTCAATGTGTAATTTCTCCAGTTCTGATCATTGTTTAGGTTGTTGGTAGCTTGGTCCAATGCCAAAACACAGTGAAATCTTTTTATGGCTTTAAACGCGTTTTTTCCTTGAGAGAAACATGATTTCACTAAAAACGTTATAGTTTAAACATGCCTGTTGTACATGTCTGCAAACACTCAGAGCCTTAAAGTAGGGTTTTCACCAATGTGTTTTTTGGTGAGAAACCTTCTATTTCAAGGTTCTGTTCATTTTCAGACACGTACAATATGTATTTTTTGTGTTTCTGATGAAATCCCTCCTTTTAATGCATTTTCTCACAGAAAATGAGTCTCTCGCCATGGGAAAATGGCTTTCTTGAAAAAGCATATTCTGGTCGAGAAAAGGTATTTTAAACAATAAAAACGACTCCCGACCTTATTTAGTTCACATTTTTATTTTTGGTAACCTAGCCCGTATTCATAACGCACTAAACCTTTTTATGGCGTTAAACGCCTTTTCTCGACAACAAAAGCACAATTTCGTCAAAAACAAACAAAACAAGAAAAATGAATCTATTCAACAAGTCTGCAACACATCCTTAAGAGTTACATTATTTCACCCAATGTCAATGTGTAATTTCTCCAGTTCTGATCATTGTTTAGGTTGTTGGTAGCTTGGTCCAATGCCAAAACACAGTGAAATCTTTTTATGGCTTTAAACGCGTTTTCTCCTCGAGAAAAACATGATTTCACTAAAAACGTTATAGTTTAAACATGCCTGTTGTACATGTCTGCAAACACTTAGAGCCTTAAAGTACGGTTTTCATCAATGTGGTTTTTGGTGAGAAACCTTCTATTTCAAGGTTCTGTGCGTTTTCAGACACGTACAATATGTATTTTTTGTGTTTCTGATGAAATCCCTCCTTTTAATGCATTTTCTCACAGAAAATGAGTCTCTCGCCATGGGAAAATGGCTTTCTTGAAAAAGCATATTCTGGTCGAGAAATGGTGTTTTAAACAATAAAAACGACTCCCGGCCTTATTTAGTTCACATTTTTACTTTTGTTAATCTAGCCCGTATTCATAACGCACTAAACCTTTTTATCGCGTTAAACGCCTTTTCTCGACAAGAAAAGCACAATTTCATCAAAAACAAGAAAAATGAATCTATTCAACAAGTCTGCAACACATCCTTAAGAGTTACATGATTTCACCCAATGTCAATGTGTAATTTCTCCAGTTCTGATCATTGTTTAGGTTGTTGGTAGCTTGGTCCAATGCCAAAACACAGTGAAATCTTTTTATGGCTTTAAACGCGTTTTCTCCTCGAGAGAAACATGATTTCACTAAAAACGTTATAGTTTAAACATGCCTGTTGTACATGTCTGCAAACACTTAGAGCCTTAAAGTACGGTTTTCATCAATGTGGTTTTTGGTGAGAAACCTTCTATTTCAAGGTTCTGTGCGTTTTCAGACACGTACAATATGTATTTTTTGTGTTTCTGATGAAATCCCTCCTTTTAATGCATTTTCTCACAGAAAATGAGTCTCTCGCCATGGGAAAATGGCTTTCTTGAAAAAGCATATTCTGGTCGAGAAATGGTGTTTTAAACAATAAAAACGACTCCCGGCCTTATTTAGTTCACATTTTTACTTTTGTTAATCTAGCCCGTATTCATAGCGCACTAAACCTTTTTATCGCGTTAAACGCCTTTTCTCGACAACAAAAGCACAATTTCATCAAAAACAAACAAAACAAGAAAAATGAATCTATTCAACAAGTCTGCAACACATCCTTAAGAGTTACATGATTTCACCCAATGTCAATGTGTAATTTCTCCAGTTCTGATCATTGTTTAGGTTGTTGGTAGCTTGGTCCAATGCCAAAACACAGTGAAATCTCTTTATGGCTTTAAACGCGTTTTCTCCTCGAGAGAAACATGATTTCACTAAAAACGATATAGTTCAAACATGCCTGTTGTAACTGTCTGCAAACACTCAGAGCCTTAAAGTGGGGTTTTCACCAATGTGTTTTTTGGTGAGAAACCTTCTATTTCAAGGTTCGGTGCGTTATCAGATAAGTACAATATGTCTTTTTTATGTTTCCGATGAAATCCCTCCTATTAATGCATTTTCTCACAGAAAATGAGTCTCTCGCCATGGGAAAATGGCTTTCTTGAGAAAGCATATTCTGGTCGAGAAAATGTGTTTTAAACAATAGAAACGACTCCCGGCCTTATTTAGTTCACATTTTTACTTTTGGTAACCTAGCCCGTATTCATAACGCACTAAACCTTTTTATCGCGTTAAACGCCTTTTCTCGACTACAAAAGCACAATTTCATCAAAAACAAACAAAACAAGAAAAATGAATCTATTCAACAAGTCTGCAACACATCGTTAAGAGTTACATGATTTCACCCAATGTCAATGTGTAATTTCTCCAGTTCTGATCATTGTTTAGGTTGTTGGTAGCTTGGTCCAATGCCAAAACACAGTGAAATCTTTTTATGGCTTTAAACGCGTTTTTTCCTCGAGAGAAACATGATTTCACTAAAAACGTTATAGTTTAAACATGCCTGTTGTACATGTCTGCAAACACTCAGAGCCTTAAAGTACGGTTTTCATCAATGTGGTTTTTGGTGAGAAATCTTCTATTTCAAGGTTCTGTTCATTTTCAGACACGTACAATATGTATTTTTTGTGTTTCTGATGAAATCCCTCCTTTTAATGCATTTTCTCACAGAAAATGAGTCTCTCGCCATGGGAAAATGGCTTTCTTGAAAAAGCATATTCTGGTCGAGAAAAGGTATTTTAAACAATAAAAACGACTCCCGACCTTATTTAGTTCACATTTTTATTTTTGGTAACCTAGCCCGTATTCATAACGCACTAAACCTTTTTATGGCGTTAAACGCCTTTTCTCGACAACAAAATCACAATTTCGTCAAAAACAAACAAAACAAGAAAAATGAATCTATTCAACAAGTCTGCAACACATCCTTAAGAGTTACATTATTTCACCCAATGTCAATGTGTAATTTCTCCAGTTCTGATCATTGTTTAGGTTGTTGGTAGCTTGGTCCAATGCCAAAACACAGTGAAATCTTTTTATGGCTTTAAACGCGTTTTCTCCTCGAGAAAAACATGATTTCACTAAAAACGTTATAGTTTAAACATGCCTGTTGTACATGTCTGCAAACACTCAGAGCCTTAAAGTACGGTTTTCACCAATGTGTTTTTTGGTGAGAAACCTTCTATTTCAAGGTTCTGTTCATTTTCAGACACGTACAATATGTATTTTTTGTGTTTCTGATGAAATCCCTCCTTTTAATGCATTTTCTCACAGAAAATGAGTCTCTCGCCATGGGAAAATGACTTTCTTGAAAAAGCATATTCTGGTCGAGAAAAGGTATTTTAAACAATAAAAACGACTCCCGGCCTTATTTAGTTCACATTTTTACTTTTGGTAACGTAGCCCGTATTCATAACGCACTAAACCTTTTTATCGCGTTAAACGCCTTTTCTCGACAACAAAAGCACAATTTCATCAAAAACAAACAAAACAAGAAAAATGAATCTATTCAACAAGTCTGCAACACATCCATAAGAGTTACATGATTTCACCCAATGTCAATGTGTAATTTCTCCAGTTCTGATCATTGTTTAGGTTGTTGGTAGCTTGGTCCAATGCCAAAACACAGTGAAATCTTTTTATGGCTTTAAACGCGTTTTTTCCTTGAGAGAAACATGATTTCACTAAAAACGTTATAGTTTAAACATGCCTGTTGTACATGTCTGCAAACACTCAGAGCCTTAAAGTAGGGTTTTCACCAATGTGTTTTTTGGTGAGAAACCTTCTATTTCAAGGTTCTGTTCATTTTCAGACACGTACAATATGTATTTTTTGTGTTTCTGATGAAATCCCTCCTTTTAATGCATTTTCTCACAGAAAATGAGTCTCTCGCAATGGGAAAATGACTTTCTTGAAAAAGCATATTCTGGTCGAGAAAAGGTATTTTAAACAATAAAAACGACTCCCGGCCTTATTTAGTTCACATTTTTACTTTTGGTAACGTAGCCCGTATTCATAACGCACTAAACCTTTTTATCGCGTTAAACGCCTTTTCTCGACAACAAAAGCACAATTTCGTCAAAAACAAACAAAACAAGAAAAATGAATCTATTCAACAAGTCTGCAACACATCCTTAAGAGTTACATGATTTCACCCAATGTCAATGTGTAATTTCTCCAGTTCTGATCATTGTTTAGGTTGTTGGTAGCTTGGTCCAATGCCAAAACACAGTGAAATCTTTTTATGGCTTTAAACGCGTTTTCTCCTCGAGAGAAACATGATTTCACTAAAAACGTTATAGTTTAAACATGCCTGTTGTACATGTCTGCAAACACTTAGAGCCTTAAAGTACGGTTTTCATCAATGTGGTTTTTGGTGAGAAACCTTCTATTTCAAGGTTCTGTGCGTTTTCAGACACGTACAATATGTATTTTTTGTGTTTCTGATGAAATCCCTCCTTTTAATGCATTTTCTCACAGAAAATGAGTCTCTCGCCATGGGAAAATGGCTTTCTTGAAAAAGCATATTCTGGTCGAGAAATGGTGTTTTAAACAATAAAAACGACTCCCGGCCTTATTTAGTTCACATTTTTACTTTTGTTAATCTAGCCCGTATTCATAGCGCACTAAACCTTTTTATCGCGTTAAACGCCTTTTCTCGACAACAAAAGCACAATTTAATCAAAAACAAACAAAACAAGAAAAATGAATCTATTCAACAAGTCTGCAACACATCCTTAAGAGTTATATGATTTCACCCAATGTCAATGTGTAATTTCTCCAGTTCTGATCATTGTTTAGGTTGTTGGTAGCTTGGTCCAATGCTAAAACACAGTGAAATCTCTTTATGGCTTTAAACGCGTTTTCTCCTCGAGAGAAACATGATTTCACTAAAAACGATATAGTTCAAACATGCCTGTTGTACATGTCTGCAAACACTCAGAGCCTTAAAGTACGGTTTTCATCAATGTGGTTTTTGGTGAGAAATCTTCTATTTCAAGGTTCTGTTCATTTTCAGACACGTACAATATGTATTTTTTGTGTTTCTGATGAAATCCCTCCTTTTAATGCATTTTCTCACAGAAAATGAGTCTCTCGCTATGGGAAAATGGCTTTCTTGAAAAAGCATATTCTGGTCGAGAAAAGGTATTTTAAACAATAAAAACGACTCCCGACCTTATTTAGTTCACATTTTTATTTTTGGTAACCTAGCCCGTATTCATAACGCACTAAACCTTTTTATGGCGTTAAACGCCTTTTCTCGACAACAAAAGCACAATTTCGTCAAAAACAAACAAAACAAGAAAAATGAATCTATTCAACAAGTCTGCAACACATCCTTAAGAGTTACATTATTTCACCCAATGTCAATGTGTAATTTCTCCAGTTCTGATCATTGTTTAGGTTGTTGGTAGCTTGGTCCAATGCCAAAACACAGTGAAATCTTTTTATGGCTTTAAACGCGTTTTCTCCTCGAGAAAAACATGATTTCACTAAAAACGTTATAGTTTAAACATGCCTGTTGTACATGTCTGCAAACACTCAGAGCCTTAAAGTACGGTTTTCACCAATGTGTTTTTTGGTGAGAAACCTTCTATTTCAAGTTTCTCTTCATTTTCAGACACGTACAATATGTATTTTTTGTGTTTCTGATGAAATCCCTCCTTTTAATGCATTTTCTCACAGAAAATGAGTCTCTCGCCAAGGGAAAATGACTTTCTTGAAAAAGCATATTCTGGTCGAGAAAAGGTATTTTAAACAATAAAAACGACTCCCGGCCTTATTTAGTTCACATTTTTACTTTTGGTAACGTAGCCCGTATTCATAACGCACTAAACCTTTTTATCGCGTTAAACGCCTTTTCTCGACAACAAAAGCACAATTTCATCAAAAACAAACAAAACAAGAAAAATGAATCTATTCAACAAGTCTGCAACACATCTATAAGAGTTACATGATTTCACCCAATGTCAATGTGTAATTTCTCCAGTTCTGATCATTGTTTAGGTTGTTGGTAGCTTGGTCCAATGCCAAAACACAGTGAAATCTTTTTATGGCTTTAAACGCGTTTTTTCCTTGAGAGAAACATGATTTCACTAAAAACGTTATAGTTTAAACATGCCTGTTGTACATGTCTGCAAACACTCAGAGCCTTAAAGTAGGGTTTTCACCAATGTGTTTTTTGGTGAGAAACCTTCTATTTCAAGGTTCTGTTCATTTTCAGACACGTACAATATGTATTTTTTGTGTTTCTGATGAAATCCCTCCTTTTAATGCATTTTCTCACAGAAAATGAGTCTCTCGCAATGGGAAAATGACTTTCTTGAAAAAGCATATTCTGGTCGAGAAAAGGTATTTTAAACAATAAAAACGACTCCCGGCCTTATTTAGTTCACATTTTTACTTTTGGTAACGTAGCCCGTATTCATAACGCACTAAACCTTTTTATCGCGTTAAACGCCTTTTCTCGACAACAAAAGCACAATTTCATCAAAAACAAACAAAACAAGAAAAATGAATCTATTCAACAAGTCTGCAACACATCCTTAAGAGTTACATGATTTCACCCAATGTCAATGTGTAATTTCTCCAGTTCTGATCATTGTTTAGGTTGTTGGTAGCTTGGTCCAATGCCAAAACACAGTGAAATCTTTTTATGGCTTTAAACGCGTTTTCTCCTCGAGAGAAACATGATTTCACTAAAAACGTTATAGTTTAAACATGCCTGTTGTACATGTCTGCAAACACTTAGAGCCTTAAAGTACGGTTTTCATCAATGTGGTTTTTGGTGAGAAACCTTCTATTTCAAGGTTCGGTGCGTTATCAGATAAGTACAATATGTCTTTTTTATGTTTCTGATGAAATCCCTCCTATTAATGCATTTTCTCACAGAAAATGAGTCTCTCGCCATGGGAAAATGGCTTTCTTGAGAAAGCATATTCTGGTCGAGAAAATGTGTTTTAAACAATAGAAACGACTCCCGGCCTTATTTAGTTCACATTTTTACTTTTGGTAACCTAGCCCGTATTCATAACGCACTAAACCTTTTTATCGCGTTAAACGCCTTTTCTCGACTACAAAAGCACAATTTCATCAAAAACAAACAAAACAAGAAAAATGAATCTATTCAACAAGTCTGCAACACATCGTTAAGAGTTACATGATTTCACCCAATGTCAATGTGTAATTTCTCCAGTTCTGATCATTGTTTAGGTTGTTGGTAGCTTGGTCCAATGCCAAAACACAGTGAAATCTTTTTATGGCTTTAAACGCGTTTTTTCCTCGAGAGAAACATGATTTCACTAAAAACGTTATAGTTTAAACATGCCTGTTGTACATGTCTGCAAACACTCAGAGCCTTAAAGTACGGTTTTCATCAATGTGGTTTTTGGTGAGAAATCTTCTATTTCAAGGTTCTGTTCATTTTCAGACACGTACAATATGTATTTTTTGTGTTTCTGATGAAATCCCTCCTTTTAATGCATTTTCTCACAGAAAATGAGTCTCTCGCCATGGGAAAATGGCTTTCTTGAAAAAGCATATTCTGGTCGAGAAAAGGTATTTTAAACAATAAAAACGACTCCCGACCTTATTTGGTTCACATTTTTATTTTTGGTAACCTAGCCCGTATTCATAACGCACTAAACCTTTTTATGGCGTTAAACGCCTTTTCTCGACAACAAAAGCACAATTTCGTCAAAAACAAACAAAACAAGAAAAATGAATCTATTCAACAAGTCTGCAACACATCCTTAAGAGTTACATTATTTCACCCAATGTCAATGTGTAATTTCTCCAGTTCTGATCATTGTTTAGGTTGTTGGTAGCTTGGTCCAATGCCAAAACACAGTGAAATCTTTTTATGGCTTTAAACGCGTTTTCTCCTCGAGAAAAACATGATTTCACTAAAAACGTTATAGTTTAAACATGCCTGTTGTACATGTCTGCAAACACTCAGAGCCTTAAAGTACGGTTTTCACCAATGTGTTTTTTGGTGAGAAACCTTCTATTTCAAGGTTCTGTTCATTTTCAGACACGTACAATATGTATTTTTTGTGTTTCTGATGAAATCCCTCCTTTTAATGCATTTTCTCACAGAAAATGAGTCTCTCGCCAAGGGAAAATGACTTTCTTGAAAAAGCATATTCTGGTCGAGAAAAGGTATTTTAAACAATAAAAACGACTCCCGGCCTTATTTAGTTCACATTTTTACTTTTGGTAACGTAGCCCGTATTCATAACGCACTAAACCTTTTTATCGAGTTAAACGCCT
The DNA here is from genome assembly GCF_029633865.1 of Lampris incognitus. NCBI lineage: Eukaryota > Metazoa > Chordata > Actinopteri > Lampriformes > Lampridae > Lampris > Lampris incognitus. Next base: position 47,969,864 of record NC_079213.1, on the reverse strand, counting down.
TTTCTCGACAACAAAAGCACAATTTCATCAAAAACAAACAAAACAAGAAAAATGAATCTATTCAACAAGTCTGCAACACATCCATAAGAGTTACATGATTTCACCCAATGTCAATGTGTAATTTCTCCAGTTCTGATCATTGTTTAGGTTGTTGGTAGCTTGGTCCAATGCCAAAACACAGTGAAATCTTTTTATGGCTTTAAACGCGTTTTTTCCTTGAGAGAAACATGATTTCACTAAAAACGTTATAGTTTAAACATGCCTGTTGTACATGTCTGCAAACACTCAGAGCCTTAAAGTAGGGTTTTCACCAATGTGTTTTTTGGTGAGAAACCTTCTATTTCAAGGTTCTGTTCATTTTCAGACACGTACAATATGTATTTTTTGTGTTTCTGATGAAATCCCTCCTTTTAATGCATTTTCTCACAGAAAATGAGTCTCTCGCAATGGGAAAATGACTTTCTTGAAAAAGCATATTCTGGTCGAGAAAAGGTATTTTAAACAATAAAAACGACTCCCGGCCTTATTTAGTTCACATTTTTACTTTTGGTAACCTAGCCCGTATTCATAACGCACTAAACCTTTTTATCGCGTTAAACGTCTTTTCTCGACAACAAAAGCAAAATTTCATCAAAAACAAACAAAACAAGAAAAATGAATCTATTCAACAAGTCTGCAACACATCCTTAAGAGTTACATGATTTCACCCAATGTCAATGTGTAATTTCTCCAGTTCTGATCATTGTTTAGGTTGTTGGCAGCTTGGTCCAATGCCAAACCACAGTGAAATCTTTTTATGGCTTTAAACGCGTTCTCTCCTCGAGAAAAACATGATTTCACTAAAAACGTTACAGTTAAAACATGCCTGTTGTACATGTCTGCAAACACTCAGAGCCTTAAAGTACGGCTTTCACCAATGTGATTTTTGGTGAGAAACCTTCTATTTCAAGGTTCTGTGCGTTTTCAGACATGTACAATATGTATTTTTTGTGTTTCTGATGAAATCCCTCCTTTTAATGCATTTTCTCACAGAAAATAGGTCTCTCGCCAAGGGAAAATGGCTTTCTTGAAAAAGCATATTCTGGTCGAGAAATGGTGTTTTAAACAATAAAAACGACTCCCGGCCTTATTTAGTTCACATTTTAACTTTTGTTAACCTAGCCCGTATTCATAGCGCACTAAACCTTTTTATCGCGTTAAACGCCTTTTCTCGACAAGAAAAGCACAATTTCATCAAAAACAAACAAAACAAGAAGAATGAATCTATTCAACAAGTCTGCAACACATCCTTAAGAGTTACATGATTTCACCCAATGTCAATGTGTAATTTCTCCAGTTCTGATCATTGTTTAGGTTGTTGGTAGCTTGGTCCAATGCTAAAACACAGTGAAATCTCTTTATGGCTTTAAACGCGTTTTCTCCTCGAGAGAAACATGATTTCACTAAAAACGATATAGTTCAAACATGCCTGTTGTACATGTCTGCAAACACTCAGAGCCTTAAAGTACGGTTTTCATCAATGTGGTTTTTGGTGAGAAATCTTCTATTTCAAGGTTCTGTTCATTTTCAGACACGTACAATATGTATTTTTTGTGTTTCTGATGAAATCCCTCCTTTTAATGCATTTTCTCACAGAAAATGAGTCTCTCGCCATGGGAAAATGGCTTTCTTGAAAAAGCATATTCTGGTCGAGAAAAGGTATTTTAAACAATAAAAACGACTCCCGACCTTATTTAGTTCACATTTTTATTTTTGGTAACCTAGCCCGTATTCATAACGCACTAAACCTTTTTATGGCGTTAAACGCCTTTTCTCGACAACAAAAGCACAATTTCGTCAAAAACAAACAAAACAAGAAAAATGAATCTATTCAACAAGTCTGCAACACATCCTTAAGAGTTACATTATTTCACCCAATGTCAATGTGTAATTTCTCCAGTTCTGATCATTGTTTAGGTTGTTGGTAGCTTGGTCCAATGCCAAAACACAGTGAAATCTTTTTATGGCTTTAAACGCGTTTTCTCCTCGAGAAAAACATGATTTCACTAAAAACGTTATAGTTTAAACATGCCTGTTGTACATGTCTGTAAACACTCAGAGCCTTAAAGTAGGGTTTTCACCAATGTGTTTTTTGGTGAGAAACCTTCTATTTCAAGGTTCTGTTCATTTTCAGACACGTACAATATGTATTTTTTGTGTTTCTGATGAAATCCCTCCTTTTAATGCATTTTCTCACAGAAAATGAGTCTCTCGCAATGGGAAAATGACTTTCTTGAAAAAGCATATTCTGGTCGAGAAAAGGTATTTTAAACAATAAAAACGACTCCCGGCCTTATTTAGTTCACATTTTTACTTTTGGTAACCTAGCCCGTATTCATAACGCACTAAACCTTTTTATCGCGTTAAACGTCTTTTCTCGACAACAAAAGCAAAATTTCATCAAAAACAAACAAAACAAGAAAAATGAATCTATTCAACAAGTCTGCAACACATCCTTAAGAGTTACATGATTTCACCCAATGTCAATGTGTAATTTCTCCAGTTCTGATCATTGTTTAGGTTGTTGGCAGCTTGGTCCAATGCCAAACCACAGTGAAATCTTTTTATGGCTTTAAACGCGTTCTCTCCTCGAGAAAAACATGATTTCACTAAAAACGTTACAGTTAAAACATGCCTGTTGTACATGTCTGCAAACACTCAGAGCCTTAAAGTACGGCTTTCACCAATGTGATTTTTGGTGAGAAACCTTCTATTTCAAGGTTCTGTGCGTTTTCAGACATGTACAATATGTATTTTTTGTGTTTCTGATGAAATCCCTCCTTTTAATGCATTTTCTCACAGAAAATGAGTCTCTCGCCAAGGGAAAATGGCTTTCTTGAAAAAGCATATTCTGGTCGAGAAATGGTGTTTTAAACAATAAAAACGACTCCCGGCCTTATTTAGTTCACATTTTAACTTTTGTTAACCTAGCCCGTATTCATAGCGCACTAAACCTTTTTATCGCGTTAAACGCCTTTTCTCGACAAGAAAAGCACAATTTCATCAAAAACAAACAAAACAAGAAGAATGAATCTATTCAACAAGTCTGCAACACATTCTTAAGAGTTACATGCTTTCACCCAATGTCAATGTGTAATTTCTCCAGTTCTGATCATTGTTTAGGTTGTTGGTAGCTTGGTCCAATGCCAAAACACAGTGAAATCTCTTTATGGCTTTAAACGCGTTTTCTCCTCGAGAGAAACATGATTTCACTAAAAACGTTATAGTTTAAACATGCCTGTTGTAACTGTCTGCAAACACTCAGAGCCTTAAAGTACGGCTTTCACCAATGTGATTTTTGGTGAGAAACCTTCTATTTCAAGGTTCTGTGCGTTTTCAGACATGTACAATATGTATTTTTTGTGTTTCTGATGAAATCCCTCCTTTTAATGCATTTTCTCACAGAAAATGAGTCTCTCGCCAAGGGAAAATGGCTTTCTTGAAAAAGCATATTCTGGTCGAGAAAAGGTATTTTAAACAATAGAAACGACTCCCGGCCTTATTTAGTTCACATTTTTACTTTTGGTAACCTAGCCCGTATTCATAACGCACTAAACCTTTTTATCGCGTTAAACGTCTTTTCTCGACAACAAAAGCACAATTTCATCAAAAACAAACAAAACAAGAAAAATGAATCTATTCAACAAGTCTGCAACACATCCTTAAGAGTTACATGCTTTCACCCAATGTCAATGTGTAATTTCTCCAGTTCTGATCATTGTTTAGGTTGTTGGTAGCTTGGTCCAATGCCAAAACACAGTGAAATCTCTTTATGGCTTTAAACGCGTTTTCTCCTCGAGAAAAACATGATTTCACTAAAAACGTTATAGTTTAAACATGCCTGTTGTACATGTCTGCAAACACTCAGAGCCTTAAAGTACGGCTTTCACCAATGTGATTTTTGGTGAGAAACCTTCTATTTCAAGGTTTTGTGCGTTTTCAGACATGTACAATATGTATTTTTTGTGTTTCTGATGAAATCCCTCCTTTTAATGCATTTTCTCACAGAAAATGAGTCTCTCGCCATGGGAAAATGGCGTTCTTGAGAAAGCATATTCTGGTCGAGAAATGGTGTTTTAAACAACAAAAACGACTCCCGGCCTTATTTAGTTCACATTTTTACTTTTGGTAACCTAGCCCGTATTCATAACGCACTAAACCTTTTTATCGCGTTAAACGTCTTTTCTCGACAACAAAAGCACAATTTCATCAAAAACAAACAAAACAAGAAAAATGAATCTATTCAACAAGTCTGCAACACATCCTTAAGAGTTACATGCTTTCACCCAATGACAATGTGTAATTTCTCCAGTTCTGATCATTGTTTAGGTTGTTGGTAGCTTGGTCCAATGCCAAAACACAGTGAAATCTCTTTATGGCTTTAAACGCGTTTTCTCCTCGAGAAAAACATGATTTCACTAAAAACGTTATAGTTTAAACATGCCTGTTGTACATGTCTGCAAACACTCAGAGCCTTAAAGTACGGCTTTCACCAATGTGATTTTTGGTGAGAAACCTTCTATTTCAAGGTTCTGTGCGTTTTCAGACATGTACAATATGTATTTTTTGTGTTTCTGATGAAATCCCTCCTTTTAATGCATTTTCTCACAGAAAATGAGTCTCTCGCCATGGGAAAATGGCGTTCTTGAGAAAGCATATTCTGGTCGAGAAATGGTGTTTTAAACAACAAAAACGACTCCCGGCCTTATTTAGTTCACATTTTTACTTTTGTTAACCTAGCCCGTATTCATAACGCACTAAACCTTTTTATCGCGTTAAACGCCTTTTCTCGACAAGAAAAGCACAATTTCATCAGAAACAAACAAAACAAGAAAAATGAATCTATTCAACAAGTCTGCAACACATTCTTAAGAGTTACACGCTTTCACCCAATGTCAATGTGTAATTTCTCCAGTTCTGATCATTGTTTAGGTTGTTGGTAGCTTGGTCCAATGCCAAAACACAGTGAAATCTCTTTATGGCTTTAAACGCGTTTTCTCCTCGAGAGAAACATGATTTCACTAAAAACGTTATAGTTTAAACATGCCTGTTGTAACTGTCTGCAAACACTCAGAGCCTTAAAGTACGGCTTTCACCAATGTGTTTTTTGGTGAGAAACCTTCTATTTCAAGGTTCTGTTCAATTTCAGACACGTACAATATGTATTTTTTGTGTTTCTGATGAAATCCCTCCTTTTAATGCATTTTCTCACAGAAAATGAGTCTCTCGCCAAGGGAAAATGGCTTTCTTGAAAAAGCATATTCTGGTCGAGAAAAGGTATTTTAAACAATAGAAACGACTCCCGGCCTTATTTAGTTCACATTTTTACTTTTGGTAACCTAGCCCGTATTCATAACGCACTAAACCTTTTTATCGCGTTAAACGTCTTTTCTCGACAACAAAAGCAAAATTTCATCAAAAACAAACAAAACAAGAAAAATGAATCTATTCAACAAGTCTGCAACACATCCTTAAGAGTTACATGATTTCACCCAATGTCAATGTGTAATTTCTCCAGTTCTGATCATTGTTTAGGTTGTTGGCAGCTTGGTCCAATGCCAAACCACAGTGAAATCTTTTTATGGCTTTAAACGCGTTCTCTCCTCGAGAAAAACATGATTTCACTAAAAACGTTACAGTTTAAACATGCCTGTTGTACATGTCTGCAAACACTCAGAGCCTTAAAGTACGGCTTTCACCAATGTGATTTTTGGTGAGAAACCTTCTATTTCAAGGTTCTGTGCGTTTTCAGACATGTACAATATGTATTTTTTGTGTTTCTGATGAAATCCCTCCTTTTAATGCATTTTCTCACAGAAAATGAGTCTCTTGCCATGGGAAAATTGCTTTCTTGAAAAAGCATATTCTGGTCGAGAAATGGTGTTTTAAACAATAAAAACGACTCCCGGCCTTATTTAGTTCACATTTTTACTTTTGTTAACCTAGCCCGTATTCATAGCGCACTAAACCTTTTTATCGCGTTAAACGCCTTTTCTCGACAACAAAAGCACAATTTCATCAAAAACAAACAAAACAAGAAGAATGAATCTATACAACAAGTCTGCAACACATCCTTAAGAGTTACATGATTTCACCCAATGTCAATGTGTAATTTCTCCAGTTCTGATCATTGTTTAGGTTGTTGGTAGCTTGGTCCAATGCCAAAACACAGTGAAATCTTTTTATGGCTTTAAACGCGTTTTCTCCTCGAGAGAAACATGATTTCACTAAAAACGTTATAGTTTAAACATGCCTGTTGTACATGTCTGCAAACACTCAGAGCCTTAAAGTACGGTTTTCATCAATGTGGTTTTGGGTGAGAAACCTTCTATTTCAAGGTTCTGTGCGTTTTCAGACACGTACAATATGTATTTTTTGTGTTTCTGATGAAATCCCTCCTTTTAATGCATTTTCTCACAGAAAATGAGTCTCTCGCCATGGGAAAATGGCTTTCTTGAAAAAGCATATTCTGGTCGAGAAATGGTGTTTTAAACAATAAAAACGACTCCCGGCCTTATTTAGTTCACATTTTTACTTTTGTTAATCTAGCCCGTATTCATAGCGCACTAAACCTTTTTATCGCGTTAAACGCCTTTTCTCGACAAGAAAAGCACAATTTATCAAAAACAAACAAAACAAGATGAATGAATCTATTCAACAAGTCTGCAACACATCCTTAAGAGTTACATGATTTCACCCAATGTCAATGTGTAATTTCTCCAGTTCTGATCATTGTTTAGGTTGTTGGTAGCTTGGTCCAATGCCAAAACACAGTGAAATCTTTTTATGGCTTTAAACGCGTTTTCTCCTCGAGAGAAACATGATTTCACTAAAAACGTTATAGTTTAAACATGCCTGATGTACATGTCTGCAAACACTCAGAGCCTTAAAGTACGGTTTTCATCAATGTGGTTTTTGGTGAGAAACCTTCTATTTCAAGGTTCTGTGCGTTTTCAGACACGTACAATATGTATTTTTTGTGTTTCTGATGAAATCCCTCCTTTTAATGCATTTTCTCACAGAAAATGAGTCTCTCGCCATGGGAAAATGGCTTTCTTGAAAAAGCATATTCTGGTCAAGAAATGGTGTTTTAAACAATAAAAACGACTCCCGGCCTTATTTAGTTCACATTTTTACTTTTGTTAATCTAGCCCGTATTCATAGCGCACTAAACCTTTTTATCGCGTTAAACGCCTTTTCTCGACAAGAAAAGCACAATTTCATCAAAAACAAACAAAACAAGAAGAATGAATCTATTCAACAAGTCTGCAACACATCCTTAAGAGTTACATGATTTCACCCAATGTCAATGTGTAATTTCTCCAGTTCTGATCATTGTTTAGGTTGTTGGTAGCTTGGTCCAATGCCAAAACACAGTGAAATCTCTTTATGGCTTTAAACGCGTTTTCTCCTCGAGAGAAACATGATTTCACTAAAAACGTTATAGTTTAAACATGCCTGATGTACATGTCTGCAAACACTCAGAGCCTTTAAAGTACGGTTTTCATCAATGTGGTTTTTGGTGAGAAACCTTCTATTTCAAGGTTCTGTGCGTTTTCAGACACGTACAATATGTATTTTTTGTGTTTCTGATGAAATCCCTCCTTTTAATGCATTTTCTCACAGAAAATGAGTCTCTCGCCATGGGAAAATGGCTGTCTTGAAAAAGCATATTCTGGCCGAGAAATGGTGTTTTAAACAATAAAAACGACTCCCGGCCTTATTTAGTTCACATTTTTACTTTTGTTAACCTAGCCCGTATTCATAACGCACTAAACCTTTTTATCGCGTTAAACGCCTTTTCTCGAAAAGAAAAGCACAATTTCATCAAAAACAAGAAAAATGAATCTATTCAACAAGTCTGCAACACATCCTTAAGAGTTACATGATTTCACCCAATGTCAATGTGTAATTTCTCCAGTTCTGATCATTGTTTAGGTTGTTGGTAGCTTGGTCCAATGCCAAAACACAGTGAAATCTTTTTATGGCTTTAAACGCGTTTTCTCCTCGAGAGAAACATGATTTCACTAAAAACGTTATAGTTTAAACATGCCTGTTGTACATGTCTGCAAACACTTAGAGCCTTAAAGTACGGTTTTCATCAATGTGGTTTTTGGTGAGAAACCTTCTATTTCAAGGTTCTGTGCGTTTTCAGACACGTACAATATGTATTTTTTGTGTTTCTGATGAAATCCCTCCTTTTAATGCATTTTCTCACAGAAAATGAGTCTCTCGCCATGGGAAAATGGCTTTCTTGAAAAAGCATATTCTGGTCGAGAAATGGTGTTTTAAACAATAAAAACGACTCCCGGCCTTATTTAGTTCACATTTTTACTTTTGTTAATCTAGCCCGTATTCATAACGCACTAAACCTTTTTATCGCGTTAAACGCCTTTTCTCGACAACAAAAGCACAATTTCATCAAAAACAAACAAAACAAGAAGAATGAATCTATTCAACAAGTCTGCAACACATCCTTAAGAGTTACATGATTTCACCCAATGTCAATGTGTAATTTCTCCAGTTCTGATCATTGTTTAGGTTGTTGGTAGCTTGGTCCAATGCCAAAACACAGTGAAATCTTTTTATGGCTTTAAACGCGTTTTCTCCTCGAGAGAAACATGATTTCACTAAAAACGTTATAGTTTAAACATGCCTGATGTACATGTCTGCAAACACTCAGAGCCTTAAAGTACGGTTTTCATCAATGTGGTTTTTGGTGAGAAACCTTCTATTTCAAGGTTCTGTGCGTTTTCAGACACGTACAATATGTATTTTTTGTGTTTCTGATGAAATCCCTCCTTTTAATGCATTTTCTCACAGAAAATGAGTCTCTCGCCATGGGAAAATGGCTGTCTTGAAAAAGCATATTCTGGTCGAGAAATGGTGTTTTAAACAATAAAAACGACTCCCGGCCTTATTTAGTTCACATTTTTACTTTTGTTAACCTAGCCCGTATTCATAACGCACTAAACCTTTTTATCGCGTTAAACGCCTTTTCTCGAAAAGAAAAGCACAATTTCATCAAAAACAAGAAAAATGAATCTATTCAACAAGTCTGCAACACATCCTTAAGAGTTACATGATTTCACCCAATGTCAATGTGTAATTTCTCCAGTTCTGATCATTGTTTAGGTTGTTGGTAGCTTGGTCCAATGCCAAAACACAGTGAAATCTTTTTATGGCTTTAAACGCGTTTTCTCCTCGAGAGAAACATGATTTCACTAAAAACGTTATAGTTTAAACATGCCTGTTGTACATGTCTGCAAACACTTAGAGCCTTAAAGTACGGTTTTCATCAATGTGGTTTTTGGTGAGAAACCTTCTATTTCAAGGTTCTGTGCGTTTTCAGACACGTACAATATGTATTTTTTGTGTTTCTGATGAAATCCCTCCTTTTAATGCATTTTCTCACAGAAAATGAGTCTCTCGCCATGGGAAAATGGCTTTCTTGAAAAAGCATATTCTGGTCGAGAAATGGTGTTTTAAACAATAAAAACGACTCCCGGCCTTATTTAGTTCACATTTTTACTTTTGTTAATCTAGCCCGTATTCATAGCGCACTAAACCTTTTTATCGCGTTAAACGCCTTTTCTCGACAACAAAAGCACAATTTCATCAAAAACAAACAAAACAAGAAAAATGAATCTATTCAACAAGTCTGCAACACATCCTTAAGAGTTACATGATTTCACCCAATGTCAATGTGTAATTTCTCCAGTTCTGATCATTGTTTAGGTTGTTGGTAGCTTGGTCCAATGCTAAAACACAGTGAAATCTCTTTATGGCTTTAAACGCGTTTTCTCCTCGAGAGAAACATGATTTCACTAAAAACGATATAGTTCAAACATGCCTGTTGTACATGTCTGCAAACACTCAGAGCCTTAAAGTACGGTTTTCATCAATGTGGTTTTTGGTGAGAAATCTTCTATTTCAAGGTTCTGTTCATTTTCAGACACGTACAATATGTATTTTTTGTGTTTCTGATGAAATCCCTCCTTTTAATGCATTTTCTCACAGAAAATGAGTCTCTCGCCATGGGAAAATGGCTTTCTTGAAAAAGCATATTCTGGTCGAGAAATGGTGTTTTAAACAATAAAAACGACTCCCGGCCTTATTTAGTTCACATTTTTACTTTTGTTAATCTAGCCCGTATTCATAGCGCACTAAACCTTTTTATCGCGTTAAACGCCTTTTCTCGACAACAAAAGCACAATTTCATCAAAAACAAACAAAACAAGAAAAATGAATCTATTCAACAAGTCTGCAACACATCCTTAAGAGTTACATGATTTCACCCAATGTCAATGTGTAATTTCTCCAGTTCTGATCATTGTTTAGGTTGTTGGTAGCTTGGTCCAATGCCAAAACACAGTGAAATCTCTTTATGGCTTTAAACGCGTTTTCTCCTCGAGAGAAACATGATTTCACTAAAAACGATATAGTTCAAACATGCCTGTTGTAACTGTCTGCAAACACTCAGAGCCTTAAAGTGGGGTTTTCACCAATGTGTTTTTTGGTGAGAAACCTTCTATTTCAAGGTTCGGTGCGTTATCAGATAAGTACAATATGTCTTTTTTATGTTTCTGATGAAATCCCTCCTATTAATGCATTTTCTCACAGAAAATGAGTCTCTCGCCATGGGAAAATGGCTTTCTTGAGAAAGCATATTCTGGTCGAGAAAATGTGTTTTAAACAATAGAAACGACTCCCGGCCTTATTTAGTTCACATTTTTACTTTTGGTAACCTAGCCCGTATTCATAACGCACTAAACCTTTTTATCGCGTTAAACGCCTTTTCTCGACTACAAAAGCACAATTTCATCAAAAACAAACAAAACAAGAAAAATGAATCTATTCAACAAGTCTGCAACACATCGTTAAGAGTTACATGATTTCACCCAATGTCAATGTGTAATTTCTCCAGTTCTGATCATTGTTTAGGTTGTTGGTAGCTTGGTCCAATGCCAAAACACAGTGAAATCTTTTTATGGCTTTAAACGCGTTTTTTCCTCGAGAGAAACATGATTTCACTAAAAACGTTATAGTTTAAACATGCCTGTTGTACATGTCTGCAAACACTCAGAGCCTTAAAGTACGGTTTTCATCAATGTGGTTTTTGGTGAGAAATCTTCTATTTCAAGGTTCTGTTCATTTTCAGACAAGTACAATATGTATTTTTTTGTGTTTCTGATGAAATCCCTCCTTTTAATGCATTTTCTCACAGAAAATGAGTCTCTCGCCATGGGAAAATGGCTTTCTTGAAAAAGCATATTCTGGTCGAGAAAAGGTATTTTAAACAATAAAAACGACTCCCGACCTTATTTAGTTCACATTTTTATTTTTGGTAACCTAGCCCGTATTCATAACGCACTAAACCTTTTTATGGCGTTAAACGCCTTTTCTCGACAACAAAATCACAATTTCGTCAAAAACAAACAAAACAAGAAAAATGAATCTATTCAACAAGTCTGCAACACATCCTTAAGAGTTACATTATTTCACCCAATGTCAATGTGTAATTTCTCCAGTTCTGATCATTGTTTAGGTTGTTGGTAGCTTGGTCCAATGCCAAAACACAGTGAAATCTTTTTATGGCTTTAAACGCGTTTTCTCCTCGAGAAAAACATGATTTCACTAAAAACGTTATAGTTTAAACATGCCTGTTGTACATGTCTGCAAACACTCAGAGCCTTAAAGTACGGTTTTCACCAATGTGTTTTTTGGTGAGAAACCTTCTATTTCAAGGTTCTGTTCATTTTCAGACACGTACAATATGTATTTTTTGTGTTTCTGATGAAATCCCTCCTTTTAATGCATTTTCTCACAGAAAATGAGTCTCTCGCCATGGGAAAATGACTTTCTTGAAAAAGCATATTCTGGTCGAGAAAAGGTATTTTAAACAATAAAAACGACTCCCGGCCTTATTTAGTTCACATTTTTACTTTTGGTAACGTAGCCCGTATTCATAACGCACTAAACCTTTTTATCGCGTTAAACGCCTTTTCTCGACAACAAAAGCACAATTTCATCAAAAACAAACAAAACAAGAAAAATGAATCTATTCAACAAGTCTGCAACACATCCATAAGAGTTACATGATTTCACCCAATGTCAATGTGTAATTTCTCCAGTTCTGATCATTGTTTAGGTTGTTGGTAGCTTGGTCCAATGCCAAAACACAGTGAAATCTTTTTATGGCTTTAAACGCGTTTTTTCCTTGAGAGAAACATGATTTCACTAAAAACGTTATAGTTTAAACATGCCTGTTGTACATGTCTGCAAACACTCAGAGCCTTAAAGTAGGGTTTTCACCAATGTGTTTTTTGGTGAGAAACCTTCTATTTCAAGGTTCTGTTCATTTTCAGACACGTACAATATGTATTTTTTGTGTTTCTGATGAAATCCCTCCTTTTAATGCATTTTCTCACAGAAAATGAGTCTCTCGCCATGGGAAAATGGCTTTCTTGAAAAAGCATATTCTGGTCGAGAAAAGGTATTTTAAACAATAAAAACGACTCCCGACCTTATTTAGTTCACATTTTTATTTTTGGTAACCTAGCCCGTATTCATAACGCACTAAACCTTTTTATGGCGTTAAACGCCTTTTCTCGACAACAAAAGCACAATTTCGTCAAAAACAAACAAAACAAGAAAAATGAATCTATTCAACAAGTCTGCAACACATCCTTAAGAGTTACATTATTTCACCCAATGTCAATGTGTAATTTCTCCAGTTCTGATCATTGTTTAGGTTGTTGGTAGCTTGGTCCAATGCCAAAACACAGTGAAATCTTTTTATGGCTTTAAACGCGTTTTCTCCTCGAGAAAAACATGATTTCACTAAAAACGTTATAGTTTAAACATGCCTGTTGTACATGTCTGCAAACACTTAGAGCCTTAAAGTACGGTTTTCATCAATGTGGTTTTTGGTGAGAAACCTTCTATTTCAAGGTTCTGTGCGTTTTCAGACACGTACAATATGTATTTTTTGTGTTTCTGATGAAATCCCTCCTTTTAATGCATTTTCTCACAGAAAATGAGTCTCTCGCCATGGGAAAATGGCTTTCTTGAAAAAGCATATTCTGGTCGAGAAATGGTGTTTTAAACAATAAAAACGACTCCCGGCCTTATTTAGTTCACATTTTTACTTTTGTTAATCTAGCCCGTATTCATAACGCACTAAACCTTTTTATCGCGTTAAACGCCTTTTCTCGACAAGAAAAGCACAATTTCATCAAAAACAAGAAAAATGAATCTATTCAACAAGTCTGCAACACATCCTTAAGAGTTACATGATTTCACCCAATGTCAATGTGTAATTTCTCCAGTTCTGATCATTGTTTAGGTTGTTGGTAGCTTGGTCCAATGCCAAAACACAGTGAAATCTTTTTATGGCTTTAAACGCGTTTTCTCCTCGAGAGAAACATGATTTCACTAAAAACGTTATAGTTTAAACATGCCTGTTGTACATGTCTGCAAACACTTAGAGCCTTAAAGTACGGTTTTCATCAATGTGGTTTTTGGTGAGAAACCTTCTATTTCAAGGTTCTGTGCGTTTTCAGACACGTACAATATGTATTTTTTGTGTTTCTGATGAAATCCCTCCTTTTAATGCATTTTCTCACAGAAAATGAGTCTCTCGCCATGGGAAAATGGCTTTCTTGAAAAAGCATATTCTGGTCGAGAAATGGTGTTTTAAACAATAAAAACGACTCCCGGCCTTATTTAGTTCACATTTTTACTTTTGTTAATCTAGCCCGTATTCATAGCGCACTAAACCTTTTTATCGCGTTAAACGCCTTTTCTCGACAAGAAAAGCACAATTTATCAAAAACAAACAAAACAAGATGAATGAATCTATTCAACAAGTCTGCAACACATCCTTAAGAGTTACATGATTTCACCCAATGTCAATGTGTAATTTCTCCAGTTCTGATCATTGTTTAGGTTGTTGGTAGCTTGGTCCAATGCCAAAACACAGTGAAATCTTTTTATGGCTTTAAACGCGTTTTCTCCTCGAGAGAAACATGATTTCACTAAAAACGTTATAGTTTAAACATGCCTGATGTACATGTCTGCAAACACTCAGAGCCTTAAAGTACGGTTTTCATCAATGTGGTTTTTGGTGAGAAACCTTCTATTTCAAGGTTCTGTGCGTTTTCAGACACGTACAATATGTATTTTTTGTGTTTCTGATGAAATCCCTCCTTTTAATGCATTTTCTCACAGAAAATGAGTCTCTCGCCATGGGAAAATGGCTGTCTTGAAAAAGCATATTCTGGTCGAGAAATGGTGTTTTAAACAATAAAAACGACTCCCGGCCTTATTTAGTTCACATTTTTACTTTTGTTAACCTAGCCCGTATTCATAACGCACTAAACCTTTTTATCGCGTTAAACGCCTTTTCTCGACAAGAAAAGCACAATTTCATCAAAAACAAACAAAACAAGAAGAATGAATCTATACAACAAGTCTGCAACACATCCTTAAGAGTTACATGATTTCACCCAATGTCAATGTGTAATTTCTCCAGTTCTGATCATTGTTTAGGTTGTTGGTAGCTTGGTCCAATGCCAAAACACAGTGAAATCTTTTTATGGCTTTAAACGCGTTTTCTCCTCGAGAGAAACATGATTTCACTAAAAACGTTATAGTTTAAACACGCCTGTTGTACATGTCTGCAAACACTCTCAGAGCCTTAAAGTAGGGTTTTCACCAATGTGTTTTTTGGTGAGAAACCTTCTATTTCAAGGTTCTGTGCGTTTTCAGACACGTACAATATGTATTTTTTGTGTTTCTGATGAAATCCCTCCTTTTAATGCATTTTCTCACAGAAAATGAGTCTCTCGCCATGGGAAAATGGCTTTCTTGAAAAAGCATATTCTGGTCGAGAAATGGTGTTTTAAACAATAAAAACGACTCCCGGCCTTATTTAGTTCACATTTTTACTTTTGTTAATCTAGCCCGTATTCATAGCGCACTAAACCTTTTTATCGCGTTAAACGCCTTTTCTCGACAAGAAAAGCACAATTTCATCAAAAACAAACAAAACAAGAAGAATGAATCTATTCAACAAGTCTGCAACACATCCTTAAGAGTTACATGATTTCACCCAATGTCAATGTGTAATTTCTCCAGTTCTGATCATTGTTTAGGTTGTTGGTAGCTTGGTCCAATGCCAAAACACAGTGAAATCTCTTTATGGCTTTAAACGCGTTTTCTCCTCGAGAGAAACATGATTTCACTAAAAACGTTATAGTTTAAACATGCCTGATGTACATGTCTGCAAACACTCAGAGCCTTTAAAGTACGGTTTTCATCAATGTGGTTTTTGGTGAGAAACCTTCTATTTCAAGGTTCTGTGCGTTTTCAGACACGTACAATATGTATTTTTTGTGTTTCTGATGAAATCCCTCCTTTTAATGCATTTTCTCACAGAAAATGAGTCTCTCGCCATGGGAAAATGGCTGTCTTGAAAAAGCATATTCTGGCCGAGAAATGGTGTTTTAAACAATAAAAACGACTCCCGGCCTTATTTAGTTCACATTTTTACTTTTGTTAACCTAGCCCGTATTCATAACGCACTAAACCTTTTTATCGCGTTAAACGCCTTTTCTCGAAAAGAAAAGCACAATTTCATCAAAAACAAGAAAAATGAATCTATTCAACAAGTCTGCAACACATCCTTAAGAGTTACATGATTTCACCCAATGTCAATGTGTAATTTCTCCAGTTCTGATCATTGTTTAGGTTGTTGGTAGCTTGGTCCAATGCCAAAACACAGTGAAATCTTTTTATGGCTTTAAACGCGTTTTCTCCTCGAGAGAAACATGATTTCACTAAAAACGTTATAGTTTAAACATGCCTGTTGTACATGTCTGCAAACACTTAGAGCCTTAAAGTACGGTTTTCATCAATGTGGTTTTTGGTGAGAAACCTTCTATTTCAAGGTTCTGTGCGTTTTCAGACACGTACAATATGTATTTTTTGTGTTTCTGATGAAATCCCTCCTTTTAATGCATTTTCTCACAGAAAATGAGTCTCTCGCCATGGGAAAATGGCTTTCTTGAAAAAGCATATTCTGGTCGAGAAATGGTGTTTTAAACAATAAAAACGACTCCCGGCCTTATTTAGTTCACATTTTTACTTTTGTTAATCTAGCCCGTATTCATAACGCACTAAACCTTTTTATCGCGTTAAACGCCTTTTCTCGACAAGAAAAGCACAATTTCATCAAAAACAAACAAAACAAGAAGAATGAATCTATTCAACAAGTCTGCAACACATCCTTAAGAGTTACATGATTTCACCCAATGTCAATGTGTAATTTCTCCAGTTCTGATCATTGTTTAGGTTGTTGGTAGCTTGGTCCAATGCCAAAACACAGTGAAATCTTTTTATGGCTTTAAACGCGTTTTCTCCTCGAGAGAAACATGATTTCACTAAAAACGTTATAGTTTAAACATGCCTGATGTACATGTCTGCAAACACTCAGAGCCTTAAAGTACGGTTTTCATCAATGTGGTTTTTGGTGAGAAACCTTCTATTTCAAGGTTCTGTGCGTTTTCAGACACGTACAATATGTATTTTTTGTGTTTCTGATGAAATCCCTCCTTTTAATGCATTTTCTCACAGAAAATGAGTCTCTCGCCATGGGAAAATGGCTGTCTTGAAAAAGCATATTCTGGTCGAGAAATGGTGTTTTAAACAATAAAAACGACTCCCGGCCTTATTTAGTTCACATTTTTACTTTTGTTAACCTAGCCCGTATTCATAACGCACTAAACCTTTTTATCGCGTTAAACGCCTTTTCTCGAAAAGAAAAGCACAATTTCATCAAAAACAAGAAAAATGAATCTATTCAACAAGTCTGCAACACATCCTTAAGAGTTACATGATTTCACCCAATGTCAATGTGTAATTTCTCCAGTTCTGATCATTGTTTAGGTTGTTGGTAGCTTGGTCCAATGCTAAAACACAGTGAAATCTCTTTATGGCTTTAAACGCGTTTTCTCCTCGAGAGAAACATGATTTCACTAAAAACGATATAGTTCAAACATGCCTGTTGTACATGTCTGCAAACACTCAGAGCCTTAAAGTACGGTTTTCATCAATGTGGTTTTTGGTGAGAAATCTTCTATTTCAAGGTTCTGTTCATTTTCAGACACGTACAATATGTATTTTTTGTGTTTCTGATGAAATCCCTCCTTTTAATGCATTTTCTCACAGAAAATGAGTCTCTCGCCATGGGAAAATGGCTTTCTTGAAAAAGCATATTCTGGTCGAGAAATGGTGTTTTAAACAATAAAAACGACTCCCGGCCTTATTTAGTTCACATTTTTACTTTTGTTAATCTAGCCCGTATTCATAGCGCACTAAACCTTTTTATCGCGTTAAACGCCTTTTCTCGACAACAAAAGCACAATTTCATCAAAAACAAACAAAACAAGAAAAATGAATCTATTCAACAAGTCTGCAACACATCCTTAAGAGTTACATGATTTCACCCAATGTCAATGTATAATTTCTCCAGTTCTGATCATTGTTTAGGTTGTTGGTAGCTTGGTCCAATGCCAAAACACAGTGAAATCTCTTTATGGCTTTAAACGCGTTTTCTCCTCGAGAGAAACATGATTTCACTAAAAACGATATAGTTCAAACATGCCTGTTGTAACTGTCTGCAAACACTCAGAGCCTTAAAGTGGGGTTTTCACCAATGTGTTTTTTGGTGAGAAACCTTCTATTTCAAGGTTCGGTGCGTTATCAGATAAGTACAATATGTCTTTTTTATGTTTCTGATGAAATCCCTCCTATTAATGCATTTTCTCACAGAAAATGAGTCTCTCGCCATGGGAAAATGGCTTTCTTGAGAAAGCATATTCTGGTCGAGAAAATGTGTTTTAAACAATAGAAACGACTCCCGGCCTTATTTAGTTCACATTTTTACTTTTGGTAACCTAGCCCGTATTCATAACGCACTAAACCTTTTTATCGCGTTAAACGCCTTTTCTCGACTACAAAAGCACAATTTCATCAAAAACAAACAAAACAAGAAAAATGAATCTATTCAACAAGTCTGCAACACATCGTTAAGAGTTACATGATTTCACCCAATGTCAATGTGTAATTTCTCCAGTTCTGATCATTGTTTAGGTTGTTGGTAGCTTGGTCCAATGCCAAAACACAGTGAAATCTTTTTATGGCTTTAAACGCGTTTTTTCCTCGAGAGAAACATGATTTCACTAAAAACGTTATAGTTTAAACATGCCTGTTGTACATGTCTGCAAACACTCAGAGCCTTAAAGTACGGTTTTCATCAATGTGGTTTTTGGTGAGAAATCTTCTATTTCAAGGTTCTGTTCATTTTCAGACACGTACAATATGTATTTTTTTGTGTTTCTGATGAAATCCCTCCTTTTAATGCATTTTCTCACAGAAAATGAGTCTCTCGCCATGGGAAAATGGCTTTCTTGAAAAAGCATATTCTGGTCGAGAAAAGGTATTTTAAACAATAAAAACGACTCCCGACCTTATTTAGTTCACATTTTTATTTTTGGTAACCTAGCCCGTATTCATAACGCACTAAACCTTTTTATGGCGTTAAACGCCTTTTCTCGACAACAAAATCACAATTTCGTCAAAAACAAACAAAACAAGAAAAATGAATCTATTCAACAAGTCTGCAACACATCCTTAAGAGTTACATTATTTCACCCAATGTCAATGTGTAATTTCTCCAGTTCTGATCATTGTTTAGGTTGTTGGTAGCTTGGTCCAATGCCAAAACACAGTGAAATCTTTTTATGGCTTTAAACGCGTTTTCTCCTCGAGAAAAACATGATTTCACTAAAAACGTTATAGTTTAAACATGCCTGTTGTACATGTCTGCAAACACTCAGAGCCTTAAAGTACGGTTTTCACCAATGTGTTTTTTGGTGAGAAACCTTCTATTTCAAGGTTCTGTTCATTTTCAGACACGTACAATATGTATTTTTTGTGTTTCTGATGAAATCCCTCCTTTTAATGCATTTTCTCACAGAAAATGAGTCTCTCGCCATGGGAAAATGACTTTCTTGAAAAAGCATATTCTGGTCGAGAAAAGGTATTTTAAACAATAAAAACGACTCCCGGCCTTATTTAGTTCACATTTTTACTTTTGGTAACGTAGCCCGTATTCATAACGCACTAAACCTTTTTATCGCGTTAAACGCCTTTTCTCGACAACAAAAGCACAATTTCATCAAAAACAAACAAAACAAGAAAAATGAATCTATTCAACAAGTCTGCAACACATCCATAAGAGTTACATGATTTCACCCAATGTCAATGTGTAATTTCTCCAGTTCTGATCATTGTTTAGGTTGTTGGTAGCTTGGTCCAATGCCAAAACACAGTGAAATCTTTTTATGGCTTTAAACGCGTTTTTTCCTTGAGAGAAACATGATTTCACTAAAAACGTTATAGTTTAAACATGCCTGTTGTACATGTCTGCAAACACTCAGAGCCTTAAAGTAGGGTTTTCACCAATGTGTTTTTTGGTGAGAAACCTTCTATTTCAAGGTTCTGTTCATTTTCAGACACGTACAATATGTATTTTTTGTGTTTCTGATGAAATCCCTCCTTTTAATGCATTTTCTCACAGAAAATGAGTCTCTCGCCATGGGAAAATGGCTTTCTTGAAAAAGCATATTCTGGTCGAGAAAAGGTATTTTAAACAATAAAAACGACTCCCGACCTTATTTAGTTCACATTTTTATTTTTGGTAACCTAGCCCGTATTCATAACGCACTAAACCTTTTTATGGCGTTAAACGCCTTTTCTCGACAACAAAAGCACAATTTCGTCAAAAACAAACAAAACAAGAAAAATGAATCTATTCAACAAGTCTGCAACACATCCTTAAGAGTTACATGATTTCACCCAATGTCAATGTGTAATTTCTCCAGTTCTGATCATTGTTTAGGTTGTTGGTAGCTTGGTCCAATGCCAAAACACAGTGAAATCTTTTTATGGCTTTAAACGCGTTTTCTCCTCGAGAGAAACATGATTTCACTAAAAACGTTATAGTTTAAACATGCCTGTTGTACATGTCTGCAAACACTTAGAGCCTTAAAGTACGGTTTTCATCAATGTGGTTTTTGGTGAGAAACCTTCTATTTCAAGGTTCTGTGCGTTTTCAGACACGTACAATATGTATTTTTTGTGTTTCTGATGAAATCCCTCCTTTTAATGCATTTTCTCACAGAAAATGAGTCTCTCGCCATGGGAAAATGGCTTTCTTGAAAAAGCATATTCTGGTCGAGAAATGGTGTTTTAAACAATAAAAACGACTCCCGGCCTTATTTAGTTCACATTTTTACTTTTGTTAATCTAGCCCGTATTCATAACGCACTAAACCTTTTTATCGCGTTAAACGCCTTTTCTCGACAAGAAAAGCACAATTTCATCAAAAACAAGAAAAATGAATCTATTCAACAAGTCTGCAACACATCCTTAAGAGTTACATGATTTCACCCAATGTCAATGTGTAATTTCTCCAGTTCTGATCATTGTTTAGGTTGTTGGTAGCTTGGTCCAATGCCAAAACACAGTGAAATCTTTTTATGGCTTTAAACGCGTTTTCTCCTCGAGAGAAACATGATTTCACTAAAAACGTTATAGTTTAAACATGCCTGTTGTACATGTCTGCAAACACTTAGAGCCTTAAAGTACGGTTTTCATCAATGTGGTTTTTGGTGAGAAACCTTCTATTTCAAGGTTCTGTGCGTTTTCAGACACGTACAATATGTATTTTTTGTGTTTCTGATGAAATCCCTCCTTTTAATGCATTTTCTCACAGAAAATGAGTCTCTCGCCATGGGAAAATGGCTTTCTTGAAAAAGTATATTCTGGTCGAGAAATGGTGTTTTAAACAATAAAAACGACTCCCGGCCTTATTTAGTTCACATTTTTACTTTTGTTAATCTAGCCCGTATTCATAGCGCACTAAACCTTTTTATCGCGTTAAACGCCTTTTCTCGACAACAAAAGCACAATTTCATCAAAAACAAACAAAACAAGAAAAATGAATCTATTCAACAAGTCTGCAACACATCCTTAAGAGTTACATGATTTCACCCAATGTCAATGTGTAATTTCTCCAGTTCTGATCATTGTTTAGGTTGTTGGTAGCTTGGTCCAATGCCAAAACACAGTGAAATCTCTTTATGGCTTTAAACGCGTTTTCTCCTCGAGAGAAACATGATTTCACTAAAAACGATATAGTTCAAACATGCCTGTTGTAACTGTCTGCAAACACTCAGAGCCTTAAAGTGGGGTTTTCACCAATGTGTTTTTTGGTGAGAAACCTTCTATTTCAAGGTTCGGTGCGTTATCAGATAAGTACAATATGTCTTTTTTATGTTTCCGATGAAATCCCTCCTATTAATGCATTTTCTCACAGAAAATGAGTCTCTCGCCATGGGAAAATGGCTTTCTTGAGAAAGCATATTCTGGTCGAGAAAATGTGTTTTAAACAATAGAAACGACTCCCGGCCTTATTTAGTTCACATTTTTACTTTTGGTAACCTAGCCCGTATTCATAACGCACTAAACCTTTTTATCGCGTTAAACGCCTTTTCTCGACTACAAAAGCACAATTTCATCAAAAACAAACAAAACAAGAAAAATGAATCTATTCAACAAGTCTGCAACACATCGTTAAGAGTTACATGATTTCACCCAATGTCAATGTGTAATTTCTCCAGTTCTGATCATTGTTTAGGTTGTTGGTAGCTTGGTCCAATGCCAAAACACAGTGAAATCTTTTTATGGCTTTAAACGCGTTTTTTCCTCGAGAGAAACATGATTTCACTAAAAACGTTATAGTTTAAACATGCCTGTTGTACATGTCTGCAAACACTCAGAGCCTTAAAGTACGGTTTTCATCAATGTGGTTTTTGGTGAGAAATCTTCTATTTCAAGGTTCTGTTCATTTTCAGACACGTACAATATGTATTTTTTGTGTTTCTGATGAAATCCCTCCTTTTAATGCATTTTCTCACAGAAAATGAGTCTCTCGCCATGGGAAAATGGCTTTCTTGAAAAAGCATATTCTGGTCGAGAAAAGGTATTTTAAACAATAAAAACGACTCCCGACCTTATTTAGTTCACATTTTTATTTTTGGTAACCTAGCCCGTATTCATAACGCACTAAACCTTTTTATGGCGTTAAACGCCTTTTCTCGACAACAAAATCACAATTTCGTCAAAAACAAACAAAACAAGAAAAATGAATCTATTCAACAAGTCTGCAACACATCCTTAAGAGTTACATTATTTCACCCAATGTCAATGTGTAATTTCTCCAGTTCTGATCATTGTTTAGGTTGTTGGTAGCTTGGTCCAATGCCAAAACACAGTGAAATCTTTTTATGGCTTTAAACGCGTTTTCTCCTCGAGAAAAACATGATTTCACTAAAAACGTTATAGTTTAAACATGCCTGTTGTACATGTCTGCAAACACTCAGAGCCTTAAAGTACGGTTTTCACCAATGTGTTTTTTGGTGAGAAACCTTCTATTTCAAGGTTCTGTTCATTTTCAGACACGTACAATATGTATTTTTTGTGTTTCTGATGAAATCCCTCCTTTTAATGCATTTTCTCACAGAAAATGAGTCTCTCGCCATGGGAAAATGACTTTCTTGAAAAAGCATATTCTGGTCGAGAAAAGGTATTTTAAACAATAAAAACGACTCCCGGCCTTATTTAGTTCACATTTTTACTTTTGGTAACGTAGCCCGTATTCATAACGCACTAAACCTTTTTATCGCGTTAAACGCCTTTTCTCGACAACAAAAGCACAATTTCATCAAAAACAAACAAAACAAGAAAAATGAATCTATTCAACAAGTCTGCAACACATCCATAAGAGTTACATGATTTCACCCAATGTCAATGTATAATTTCTCCAGTTCTGATCATTGTTTAGGTTGTTGGTAGCTTGGTCCAATGCCAAAACACAGTGAAATCTCTTTATGGCTTTAAACGCGTTTTCTCCTCGAGAGAAACATGATTTCACTAAAAACGATATAGTTCAAACATGCCTGTTGTAACTGTCTGCAAACACTCAGAGCCTTAAAGTGGGGTTTTCACCAATGTGTTTTTTGGTGAGAAACCTTCTATTTCAAGGTTCGGTGCGTTATCAGATAAGTACAATATGTCTTTTTTATGTTTCTGATGAAATCCCTCCTATTAATGCATTTTCTCACAGAAAATGAGTCTCTCGCCATGGGAAAATGGCTTTCTTGAGAAAGCATATTCTGGTCGAGAAAATGTGTTTTAAACAATAGAAACGACTCCCGGCCTTATTTAGTTCACATTTTTACTTTTGGTAACCTAGCCCGTATTCATAACGCACTAAACCTTTTTATCGCGTTAAACGCCTTTTCTCGACTACAAAAGCACAATTTCATCAAAAACAAACAAAACAAGAAAAATGAATCTATTCAACAAGTCTGCAACACATCGTTAAGAGTTACATGATTTCACCCAATGTCAATGTGTAATTTCTCCAGTTCTGATCATTGTTTAGGTTGTTGGTAGCTTGGTCCAATGCCAAAACACAGTGAAATCTTTTTATGGCTTTAAACGCGTTTTTTCCTCGAGAGAAACATGATTTCACTAAAAACGTTATAGTTTAAACATGCCTGTTGTACATGTCTGCAAACACTCAGAGCCTTAAAGTACGGTTTTCATCAATGTGGTTTTTGGTGAGAAATCTTCTATTTCAAGGTTCTGTTCATTTTCAGACACGTACAATATGTATTTTTTTGTGTTTCTGATGAAATCCCTCCTTTTAATGCATTTTCTCACAGAAAATGAGTCTCTCGCCATGGGAAAATGGCTTTCTTGAAAAAGCATATTCTGGTCGAGAAAAGGTATTTTAAACAATAAAAACGACTCCCGACCTTATTTAGTTCACATTTTTATTTTTGGTAACCTAGCCCGTATTCATAACGCACTAAACCTTTTTATGGCGTTAAACGCCTTTTCTCGACAACAAAATCACAATTTCGTCAAAAACAAACAAAACAAGAAAAATGAATCTATTCAACAAGTCTGCAACACATCCTTAAGAGTTACATTATTTCACCCAATGTCAATGTGTAATTTCTCCAGTTCTGATCATTGTTTAGGTTGTTGGTAGCTTGGTCCAATGCCAAAACACAGTGAAATCTTTTTATGGCTTTAAACGCGTTTTCTCCTCGAGAAAAACATGATTTCACTAAAAACGTTATAGTTTAAACATGCCTGTTGTACATGTCTGCAAACACTCAGAGCCTTAAAGTACGGTTTTCACCAATGTGTTTTTTGGTGAGAAACCTTCTATTTCAAGGTTCTGTTCATTTTCAGACACGTACAATATGTATTTTTTGTGTTTCTGATGAAATCCCTCCTTTTAATGCATTTTCTCACAGAAAATGAGTCTCTCGCCATGGGAAAATGACTTTCTTGAAAAAGCATATTCTGGTCGAGAAAAGGTATTTTAAACAATAAAAACGACTCCCGGCCTTATTTAGTTCACATTTTTACTTTTGGTAACGTAGCCCGTATTCATAACGCACTAAACCTTTTTATCGCGTTAAACGCCTTTTCTCGACAACAAAAGCACAATTTCATCAAAAACAAACAAAACAAGAAAAATGAATCTATTCAACAAGTCTGCAACACATCCATAAGAGTTACATGATTTCACCCAATGTCAATGTGTAATTTCTCCAGTTCTGATCATTGTTTAGGTTGTTGGTAGCTTGGTCCAATGCCAAAACACAGTGAAATCTTTTTATGGCTTTAAACGCGTTTTTTCCTTGAGAGAAACATGATTTCACTAAAAACGTTATAGTTTAAACATGCCTGTTGTACATGTCTGCAAACACTCAGAGCCTTAAAGTAGGGTTTTCACCAATGTGTTTTTTGGTGAGAAACCTTCTATTTCAAGGTTCTGTTCATTTTCAGACACGTACAATATGTATTTTTTGTGTTTCTGATGAAATCCCTCCTTTTAATGCATTTTCTCACAGAAAATGAGTCTCTCGCCATGGGAAAATGGCTTTCTTGAAAAAGCATATTCTGGTCGAGAAAAGGTATTTTAAACAATAAAAACGACTCCCGACCTTATTTAGTTCACATTTTTATTTTTGGTAACCTAGCCCGTATTCATAACGCACTAAACCTTTTTATGGCGTTAAACGCCTTTTCTCGACAACAAAAGCACAATTTCGTCAAAAACAAACAAAACAAGAAAAATGAATCTATTCAACAAGTCTGCAACACATCCTTAAGAGTTACATGATTTCACCCAATGTCAATGTGTAATTTCTCCAGTTCTGATCATTGTTTAGGTTGTTGGTAGCTTGGTCCAATGCCAAAACACAGTGAAATCTTTTTATGGCTTTAAACGCGTTTTCTCCTCGAGAGAAACATGATTTCACTAAAAACGTTATAGTTTAAACATGCCTGTTGTACATGTCTGCAAACACTTAGAGCCTTAAAGTACGGTTTTCATCAATGTGGTTTTTGGTGAGAAACCTTCTATTTCAAGGTTCTGTGCGTTTTCAGACACGTACAATATGTATTTTTTGTGTTTCTGATGAAATCCCTCCTTTTAATGCATTTTCTCACAGAAAATGAGTCTCTCGCCATGGGAAAATGGCTTTCTTGAAAAAGCATATTCTGGTCGAGAAATGGTGTTTTAAACAATAAAAACGACTCCCGGCCTTATTTAGTTCACATTTTTACTTTTGTTAATCTAGCCCGTATTCATAACGCACTAAACCTTTTTATCGCGTTAAACGCCTTTTCTCGACAAGAAAAGCACAATTTCATCAAAAACAAGAAAAATGAATCTATTCAACAAGTCTGCAACACATCCTTAAGAGTTACATGATTTCACCCAATGTCAATGTGTAATTTCTCCAGTTCTGATCATTGTTTAGGTTGTTGGTAGCTTGGTCCAATGCCAAAACACAGTGAAATCTTTTTATGGCTTTAAACGCGTTTTCTCCTCGAGAGAAACATGATTTCACTAAAAACGTTATAGTTTAAACATGCCTGTTGTACATGTCTGCAAACACTTAGAGCCTTAAAGTACGGTTTTCATCAATGTGGTTTTTGGTGAGAAACCTTCTATTTCAAGGTTCTGTGCGTTTTCAGACACGTACAATATGTATTTTTTGTGTTTCTGATGAAATCCCTCCTTTTAATGCATTTTCTCACAGAAAATGAGTCTCTCGCCATGGGAAAATGGCTTTCTTGAAAAAGTATATTCTGGTCGAGAAATGGTGTTTTAAACAATAAAAACGACTCCCGGCCTTATTTAGTTCACATTTTTACTTTTGTTAATCTAGCCCGTATTCATAGCGCACTAAACCTTTTTATCGCGTTAAACGCCTTTTCTCGACAACAAAAGCACAATTTCATCAAAAACAAACAAAACAAGAAAAATGAATCTATTCAACAAGTCTGCAACACATCCTTAAGAGTTACATGATTTCACCCAATGTCAATGTGTAATTTCTCCAGTTCTGATCATTGTTTAGGTTGTTGGTAGCTTGGTCCAATGCCAAAACACAGTGAAATCTCTTTATGGCTTTAAACGCGTTTTCTCCTCGAGAGAAACATGATTTCACTAAAAACGATATAGTTCAAACATGCCTGTTGTAACTGTCTGCAAACACTCAGAGCCTTAAAGTGGGGTTTTCACCAATGTGTTTTTTGGTGAGAAACCTTCTATTTCAAGGTTCGGTGCGTTATCAGATAAGTACAATATGTCTTTTTTATGTTTCCGATGAAATCCCTCCTATTAATGCATTTTCTCACAGAAAATGAGTCTCTCGCCATGGGAAAATGGCTTTCTTGAGAAAGCATATTCTGGTCGAGAAAATGTGTTTTAAACAATAGAAACGACTCCCGGCCTTATTTAGTTCACATTTTTACTTTTGGTAACCTAGCCCGTATTCATAACGCACTAAACCTTTTTATCGCGTTAAACGCCTTTTCTCGACTACAAAAGCACAATTTCATCAAAAACAAACAAAACAAGAAAAATGAATCTATTCAACAAGTCTGCAACACATCGTTAAGAGTTACATGATTTCACCCAATGTCAATGTGTAATTTCTCCAGTTCTGATCATTGTTTAGGTTGTTGGTAGCTTGGTCCAATGCCAAAACACAGTGAAATCTTTTTATGGCTTTAAACGCGTTTTTTCCTCGAGAGAAACATGATTTCACTAAAAACGTTATAGTTTAAACATGCCTGTTGTACATGTCTGCAAACACTCAGAGCCTTAAAGTACGGTTTTCATCAATGTGGTTTTTGGTGAGAAATCTTCTATTTCAAGGTTCTGTTCATTTTCAGACACGTACAATATGTATTTTTTGTGTTTCTGATGAAATCCCTCCTTTTAATGCATTTTCTCACAGAAAATGAGTCTCTCGCCATGGGAAAATGGCTTTCTTGAAAAAGCATATTCTGGTCGAGAAAAGGTATTTTAAACAATAAAAACGACTCCCGACCTTATTTAGTTCACATTTTTATTTTTGGTAACCTAGCCCGTATTCATAACGCACTAAACCTTTTTATGGCGTTAAACGCCTTTTCTCGACAACAAAATCACAATTTCGTCAAAAACAAACAAAACAAGAAAAATGAATCTATTCAACAAGTCTGCAACACATCCTTAAGAGTTACATTATTTCACCCAATGTCAATGTGTAATTTCTCCAGTTCTGATCATTGTTTAGGTTGTTGGTAGCTTGGTCCAATGCCAAAACACAGTGAAATCTTTTTATGGCTTTAAACGCGTTTTCTCCTCGAGAAAAACATGATTTCACTAAAAACGTTATAGTTTAAACATGCCTGTTGTACATGTCTGCAAACACTCAGAGCCTTAAAGTACGGTTTTCACCAATGTGTTTTTTGGTGAGAAACCTTCTATTTCAAGGTTCTGTTCATTTTCAGACACGTACAATATGTATTTTTTGTGTTTCTGATGAAATCCCTCCTTTTAATGCATTTTCTCACAGAAAATGAGTCTCTCGCCATGGGAAAATGACTTTCTTGAAAAAGCATATTCTGGTCGAGAAAAGGTATTTTAAACAATAAAAACGACTCCCGGCCTTATTTAGTTCACATTTTTACTTTTGGTAACGTAGCCCGTATTCATAACGCACTAAACCTTTTTATCGCGTTAAACGCCTTTTCTCGACAACAAAAGCACAATTTCATCAAAAACAAACAAAACAAGAAAAATGAATCTATTCAACAAGTCTGCAACACATCCATAAGAGTTACATGATTTCACCCAATGTCAATGTGTAATTTCTCCAGTTCTGATCATTGTTTAGGTTGTTGGTAGCTTGGTCCAATGCCAAAACACAGTGAAATCTTTTTATGGCTTTAAACGCGTTTTTTCCTTGAGAGAAACATGATTTCACTAAAAACGTTATAGTTTAAACATGCCTGTTGTACATGTCTGCAAACACTCAGAGCCTTAAAGTAGGGTTTTCACCAATGTGTTTTTTGGTGAGAAACCTTCTATTTCAAGGTTCTGTTCATTTTCAGACACGTACAATATGTATTTTTTGTGTTTCTGATGAAATCCCTCCTTTTAATGCATTTTCTCACAGAAAATGAGTCTCTCGCAATGGGAAAATGACTTTCTTGAAAAAGCATATTCTGGTCGAGAAAAGGTATTTTAAACAATAGAAACGACTCCCGGCCTTATTTAGTTCACATTTTTACTTTTGGTAACGTAGCCCGTATTCATAACGCACTAAACCTTTTTATCGCGTTAAACGCCTTTTCTCGACAACAAAAGCACAATTTCGTCAAAAACAAACAAAACAAGAAAAATGAATCTATTCAACAAGTCTGCAACACATCCTTAAGAGTTACATGATTTCACCCAATGTCAATGTGTAATTTCTCCAGTTCTGATCATTGTTTAGGTTGTTGGTAGCTTGGTCCAATGCCAAAACACAGTGAAATCTTTTTATGGCTTTAAACGCGTTTTCTCCTCGAGAGAAACATGATTTCACTAAAAACGTTATAGTTTAAACATGCCTGTTGTACATGTCTGCAAACACTTAGAGCCTTAAAGTACGGTTTTCATCAATGTGGTTTTTGGTGAGAAACCTTCTATTTCAAGGTTCTGTGCGTTTTCAGACACGTACAATATGTATTTTTTGTGTTTCTGATGAAATCCCTCCTTTTAATGCATTTTCTCACAGAAAATGAGTCTCTCGCCATGGGAAAATGGCTTTCTTGAAAAAGCATATTCTGGTCGAGAAATGGTGTTTTAAACAATAAAAACGACTCCCGGCCTTATTTAGTTCACATTTTTACTTTTGTTAATCTAGCCCGTATTCATAGCGCACTAAACCTTTTTATCGCGTTAAACGCCTTTTCTCGACAACAAAAGCACAATTTAATCAAAAACAAACAAAACAAGAAAAATGAATCTATTCAACAAGTCTGCAACACATCCTTAAGAGTTATATGATTTCACCCAATGTCAATGTGTAATTTCTCCAGTTCTGATCATTGTTTAGGTTGTTGGTAGCTTGGTCCAATGCCAAAACACAGTGAAATCTTTTTATGGCTTTAAACGCGTTTTCTCCTCGAGAAAAACATGATTTCACTAAAAACGTTATAGTTTAAACATGCCTGTTGTACATGTCTGCAAACACTCAGAGCCTTAAAGTACGGTTTTCACCAATGTGTTTTTTGGTGAGAAACCTTCTATTTCAAGGTTCTGTTCATTTTCAGACACGTACAATATGTATTTTTTGTGTTTCTGATGAAATCCCTCCTTTTAATGCATTTTCTCACAGAAAATGAGTCTCTCGCCATGGGAAAATGACTTTCTTGAAAAAGCATATTCTGGTCGAGAAAAGGTATTTTAAACAATAAAAACGACTCCCGGCCTTATTTAGTTCACATTTTTACTTTTGGTAACGTAGCCCGTATTCATAACGCACTAAACCTTTTATCGCGTTAAACGCCTTTTCTCGACAACAAAAGCACAATTTCATCAAAAACAAACAAAACAAGAAAAATGAATCTATTCAACAAGTCTGCAACACATCCATAAGAGTTACATGATTTCACCCAATGTCAATGTGTAATTTCTCCAGTTCTGATCATTGTTTAGGTTGTTGGTAGCTTGGTCCAATGCCAAAACA
The DNA here is from genome assembly GCF_029633865.1 of Lampris incognitus. Classification (NCBI taxonomy): domain Eukaryota; kingdom Metazoa; phylum Chordata; class Actinopteri; order Lampriformes; family Lampridae; genus Lampris; species Lampris incognitus. The sequence goes on along the minus strand of NC_079213.1, from coordinate 47,939,595 downwards.
CAGTGAAATCTTTTTATGGCTTTAAACGCGTTTTTTCCTTGAGAGAAACATGATTTCACTAAAAACGTTATAGTTTAAACATGCCTGTTGTACATGTCTGCAAACACTCAGAGCCTTAAAGTAGGGTTTTCACCAATGTGTTTTTTGGTGAGAAACCTTCTATTTCAAGGTTCTGTTCATTTTCAGACACGTACAATATGTATTTTTTGTGTTTCTGATGAAATCCCTCCTTTTAATGCATTTTCTCACAGAAAATGAGTCTCTCGCCATGGGAAAATGGCTTTCTTGAAAAAGCATATTCTGGTCGAGAAAAGGTATTTTAAACAATAAAAACGACTCCCGACCTTATTTAGTTCACATTTTTATTTTTGGTAACCTAGCCCGTATTCATAACGCACTAAACCTTTTTATGGCGTTAAACGCCTTTTCTCGACAACAAAAGCACAATTTCGTCAAAAACAAACAAAACAAGAAAAATGAATCTATTCAACAAGTCTGCAACACATCCTTAAGAGTTACATGATTTCACCCAATGTCAATGTGTAATTTCTCCAGTTCTGATCATTGTTTAGGTTGTTGGTAGCTTGGTCCAATGCCAAAACACAGTGAAATCTCTTTATGGCTTTAAACGCGTTTTCTCCTCGAGAGAAACATGATTTCACTAAAAACGTTATAGTTTAAACATGCCTGTTGTACATGTCTGCAAACACTTAGAGCCTTAAAGTACGGTTTTCATCAATGTGGTTTTTGGTGAGAAACCTTCTATTTCAAGGTTCTGTGCGTTTTCAGACACGTACAATATGTATTTTTTGTGTTTCTGATGAAATCCCTCCTTTTAATGCATTTTCTCACAGAAAATGAGTCTCTCGCCATGGGAAAATGGCTTTCTTGAAAAAGCATATTCTGGTCGAGAAATGGTGTTTTAAACAATAAAAACGACTCCCGGCCTTATTTAGTTCACATTTTTACTTTTGTTAATCTAGCCCGTATTCATAACGCACTAAACCTTTTTATCGCGTTAAACGCCTTTTCTCGACAAGAAAAGCACAATTTCATCAAAAACAAGAAAAATGAATCTATTCAACAAGTCTGCAACACATCCTTAAGAGTTACATGATTTCACCCAATGTCAATGTGTAATTTCTCCAGTTCTGATCATTGTTTAGGTTGTTGGTAGCTTGGTCCAATGCCAAAACACAGTGAAATCTTTTTATGGCTTTAAACGCGTTTTCTCCTCGAGAGAAACATGATTTCACTAAAAACGTTATAGTTTAAACATGCCTGTTGTACATGTCTGCAAACACTTAGAGCCTTAAAGTACGGTTTTCATCAATGTGGTTTTTGGTGAGAAACCTTCTATTTCAAGGTTCTGTGCGTTTTCAGACACGTACAATATGTATTTTTTGTGTTTCTGATGAAATCCCTCCTTTTAATGCATTTTCTCACAGAAAATGAGTCTCTCGCCATGGGAAAATGGCTTTCTTGAAAAAGCATATTCTGGTCGAGAAAAGGTATTTTAAACAATAAAAACGACTCCCGACCTTATTTAGTTCACATTTTTATTTTTGGTAACCTAGCCCGTATTCATAACGCACTAAACCTTTTTATGGCGTTAAACGCCTTTTCTCGACAACAAAAGCACAATTTCGTCAAAAACAAACAAAACAAGAAAAATGAATCTATTCAACAAGTCTGCAACACATCCTTAAGAGTTACATGATTTCACCCAATGTCAATGTGTAATTTCTCCAGTTCTGATCATTGTTTAGGTTGTTGGTAGCTTGGTCCAATGCCAAAACACAGTGAAATCTCTTTATGGCTTTAAACGCGTTTTCTCCTCGAGAGAAACATGATTTCACTAAAAACGTTATAGTTTAAACATGCCTGTTGTACATGTCTGCAAACACTTAGAGCCTTAAAGTACGGTTTTCATCAATGTGGTTTTTGGTGAGAAACCTTCTATTTCAAGGTTCTGTGCGTTTTCAGACACGTACAATATGTATTTTTTGTGTTTCTGATGAAATCCCTCCTTTTAATGCATTTTCTCACAGAAAATGAGTCTCTCGCCATGGGAAAATGGCTTTCTTGAAAAAGCATATTCTGGTCGAGAAATGGTGTTTTAAACAATAAAAACGACTCCCGGCCTTATTTTGTTCACATTTTTACTTTTGTTAATCTAGCCCGTATTCATAACGCACTAAACCTTTTTATCGCGTTAAACGCCTTTTCTCGACAAGAAAAGCACAATTTCATCAAAAACAAGAAAAATGAATCTATTCAACAAGTCTGCAACACATCCTTAAGAGTTACATGATTTCACCCAATGTCAATGTGTAATTTCTCCAGTTCTGATCATTGTTTAGGTTGTTGGTAGCTTGGTCCAATGCCAAAACAGAGTGAAATCTTTTTATGGCTTTAAACGCGTTTTCTCCTCGAGAGAAACATGATTTCACTAAAAACGTTATAGTTTAAACATGCCTGTTGTACATGTCTGCAAACACTTAGAGCCTTAAAGTACGGTTTTCATCAATGTGGTTTTTGGTGAGAAACCTTCTATTTCAAGGTTCTGTGCGTTTTCAGACACGTACAATATGTATTTTTTGTGTTTCTGATGAAATCCCTCCTTTTAATGCATTTTCTCACAGAAAATGAGTCTCTCGCCATGGGAAAATGGCTTTCTTGAAAAAGCATATTCTGGTCGAGAAAAGGTATTTTAAACAATAAAAACGACTCCCGACCTTATTTAGTTCACATTTTTATTTTTGGTAACCTAGCCCGTATTCATAACGCACTAAACCTTTTTATGGCGTTAAACGCCTTTTCTCGACAACAAAATCACAATTTCGTCAAAAACAAACAAAACAAGAAAAATGAATCTATTCAACAAGTCTGCAACACATCCTTAAGAGTTACATTATTTCACCCAATGTCAATGTGTAATTTCTCCAGTTCTGATCATTGTTTAGGTTGTTGGTAGCTTGGTCCAATGCCAAAACACAGTGAAATCTTTTTATGGCTTTAAACGCGTTTTCTCCTCGAGAAAAACATGATTTCACTAAAAACGTTATAGTTTAAACATGCCTGTTGTACATGTCTGCAAACACTCAGAGCCTTAAAGTACGGTTTTCACCAATGTGTTTTTTGGTGAGAAACCTTCTATTTCAAGGTTCTGTTCATTTTCAGACACGTACAATATGTATTTTTTGTGTTTCTGATGAAATCCCTCCTTTTAATGCATTTTCTCACAGAAAATGAGTCTCTCGCCATGGGAAAATGACTTTCTTGAAAAAGCATATTCTGGTCGAGAAAAGGTATTTTAAACAATAAAAACGACTCCCGGCCTTATTTAGTTCACATTTTTACTTTTGGTAACGTAGCCCGTATTCATAACGCACTAAACCTTTTTATCGCGTTAAACGCCTTTTCTCGACAACAAAAGCACAATTTCATCAAAAACAAACAAAACAAGAAAAATGAATCTATTCAACAAGTCTGCAACACATCCATAAGAGTTACATGATTTCACCCAATGTCAATGTGTAATTTCTCCAGTTCTGATCATTGTTTAGGTTGTTGGTAGCTTGGTCCAATGCCAAAACACAGTGAAATCTTTTTATGGCTTTAAACGCGTTTTTTCCTTGAGAGAAACATGATTTCACTAAAAACGTTATAGTTTAAACATGCCTGTTGTACATGTCTGCAAACACTTAGAGCCTTAAAGTACGGTTTTCATCAATGTGGTTTTTGGTGAGAAACCTTCTATTTCAAGGTTCTGTGCGTTTTCAGACACGTACAATATGTATTTTTTGTGTTTCTGATGAAATCCCTCCTTTTAATGCATTTTCTCACAGAAAATGAGTCTCTCGCCATGGGAAAATGGCTTTCTTGAAAAAGCATATTCTGGTCGAGAAATGGTGTTTTAAACAATAAAAACGACTCCCGGCCTTATTTAGTTCACATTTTTACTTTTGTTAATCTAGCCCGTATTCATAGCGCACTAAACCTTTTTATCGCGTTAAACGCCTTTTCTCGACAACAAAAGCACAATTTCATCAAAAACAAACAAAACAAGAAAAATGAATCTATTCAACAAGTCTGCAACACATCCTTAAGAGTTATATGATTTCACCCAATGTCAATGTGTAATTTCTCCAGTTCTGATCATTGTTTAGGTTGTTGGTAGCTTGGTCCAATGCTAAAACACAGTGAAATCTCTTTATGGCTTTAAACGCGTTTTCTCCTCGAGAGAAACATGATTTCACTAAAAACGATATAGTTCAAACATGCCTGTTGTACATGTCTGCAAACACTCAGAGCCTTAAAGTACGGTTTTCATCAATGTGGTTTTTGGTGAGAAATCTTCTATTTCAAGGTTCTGTTCATTTTCAGACACGTACAATATGTATTTTTTGTGTTTCTGATGAAATCCCTCCTTTTAATGCATTTTCTCACAGAAAATGAGTCTCTCGCCATGGGAAAATGGCTTTCTTGAAAAAGCATATTCTGGTCGAGAAAAGGTATTTTAAACAATAAAAACGACTCCCGACCTTATTTAGTTCACATTTTTATTTTTGGTAACCTAGCCCGTATTCATAACGCACTAAACCTTTTTATGGCGTTAAACGCCTTTTCTCGACAACAAAAGCACAATTTCGTCAAAAACAAACAAAACAAGAAAAATGAATCTATTCAACAAGTCTGCAACACATCCTTAAGAGTTACATTATTTCACCCAATGTCAATGTGTAATTTCTCCAGTTCTGATCATTGTTTAGGTTGTTGGTAGCTTGGTCCAATGCCAAAACACAGTGAAATCTTTTTATGGCTTTAAACGCGTTTTCTCCTCGAGAAAAACATGATTTCACTAAAAACGTTATAGTTTAAACATGCCTGTTGTACATGTCTGCAAACACTCAGAGCCTTAAAGTACGGTTTTCACCAATGTGTTTTTTGGTGAGAAACCTTCTATTTCAAGGTTCTGTTCATTTTCAGACACGTACAATATGTATTTTTTGTGTTTCTGATGAAATCCCTCCTTTTAATGCATTTTCTCACAGAAAATGAGTCTCTCGCCAAGGGAAAATGACTTTCTTGAAAAAGCATATTCTGGTCGAGAAAAGGTATTTTAAACAATAAAAACGACTCCCGGCCTTATTTAGTTCACATTTTTACTTTTGGTAACGTAGCCCGTATTCATAACGCACTAAACCTTTTTATCGCGTTAAACGCCTTTTCTCGACAACAAAAGCACAATTTCATCAAAAACAAACAAAACAAGAAAAATGAATCTATTCAACAAGTCTGCAACACATCCATAAGAGTTACATGATTTCACCCAATGTCAATGTGTAATTTCTCCAGTTCTGATCATTGTTTAGGTTGTTGGTAGCTTGGTCCAATGCCAAAACACAGTGAAATCTTTTTATGGCTTTAAACGCGTTTTTTCCTTGAGAGAAACATGATTTCACTAAAAACGTTATAGTTTAAACATGCCTGTTGTACATGTCTGCAAACACTCAGAGCCTTAAAGTAGGGTTTTCACCAATGTGTTTTTTGGTGAGAAACCTTCTATTTCAAGGTTCTGTTCATTTTCAGACACGTACAATATGTATTTTTTGTGTTTCTGATGAAATCCCTCCTTTTAATGCATTTTCTCACAGAAAATGAGTCTCTCGCAATGGGAAAATGACTTTCTTGAAAAAGCATATTCTGGTCGAGAAAAGGTATTTTAAACAATAAAAACGACTCCCGGCCTTATTTAGTTCACATTTTTACTTTTGGTAACGTAGCCCGTATTCATAACGCACTAAACCTTTTTATCGCGTTAAACGCCTTTTCTCGACAACAAAAGCACAATTTCATCAAAAACAAACAAAACAAGAAAAATGAATCTATTCAACAAGTCTGCAACACATCCTTAAGAGTTACATGATTTCACCCAATGTCAATGTGTAATTTCTCCAGTTCTGATCATTGTTTAGGTTGTTGGTAGCTTGGTCCAATGCCAAAACACAGTGAAATCTTTTTATGGCTTTAAACGCGTTTTCTCCTCGAGAGAAACATGATTTCACTAAAAACGTTATAGTTTAAACATGCCTGTTGTACATGTCTGCAAACACTTAGAGCCTTAAAGTACGGTTTTCATCAATGTGGTTTTTGGTGAGAAACCTTCTATTTCAAGGTTCGGTGCGTTATCAGATAAGTACAATATGTCTTTTTTATGTTTCTGATGAAATCCCTCCTATTAATGCATTTTCTCACAGAAAATGAGTCTCTCGCCATGGGAAAATGGCTTTCTTGAGAAAGCATATTCTGGTCGAGAAAATGTGTTTTAAACAATAGAAACGACTCCCGGCCTTATTTAGTTCACATTTTTACTTTTGGTAACCTAGCCCGTATTCATAACGCACTAAACCTTTTTATCGCGTTAAACGCCTTTTCTCGACTACAAAAGCACAATTTCATCAAAAACAAACAAAACAAGAAAAATGAATCTATTCAACAAGTCTGCAACACATCGTTAAGAGTTACATGATTTCACCCAATGTCAATGTGTAATTTCTCCAGTTCTGATCATTGTTTAGGTTGTTGGTAGCTTGGTCCAATGCCAAAACACAGTGAAATCTTTTTATGGCTTTAAACGCGTTTTTTCCTCGAGAGAAACATGATTTCACTAAAAACGTTATAGTTTAAACATGCCTGTTGTACATGTCTGCAAACACTCAGAGCCTTAAAGTACGGTTTTCATCAATGTGGTTTTTGGTGAGAAATCTTCTATTTCAAGGTTCTGTTCATTTTCAGACACGTACAATATGTATTTTTTGTGTTTCTGATGAAATCCCTCCTTTTAATGCATTTTCTCACAGAAAATGAGTCTCTCGCCATGGGAAAATGGCTTTCTTGAAAAAGCATATTCTGGTCGAGAAAAGGTATTTTAAACAATAAAAACGACTCCCGACCTTATTTGGTTCACATTTTTATTTTTGGTAACCTAGCCCGTATTCATAACGCACTAAACCTTTTTATGGCGTTAAACGCCTTTTCTCGACAACAAAAGCACAATTTCGTCAAAAACAAACAAAACAAGAAAAATGAATCTATTCAACAAGTCTGCAACACATCCTTAAGAGTTACATTATTTCACCCAATGTCAATGTGTAATTTCTCCAGTTCTGATCATTGTTTAGGTTGTTGGTAGCTTGGTCCAATGCCAAAACACAGTGAAATCTTTTTATGGCTTTAAACGCGTTTTCTCCTCGAGAAAAACATGATTTCACTAAAAACGTTATAGTTTAAACATGCCTGTTGTACATGTCTGCAAACACTCAGAGCCTTAAAGTACGGTTTTCACCAATGTGTTTTTTGGTGAGAAACCTTCTATTTCAAGGTTCTGTTCATTTTCAGACACGTACAATATGTATTTTTTGTGTTTCTGATGAAATCCCTCCTTTTAATGCATTTTCTCACAGAAAATGAGTCTCTCGCCATGGGAAAATGACTTTCTTGAAAAAGCATATTCTGGTCGAGAAAAGGTATTTTAAACAATAAAAACGACTCCCGGCCTTATTTAGTTCACATTTTTACTTTTGGTAACGTAGCCCGTATTCATAACGCACTAAACCTTTTTATCGCGTTAAACGCCTTTTCTCGACAACAAAAGCACAATTTCATCAAAAACAAACAAAACAAGAAAAATGAATCTATTCAACAAGTCTGCAACACATCCTTAAGAGTTACATGATTTCACCCAATGTCAATGTGTAATTTCTCCAGTTCTGATCATTGTTTAGGTTGTTGGTAGCTTGGTCCAATGCCAAAACACAGTGAAATCTCTTTATGGCTTTAAACGCGTTTTCTCCTCGAGAGAAACATGATTTCACTAAAAACGATATAGTTCAAACATGCCTGTTGTAACTGTCTGCAAACACTCAGAGCCTTAAAGTGGGGTTTTCACCAATGTGTTTTTTGGTGAGAAACCTTCTATTTCAAGGTTCGGTGCGTTATCAGATAAGTACAATATGTCTTTTTTATGTTTCTGATGAAATCCCTCCTATTAATGCATTTTCTCACAGAAAATGAGTCTCTCGCCATGGGAAAATGGCTTTCTTGAGAAAGCATATTCTGGTCGAGAAAATGTGTTTTAAACAATAGAAACGACTCCCGGCCTTATTTAGTTCACATTTTTACTTTTGGTAACCTAGCCCGTATTCATAACGCACTAAACCTTTTTATCGCGTTAAACGCCTTTTCTCGACTACAAAAGCACAATTTCATCAAAAACAAACAAAACAAGAAAAATGAATCTATTCAACAAGTCTGCAACACATCGTTAAGAGTTACATGATTTCACCCAATGTCAATGTGTAATTTCTCCAGTTCTGATCATTGTTTAGGTTGTTGGTAGCTTGGTCCAATGCCAAAACACAGTGAAATCTTTTTATGGCTTTAAACGCGTTTTTTCCTCGAGAGAAACATGATTTCACTAAAAACGTTATAGTTTAAACATGCCTGTTGTACATGTCTGCAAACACTCAGAGCCTTAAAGTACGGTTTTCATCAATGTGGTTTTTGGTGAGAAATCTTCTATTTCAAGGTTCTGTTCATTTTCAGACACGTACAATATGTATTTTTTGTGTTTCTGATGAAATCCCTCCTTTTAATGCATTTTCTCACAGAAAATGAGTCTCTCGCCATGGGAAAATGGCTTTCTTGAAAAAGCATATTCTGGTCGAGAAAAGGTATTTTAAACAATAAAAACGACTCCCGACCTTATTTAGTTCACATTTTTATTTTTGGTAACCTAGCCCGTATTCATAACGCACTAAACCTTTTTATGGCGTTAAACGCCTTTTCTCGACAACAAAAGCACAATTTCGTCAAAAACAAACAAAACAAGAAAAATGAATCTATTCAACAAGTCTGCAACACATCCTTAAGAGTTACATTATTTCACCCAATGTCAATGTGTAATTTCTCCAGTTCTGATCATTGTTTAGGTTGTTGGTAGCTTGGTCCAATGCCAAAACACAGTGAAATCTTTTTATGGCTTTAAACGCGTTTTCTCCTCGAGAAAAACATGATTTCACTAAAAACGTTATAGTTTAAACATGCCTGTTGTACATGTCTGCAAACACTCAGAGCCTTAAAGTACGGTTTTCACCAATGTGTTTTTTGGTGAGAAACCTTCTATTTCAAGGTTCTGTTCATTTTCAGACACGTACAATATGTATTTTTTGTGTTTCTGATGAAATCCCTCCTTTTAATGCATTTTCTCACAGAAAATGAGTCTCTCGCCATGGGAAAATGACTTTCTTGAAAAAGCATATTCTGGTCGAGAAAAGGTATTTTAAACAATAAAAACGACTCCCGGCCTTATTTAGTTCACATTTTTACTTTTGGTAACGTAGCCCGTATTCATAACGCACTAAACCTTTTTATCGCGTTAAACGCCTTTTCTCGACAACAAAAGCACAATTTCATCAAAAACAAACAAAACAAGAAAAATGAATCTATTCAACAAGTCTGCAACACATCCATAAGAGTTACATGATTTCACCCAATGTCAATGTGTAATTTCTCCAGTTCTGATCATTGTTTAGGTTGTTGGTAGCTTGGTCCAATGCCAAAACACAGTGAAATCTTTTTATGGCTTTAAACGCGTTTTTTCCTTGAGAGAAACATGATTTCACTAAAAACGTTATAGTTTAAACATGCCTGTTGTACATGTCTGCAAACACTCAGAGCCTTAAAGTAGGGTTTTCACCAATGTGTTTTTTGGTGAGAAACCTTCTATTTCAAGGTTCTGTTCATTTTCAGACACGTACAATATGTATTTTTTGTGTTTCTGATGAAATCCCTCCTTTTAATGCATTTTCTCACAGAAAATGAGTCTCTCGCCAAGGGAAAATGACTTTCTTGAAAAAGCATATTCTGGTCGAGAAAAGGTATTTTAAACAATAAAAACGACTCCCGGCCTTATTTAGTTCACATTTTTACTTTTGGTAACGTAGCCCGTATTCATAACGCACTAAACCTTTTTATCGCGTTAAACGCCTTTTCTCGACAACAAAAGCACAATTTCATCAAAAACAAACAAAACAAGAAAAATGAATCTATTCAACAAGTCTGCAACACATCCTTAAGAGTTACATGATTTCACCCAATGTCAATGTGTAATTTCTCCAGTTCTGATCATTGTTTAGGTTGTTGGTAGCTTGGTCCAATGCCAAAACACAGTGAAATCTTTTTATGGCTTTAAACGCGTTTTCTCCTCGAGAGAAACATGATTTCACTAAAAACGTTATAGTTTAAACATGCCTGTTGTACATGTCTGCAAACACTTAGAGCCTTAAAGTACGGTTTTCATCAATGTGGTTTTTGGTGAGAAACCTTCTATTTCAAGGTTCTGTGCGTTTTCAGACACGTACAATATGTATTTTTTGTGTTTCTGATGAAATCCCTCCTTTTAATGCATTTTCTCACAGAAAATGAGTCTCTCGCCATGGGAAAATGGCTTTCTTGAAAAAGCATATTCTGGTCGAGAAATGGTGTTTTAAACAATAAAAACGACTCCTGGCCTTATTTAGTTCACATTTTTACTTTTGTTAATCTAGCCCGTATTCATAGCGCACTAAACCTTTTTATCGCGTTAAACGCCTTTTCTCGACAACAAAAGCACAATTTCATCAAAAACAAACAAAACAAGAAAAATGAATCTCTTCAACAAGTCTGCAACACATCCTTAAGAGTTACATGATTTCACCCAATGTCAATGTGTAATTTCTCCAGTTCTGATCATTGTTTAGGTTGTTGGTAGCTTGGTCCAATGCTAAAACACAGTGAAATCTCTTTATGGCTTTAAACGCGTTTTCTCCTCGAGAGAAACATGATTTCACTAAAAACGATATAGTTCAAACATGCCTGTTGTACATGTCTGCAAACACTCAGAGCCTTAAAGTACGGTTTTCATCAATGTGGTTTTTGGTGAGAAATCTTCTATTTCAAGGTTCTGTTCATTTTCAGACACGTACAATATGTATTTTTTGTGTTTCTGATGAAATCCCTCCTTTTAATGCATTTTCTCACAGAAAATGAGTCTCTCGCCATGGGAAAATGGCTTTCTTGAAAAAGCATATTCTGGTCGAGAAAATGTGTTTTAAACAATAGAAACGACTCCCGGCCTTATTTAGTTCACATTTTTACTTTTGGTAACCTAGCCCGTATTCATAACGCACTAAACCTTTTTATCGCGTTAAACGCCTTTTCTCGACTACAAAAGCACAATTTCATCAAAAACAAACAAAACAAGAAAAATGAATCTATTCAACAAGTCTGCAACACATCGTTAAGAGTTACATGATTTCACCCAATGTCAATGTGTAATTTCTCCAGTTCTGATCATTGTTTAGGTTGTTGGTAGCTTGGTCCAATGCCAAAACACAGTGAAATCTCTTTATGGCTTTAAACGCGTTTTCTCCTCGAGAGAAACATGATTTCACTAAAAACGATATAGTTCAAACATGCCTGTTGTAACTGTCTGCAAACACTCAGAGCCTTAAAGTGGGGTTTTCACCAATGTGTTTTTTGGTGAGAAACCTTCTATTTCAAGGTTCGGTGCGTTATCAGATAAGTACAATATGTCTTTTTTATGTTTCTGATGAAATCCCTCCTATTAATGCATTTTCTCACAGAAAATGAGTCTCTCGCCATGGGAAAATGGCTTTCTTGAGAAAGCATATTCTGGTCGAGAAAATGTGTTTTAAACAATAGAAACGACTCCCGGCCTTATTTAGTTCACATTTTTACTTTTGGTAACCTAGCCCGTATTCATAACGCACTAAACCTTTTTATCGCGTTAAACGCCTTTTCTCGACTACAAAAGCACAATTTCATCAAAAACAAACAAAACAAGAAAAATGAATCTATTCAACAAGTCTGCAACACATCGTTAAGAGTTACATGATTTCACCCAATGTCAATGTGTAATTTCTCCAGTTCTGATCATTGTTTAGGTTGTTGGTAGCTTGGTCCAATGCCAAAACACAGTGAAATCTTTTTATGGCTTTAAACGCGTTTTTTCCTCGAGAGAAACATGATTTCACTAAAAACGTTATAGTTTAAACATGCCTGTTGTACATGTCTGCAAACACTCAGAGCCTTAAAGTACGGTTTTCATCAATGTGGTTTTTGGTGAGAAATCTTCTATTTCAAGGTTCTGTTCATTTTCAGACACGTACAATATGTATTTTTTGTGTTTCTGATGAAATCCCTCCTTTTAATGCATTTTCTCACAGAAAATGAGTCTCTCGCCATGGGAAAATGGCTTTCTTGAAAAAGCATATTCTGGTCGAGAAAAGGTATTTTAAACAATAAAAACGACTCCCGACCTTATTTAGTTCACATTTTTATTTTTGGTAACCTAGCCCGTATTCATAACGCACTAAACCTTTTTATGGCGTTAAACGCCTTTTCTCGACAACAAAATCACAATTTCGTCAAAAACAAACAAAACAAGAAAAATGAATCTATTCAACAAGTCTGCAACACATCCTTAAGAGTTACATTATTTCACCCAATGTCAATGTGTAATTTCTCCAGTTCTGATCATTGTTTAGGTTGTTGGTAGCTTGGTCCAATGCCAAAACACAGTGAAATCTTTTTATGGCTTTAAACGCGTTTTCTCCTCGAGAAAAACATGATTTCACTAAAAACGTTATAGTTTAAACATGCCTGTTGTACATGTCTGCAAACACTCAGAGCCTTAAAGTACGGTTTTCACCAATGTGTTTTTTGGTGAGAAACCTTCTATTTCAAGGTTCTGTTCATTTTCAGACACGTACAATATGTATTTTTTGTGTTTCTGATGAAATCCCTCCTTTTAATGCATTTTCTCACAGAAAATGAGTCTCTCGCCATGGGAAAATGACTTTCTTGAAAAAGCATATTCTGGTCGAGAAAAGGTATTTTAAACAATAAAAACGACTCCCGGCCTTATTTAGTTCACATTTTTACTTTTGGTAACGTAGCCCGTATTCATAACGCACTAAACCTTTTTATCGCGTTAAACGCCTTTTCTCGACAACAAAAGCACAATTTCATCAAAAACAAACAAAACAAGAAAAATGAATCTATTCAACAAGTCTGCAACACATCCATAAGAGTTACATGATTTCACCCAATGTCAATGTGTAATTTCTCCAGTTCTGATCATTGTTTAGGTTGTTGGTAGCTTGGTCCAATGCCAAAACACAGTGAAATCTTTTTATGGCTTTAAACGCGTTTTTTCCTTGAGAGAAACATGATTTCACTAAAAACGTTATAGTTTAAACATGCCTGTTGTACATGTCTGCAAACACTCAGAGCCTTAAAGTAGGGTTTTCACCAATGTGTTTTTTGGTGAGAAACCTTCTATTTCAAGGTTCTGTTCATTTTCAGACACGTACAATATGTATTTTTTGTGTTTCTGATGAAATCCCTCCTTTTAATGCATTTTCTCACAGAAAATGAGTCTCTCGCCATGGGAAAATGGCTTTCTTGAAAAAGCATATTCTGGTCGAGAAAAGGTATTTTAAACAATAAAAACGACTCCCGGCCTTATTTAGTTCACATTTTTACTTTTGTTAATCTAGCCCGTATTCATAACGCACTAAACCTTTTTATCGCGTTAAACGCCTTTTCTCGACAAGAAAAGCACAATTTCATCAAAAACAAGAAAAATGAATCTATTCAACAAGTCTGCAACACATCCTTAAGAGTTACATGATTTCACCCAATGTCAATGTGTAATTTCTCCAGTTCTGATCATTGTTTAGGTTGTTGGTAGCTTGGTCCAATGCCAAAACACAGTGAAATCTTTTTATGGCTTTAAACGCGTTTTCTCCTCGAGAGAAACATGATTTCACTAAAAACGTTATAGTTTAAACATGCCTGTTGTACATGTCTGCAAACACTTAGAGCCTTAAAGTACGGTTTTCATCAATGTGGTTTTTGGTGAGAAACCTTCTATTTCAAGGTTCTGTGCGTTTTCAGACACGTACAATATGTATTTTTTGTGTTTCTGATGAAATCCCTCCTTTTAATGCATTTTCTCACAGAAAATGAGTCTCTCGCCATGGGAAAATGGCTTTCTTGAAAAAGCATATTCTGGTCGAGAAATGGTGTTTTAAACAATAAAAACGACTCCCGGCCTTATTTAATTCACATTTTTACTTTTGTTAATCTAGCCCGTATTCATAGCGCACTAAACCTTTTTATCGCGTTAAACGCCTTTTCTCGACAACAAAAGCACAATTTCATCAAAAACAAACAAAACAAGAAAAATGAATCTATTCAACAAGTCTGCAACACATCCTTAAGAGTTACATGATTTCACCCAATGTCAATGTGTAATTTCTCCAGTTCTGATCATTGTTTAGGTTGTTGGTAGCTTGGTCCAATGCCAAAACACAGTGAAATCTCTTTATGGCTTTAAACGCGTTTTCTCCTAGAGAGAAACATGATTTCACTAAAAACGATATAGTTCAAACATGCCTGTTGTAACTGTCTGCAAACACTCAGAGCCTTAAAGTGGGGTTTTCACCAATGTGTTTTTTGGTGAGAAACCTTCTATTTCAAGGTTCGGTGCGTTATCAGATAAGTACAATATGTCTTTTTTATGTTTCTGATGAAATCCCTCCTATTAATGCATTTTCTCACAGAAAATGAGTCTCTCGCCATGGGAAAATGGCTTTCTTGAGAAAGCATATTCTGGTCGAGAAAAGGTGTTTTAAACAATAGAAACGACTCCCGGCCTTATTTAGTTCACATTTTTACTTTTGGTAACCTAGCCCGTATTCATAACGCACTAAACCTTTTTATCGCGTTAAACGCCTTTTCTCGACTACAAAAGCACAATTTCATCAAAAACAAACAAAACAAGAAAAATGAATCTATTCAACAAGTCTGCAACACATCGTTAAGAGTTACATGATTTCACCCAATGTCAATGTGTAATTTCTCCAGTTCTGATCATTGTTTAGGTTGTTGGTAGCTTGGTCCAATGCCAAAACACAGTGAAATCTTTTTATGGCTTTAAACGCGTTTTTTCCTCGAGAGAAACATGATTTCACTAAAAACGTTATAGTTTAAACATGCCTGTTGTACATGTCTGCAAACACTCAGAGCCTTAAAGTACGGTTTTCATCAATGTGGTTTTTGGTGAGAAATCTTCTATTTCAAGGTTCTGTTCATTTTCAGACACGTACAATATGTATTTTTTGTGTTTCTGATGAAATCCCTCCTTTTAATGCATTTTCTCACAGAAAATGAGTCTCTCGCCATGGGAAAATGGCTTTCTTGAAAAAGCATATTCTGGTCGAGAAAAGGTATTTTAAACAATAAAAACGACTCCCGACCTTATTTAGTTCACATTTTTATTTTTGGTAACCTAGCCCGTATTCATAACGCACTAAACCTTTTTATGGCGTTAAACGCCTTTTCTCGACAACAAAAGCACAATTTCGTCAAAAACAAACAAAACAAGAAAAATGAATCTATTCAACAAGTCTGCAACACATCCTTAAGAGTTACATTATTTCACCCAATGTCAATGTGTAATTTCTCCAGTTCTGATCATTGTTTAGGTTGTTGGTAGCTTGGTCCAATGCCAAAACACAGTGAAATCTTTTTATGGCTTTAAACGCGTTTTCTCCTCGAGAAAAACATGATTTCACTAAAAACGTTATAGTTTAAACATGCCTGTTGTACATGTCTGCAAACACTCAGAGCCTTAAAGTACGGTTTTCACCAATGTGTTTTTTGGTGAGAAACCTTCTATTTCAAGGTTCTGTTCATTTTCAGACACGTACAATATGTATTTTTTGTGTTTCTGATGAAATCCCTCCTTTTAATGCATTTTCTCACAGAAAATGAGTCTCTCGCCATGGGAAAATGACTTTCTTGAAAAAGCATATTCTGGTCGAGAAAAGGTATTTTAAACAATAAAAACGACTCCCGGCCTTATTTAGTTCACATTTTTACTTTTGGTAACGTAGCCCGTATTCATAACGCACTAAACCTTTTTATCGCGTTAAACGCCTTTTCTCGACAACAAAAGCACAATTTCATCAAAAACAAACAAAACAAGAAAAATGAATCTATTCAACAAGTCTGCAACACATCCTTAAGAGTTACATGATTTCACCCAATGTCAATGTGTAATTTCTCCAGTTCTGATCATTGTTTAGGTTGTTGGTAGCTTGGTCCAATGCCAAAACACAGTGAAATCTTTTTATGGCTTTAAACGCGTTTTCTCCTCGAGAGAAACATGATTTCACTAAAAACGTTATAGTTTAAACATGCCTGTTGTACATGTCTGCAAACACTTAGAGCCTTAAAGTACGGTTTTCATCAATGTGGTTTTTGGTGAGAAACCTTCTATTTCAAGGTTCTGTGCGTTTTCAGACACGTACAATATGTATTTTTTGTGTTTCTGATGAAATCCCTCCTTTTAATGCATTTTCTCACAGAAAATGAGTCTCTCGCCATGGGAAAATGGCTTTCTTGAAAAAGCATATTCTGGTCGAGAAATGGTGTTTTAAACAATAAAAACGACTCCCGGCCTTATTTAGTTCAAATTTTTACTTTTGTTAATCTAGCCCGTATTCATAGCGCACTAAACCTTTTTATCGCGTTAAACGCCTTTTCTCGACAACAAAAGCACAATTTCATCAAAAACAAACAAAACAAGAAAAATGAATCTATTCAACAAGTCTGCAACACATCCTTAAGAGTTACATGATTTCACCCAATGTCAATGTGTAATTTCTCCAGTTCTGATCATTGTTTAGGTTGTTGGTAGCTTGGTCCAATGCCAAAACACAGTGAAATCTCTTTATGGCTTTAAACGCGTTTTCTCCTCGAGAGAAACATGATTTCACTAAAAACGATATAGTTCAAACATGCCTGTTGTAACTGTCTGCAAACACTCAGAGCCTTAAAGTGGGGTTTTCACCAATGTGTTTTTTGGTGAGAAACCTTCTATTTCAAGGTTCGGTGCGTTATCAGATAAGTACAATATGTCTTTTTTATGTTTCTGATGAAATCCCTCCTATTAATGCATTTTCTCACAGAAAATGAGTCTCTCGCCATGGGAAAATGGCTTTCTTGAGAAAGCATATTCTGGTCGAGAAAATGTGTTTTAAACAATAAAAACGACTCCCGGCCTTATTTAGTTCACATTTTTACTTTTGGTAACCTAGCCCGTATTCATAACGCACTAAACCTTTTTATCGCGTTAAACGCCTTTTCTCGACTACAAAAGCACAATTTCATCAAAAACAAACAAAACAAGAAAAATGAATCTATTCAACAAGTCTGCAACACATCGTTAAGAGTTACATGATTTCACCCAATGTCAATGTGTAATTTCTCCAGTTCTGATCATTGTTTAGGTTGTTGGTAGCTTGGTCCAATGCCAAAACACAGTGAAATCTTTTTATGGCTTTAAACGCGTTTTTTCCTCGAGAGAAACATGATTTCACTAAAAACGTTATAGTTTAAACATGCCTGTTGTACATGTCTGCAAACACTCAGAGCCTTAAAGTACGGTTTTCATCAATGTGGTTTTTGGTGAGAAATCTTCTATTTCAAGGTTCTGTTCATTTTCAGACACGTACAATATGTATTTTTTGTGTTTCTGATGAAATCCCTCCTTTTAATGCATTTTCTCACAGAAAATGAGTCTCTCGCCATGGGAAAATGGCTTTCTTGAAAAAGCATATTCTGGTCGAGAAAAGGTATTTTAAACAATAAAAACGACTCCCGACCTTATTTGGTTCACATTTTTATTTTTGGTAACCTAGCCCGTATTCATAACGCACTAAACCTTTTTATGGCGTTAAACGCCTTTTCTCGACAACAAAAGCACAATTTCATCAAAAACAAACAAAACAAGAAAAATAAATCTATTCAACAAGTCTGCAACCCATCCATAAGAGTTACATGATTTCACCCAATGTCAATGTGTAATTTCTCCAGTTCTGATCATTGTTTAGGTTGTTGGTAGCTTGGTCCAATGCCAAAACACAGTGAAATCTTTTTATGGCTTTAAACGCGTTTTTTCCTTGAGAGAAACATGATTTCACTAAAAACGTTATAGTTTAAACATGCCTGTTGTACATGTCTGCAAACACTCAGAGCCTTAAAGTAGGGTTTTCACCAATGTGTTTTTTGGTGAGAAACCTTCTATTTCAAGGTTCTGTTCATTTTCAGACACGTACAATATGTATTTTTTGTGTTTCTGATGAAATCCCTCCTTTTAATGCATTTTCTCACAGAAAATGAGTCTCTCGCAATGGGAAAATGACTTTCTTGAAAAAGCATATTCTGGTCGAGAAAAGGTATTTTAAACAATAAAAACGACTCCCGGCCTTATTTAGTTCACATTTTTACTTTTGGTAACGTAGCCCGTATTCATAACGCACTAAACCTTTTTATCGCGTTAAACGCCTTTTCTCGACAACAAAAGCACAATTTCATCAAAAACAAACAAAACAAGAAAAATGAATCTATTCAACAAGTCTGCAACACATCCTTAAGAGTTACATGATTTCACCCAATGTCAATGTGTAATTTCTCCAGTTCTGATCATTGTTTAGGTTGTTGGTAGCTTGGTCCAATGCCAAAACACAGTGAAATCTCTTTATGGCTTTAAACGCGTTTTTTCCTCGAGAGAAACATGATTTCACTAAAAACGTTATAGTTTAAACATGCCTGTTGTACATGTCTGCAAACACTCAGAGCCTTAAAGTACGGTTTTCATCAATGTGGTTTTTGGTGAGAAATCTTCTATTTCAAGGTTCTGTTCATTTTCAGACACGTACAATATGTATTTTTTGTGTTTCTGATGAAATCCCTCCTTTTAATGCATTTTCTCACAGAAAATGAGTCTCTCGCCATGGGAAAATGGCTTTCTTGAAAAAGCATATTCTGGTCGAGAAAAGGTATTTTAAACAATAAAAACGACTCCCGACCTTATTTAGTTCACATTTTTATTTTTGGTAACCTAGCCCGTATTCATAACGCACTAAACCTTTTTATGGCGTTAAACGCCTTTTCTCGACAACAAAAGCACAATTTCGTCAAAAACAAACAAAACAAGAAAAATGAATCTATTCAACAAGTCTGCAACACATCCTTAAGAGTTACATTATTTCACCCAATGTCAATGTGTAATTTCTCCAGTTCTGATCATTGTTTAGGTTGTTGGTAGCTTGGTCCAATGCCAAAACACAGTGAAATCTTTTTATGGCTTTAAACGCGTTTTCTCCTCGAGAAAAACATGATTTCACTAAAAACGTTATAGTTTAAACATGCCTGTTGTACATGTCTGCAAACACTCAGAGCCTTAAAGTACGGTTTTCACCAATGTGTTTTTTGGTGAGAAACCTTCTATTTCAAGGTTCTGTTCATTTTCAGACACGTACAATATGTATTTTTTGTGTTTCTGATGAAATCCCTCCTTTTAATGCATTTTCTCACAGAAAATGAGTCTCTCGCCATGGGAAAATGACTTTCTTGAAAACGCATATTCTGGTCGAGAAAAGGTATTTTAAACAATAAAAACGACTCCCGGCCTTATTTAGTTCACATTTTTACTTTTGGTAACGTAGCCCGTATTCATAACGCACTAAACCTTTTTATCGCGTTAAACGCCTTTTCTCGACAACAAAAGCACAATTTCATCAAAAACAAACAAAACAAGAAAAATGAATCTATTCAACAAGTCTGCAACACATCCATAAGAGTTACATGATTTCACCCAATGTCAATGTGTAATTTCTCCAGTTCTGATCATTGTTTAGGTTGTTGGTAGCTTGGTCCAATGCCAAAACACAGTGAAATCTTTTTATGGCTTTAAACGCGTTTTTTCCTTGAGAGAAACATGATTTCACTAAAAACGTTATAGTTTAAACATGCCTGTTGTACATGTCTGCAAACACTCAGAGCCTTAAAGTACGGTTTTCACCAATGTGTTTTTTGGTGAGAAACCTTCTATTTCAAGGTTCTGTTCATTTTCAGACACGTACAATATGTATTTTTTGTGTTTCTGATGAAATCCCTCCTTTTAATGCATTTTCTCACAGAAAATGAGTCTCTCGCAATGGGAAAATGACTTTCTTGAAAAAGCATATTCTGGTCGAGAAAAGGTATTTTAAACAATAAAAACGACTCCCGGCCTTATTTAGTTCACATTTTTACTTTTGGTAACGTAGCCCGTATTCATAACGCACTAAACCTTTTTATCGCGTTAAACGCCTTTTCTCGACAACAAAAGCACAATTTCATCAAAAACAAACAAAACAAGAAAAATGAATCTATTCAACAAGTCTGCAACACATCCTTAAGAGTTACATGATTTCACCCAATGTCAATGTGTAATTTCTCCAGTTCTGATCATTGTTTAGGTTGTTGGTAGCTTGGTCCAATGCCAAAACACAGTGAAATCTCTTTATGGCTTTAAACGCGTTTTTTCCTCGAGAGAAACATGATTTCACTAAAAACGTTATAGTTTAAACATGCCTGTTGTACATGTCTGCAAACACTCAGAGCCTTAAAGTACGGTTTTCATCAATGTGGTTTTTGGTGAGAAATCTTCTATTTCAAGGTTCTGTTCATTTTCAGACACGTACAATATGTATTTTTTGTGTTTCTGATGAAATCCCTCCTTTTAATGCATTTTCTCACAGAAAATGAGTCTCTCGCCATGGGAAAATGGCTTTCTTGAAAAAGCATATTCTGGTCGAGAAAAGGTATTTTAAACAATAAAAACGACTCCCGACCTTATTTAGTTCACATTTTTATTTTTGGTAACCTAGCCCGTATTCATAACGCACTAAACCTTTTTATGGCGTTAAACGCCTTTTCTCGACAACAAAAGCACAATTTCGTCAAAAACAAACAAAACAAGAAAAATGAATCTATTCAACAAGTCTGCAACACATCCTTAAGAGTTACATTATTTCACCCAATGTCAATGTGTAATTTCTCCAGTTCTGATCATTGTTTAGGTTGTTGGTAGCTTGGTCCAATGCCAAAACACAGTGAAATCTTTTTATGGCTTTAAACGCGTTTTCTCCTCGAGAAAAACATGATTTCACTAAAAACGTTATAGTTTAAACATGCCTGTTGTACATGTCTGCAAACACTCAGAGCCTTAAAGTACGGTTTTCACCAATGTGTTTTTTGGTGAGAAACCTTCTATTTCAAGGTTCTGTTCATTTTCAGACACGTACAATATGTATTTTTTGTGTTTCTGATGAAATCCCTCCTTTTAATGCATTTTCTCACAGAAAATGAGTCTCTCGCCATGGGAAAATGACTTTCTTGAAAAAGCATATTCTGGTCGAGAAAAGGTATTTTAAACAATAAAAACGACTCCCGGCCTTATTTAGTTCACATTTTTACTTTTGGTAACGTAGCCCGTATTCATAACGCACTAAACCTTTTTATCGCGTTAAACGCCTTTTCTCGACAACAAAAGCACAATTTCATCAAAAACAAACAAAACAAGAAAAATGAATCTATTCAACAAGTCTGCAACACATCCATAAGAGTTACATGATTTCACCCAATGTCAATGTGTAATTTCTCCAGTTCTGATCATTGTTTAGGTTGTTGGTAGCTTGGTCCAATGCCAAAACACAGTGAAATCTTTTTATGGCTTTAAACGCGTTTTTTCCTTGAGAGAAACATGATTTCACTAAAAACGTTATAGTTTAAACATGCCTGTTGTACATGTCTGCAAACACTCAGAGCCTTAAAGTAGGGTTTTCACCAATGTGTTTTTTGGTGAGAAACCTTCTATTTCAAGGTTCTGTTCATTTTCAGACACGTACAATATGTATTTTTTGTGTTTCTGATGAAATCCCTCCTTTTAATGCATTTTCTCACAGAAAATGAGTCTCTCGCAATGGGAAAATGACTTTCTTGAAAAAGCATATTCTGGTCGAGAAAAGGTATTTTAAACAATAAAAACGACTCCCGGCCTTATTTAGTTCACATTTTTACTTTTGGTAACGTAGCCCGTATTCATAACGCACTAAACCTTTTTATGGCGTTAAACGCCTTTTCTCGACAACAAAAGCACAATTTCATCAAAAACAAACAAAACAAGAAAAATGAATCTATTCAACAAGTCTGCAACACATCGTTAAGAGTTACATGATTTCACCCAATGTCAATGTGTAATTTCTCCAGTTCTGATCATTGTTTAGGTTGTTGGTAGCTTGGTCCAATGCCAAAACACAGTGAAATCTTTTTATGGCTTTAAACGCGTTTTTTCCTCGAGAGAAACATGATTTCACTAAAAACGTTATAGTTTAAACATGCCTGTTGTACATGTCTGCAAACACTTAGAGCCTTAAAGTACGGTTTTCATCAATGTGGTTTTTGGTGAGAAACCTTCTATTTCAAGGTTCTGTGCGTTTTCAGACACGTACAATATGTATTTTTTGTGTTTCTGATGAAATCCCTCCTTTTAATGCATTTTCTCACAGAAAATGAGTCTCTCGCCATGGGAAAATGGCTTTCTTGAAAA
Source organism: Lampris incognitus (assembly GCF_029633865.1). NCBI lineage: Eukaryota > Metazoa > Chordata > Actinopteri > Lampriformes > Lampridae > Lampris > Lampris incognitus. The sequence goes on along the minus strand of NC_079213.1, from coordinate 47,917,019 downwards.
AGCATATTCTGGTCGAGAAAAGGTATTTTAAACAATAAAAACGACTCCCGACCTTATTTAGTTCACATTTTTATTTTTGGTAACCTAGCCCGTATTCATAACGCACTAAACCTTTTTATGGCGTTAAACGCCTTTTCTCGACAACAAAAGCACAATTTCGTCAAAAACAAACAAAACAAGAAAAATGAATCTATTCAACAAGTCTGCAACACATCCTTAAGAGTTACATTATTTCACCCAATGTCAATGTGTAATTTCTCCAGTTCTGATCATTGTTTAGGTTGTTGGTAGCTTGGTCCAATGCCAAAACACAGTGAAATCTTTTTATGGCTTTAAACGCGTTTTCTCCTCGAGAAAAACATGATTTCACTAAAAACGTTATAGTTTAAACATGCCTGTTGTACATGTCTGCAAACACTCAGAGCCTTAAAGTACGGTTTTCACCAATGTGTTTTTTGGTGAGAAACCTTCTATTTCAAGGTTCTGTTCATTTTCAGACACGTACAATATGTATTTTTTGTGTTTCTGATGAAATCCCTCCTTTTAATGCATTTTCTCACAGAAAATGAGTCTCTCGCCATGGGAAAATGACTTTCTTGAAAAAGCATATTCTGGTCGAGAAAAGGTATTTCAAACAATAAAAACGACTCCCGGCCTTATTTAGTTCACATTTTTACTTTTGGTAACGTAGCCCGTATTCATAACGCACTAAACCTTTTTATCGCGTTAAACGCCTTTTCTCGACAACAAAAGCACAATTTCATCAAAAACAAACAAAACAAGAAAAATGAATCTATTCAACAAGTCTGCAACACATCCATAAGAGTTACATGATTTCACCCAATGTCAATGTGTAATTTCTCCAGTTCTGATCATTGTTTAGGTTGTTGGTAGCTTGGTCCAATGCCAAAACACAGTGAAATCTTTTTATGGCTTTAAACGCGTTTTCTCCTCAAGAGAAACATGATTTCACTAAAAACGTTATAGTTTAAACATGCCTGTTGTACATGTCTGCAAACACTTAGAGCCTTAAAGTACGGTTTTCATCAATGTGGTTTTTGGTGAGAAACCTTCTATTTCAAGGTTCTGTGCGTTTTCAGACACGTACAATATGTATTTTTTGTGTTTCTGATGAAATCCCTCCTTTTAATGCATTTTCTCACAGAAAATGAGTCTCTCGCCATGGGAAAATGGCTTTCTTGAAAAAGCATATTCTGGTCGAGAAAAGGTATTTTAAACAATAAAAACGACTCCCGACCTTATTTAGTTCACATTTTTATTTTTGGTAACCTAGCCCGTATTCATAACGCACTAAACCTTTTTATCGCGTTAAACGCCTTTTCTCGACAACAAAAGCACAATTTCGTCAAAAACAAACAAAACAAGAAAAATGAATCTATTCAACAAGTCTGCAACACATCCTTAAGAGTTACATTATTTCACCCAATGTCAATGTGTAATTTCTCCAGTTCTGATCATTGTTTAGGTTGTTGGTAGCTTGGTCCAATGCCAAAACACAGTGAAATCTTTTTATGGCTTTAAACGCGTTTTCTCCTCGAGAAAAACATGATTTCACTAAAAACGTTATAGTTTAAACATGCCTGTTGTACATGTCTGCAAACACTCAGAGCCTTAAAGTACGGTTTTCACCAATGTGTTTTTTGGTGAGAAACCTTCTATTTCAAGGTTCTGTTCATTTTCAGACACGTACAATATGTATTTTTTGTGTTTCTGATGAAATCCCTCCTTTTAATGCATTTTCTCACAGAAAATGAGTCTCTCGCCATGGGAAAATGACTTTCTTGAAAAAGCATATTCTGGTCGAGAAAAGGTATTTTAAACAATAAAAACGACTCCCGGCCTTATTTAGTTCACATTTTTACTTTTGGTAACGTAGCCCGTATTCATAACGCACTAAACCTTTTTATCGCGTTAAACGCCTTTTCTCGACAACAAAAGCACAATTTCATCAAAAACAAACAAAACAAGAAAAATGAATCTATTCAACAAGTCTGCAACACATCCATAAGAGTTACATGATTTCACCCAATGTCAATGTGTAATTTCTCCAGTTCTGATCATTGTTTAGGTTGTTGGTAGCTTGGTCCAATGCCAAAACACAGTGAAATCTTTTTATGGCTTTAAACGCGTTTTTTCCTTGAGAGAAACATGATTTCACTAAAAACGTTATAGTTTAAACATGCCTGTTGTACATGTCTGCAAACACTCAGAGCCTTAAAGTAGGGTTTTCACCAATGTGTTTTTTGGTGAGAAACCTTCTATTTCAAGGTTCTGTTCATTTTCAGACACGTACAATATGTATTTTTTGTGTTTCTGATGAAATCCCTCCTTTTAATGCATTTTCTCACAGAAAATGAGTCTCTCGCAATGGGAAAATGACTTTCTTGAAAAAGCATATTCTGGTCGAGAAAAGGTATTTTAAACAATAAAAACGACTCCCGGCCTTATTTAGTTCACATTTTTACTTTTGGTAACGTAGCCCGTATTCATAACGCACTAAACCTTTTTATCGCGTTAAACGCCTTTTCTCGACAACAAAAGCACAATTTCATCAAAAACAAACAAAACAAGAAAAATGAATCTATTCAACAAGTCTGCAACACATCCTTAAGAGTTACATGATTTCACCCAATGTCAATGTGTAATTTCTCCAGTTCTGATCATTGTTTAGGTTGTTGGTAGCTTGGTCCAATGCCAAAACACAGTGAAATCTTTTTATGGCTTTAAACGCGTTTTCTCCTCGAGAGAAACATGATTTCACTAAAAACGTTATAGTTTAAACATGCCTGTTGTACATGTCTGCAAACACTTAGAGCCTTAAAGTACGGTTTTCATCAATGTGGTTTTTGGTGAGAAACCTTCTATTTCAAGGTTCTGTGCGTTTTCAGACACGTACAATATGTATTTTTTGTGTTTCTGATGAAATCCCTCCTTTTAATGCATTTTCTCACAGAAAATGAGTCTCTCGCCATGGGAAAATGGCTTTCTTGAAAAAGCATATTCTGGTCGAGAAATGGTGTTTTAAACAATAAAAACGACTCCCGGCCTTATTTAGTTCACATTTTTACTTTTGTTAATCTAGCCCGTATTCTTAGCGCACTAAACCTTTTTATCGCGTTAAACGCCTTTTCTCGACAACAAAAGCACAATTTCATCAAAAACAAACAAAACAAGAAAAATGAATCTATTCAACAAGTCTGCAACACATCCTTAAGAGTTACATGATTTCACCCAATGTCAATGTGTAATTTCTCCAGTTCTGATCATTGTTTAGGTTGTTGGTAGCTTGGTCCAATGCCAAAACACAGTGAAATCTCTTTATGGCTTTAAACGCGTTTTCTCCTCGAGAGAAACATGATTTCACTAAAAACGATATAGTTCAAACATGCCTGTTGTAACTGTCTGCAAACACTCAGAGCCTTAAAGTGGGGTTTTCACCAATGTGTTTTTTGGTGAGAAACCTTCTATTTCAAGGTTCGGTGCGTTATCAGATAAGTACAATATGTCTTTTTTATGTTTCTGATGAAATCCCTCCTATTAATGCATTTTCTCACAGAAAATGAGTCTCTCGCCATGGGAAAATGGCTTTCTTGAGAAAGCATATTCTGGTCGAGAAAAGGTGTTTTAAACAATAGAAACGACTCCCGGCCTTATTTAGTTCACATTTTTACTTTTGGTAACCTAGCCCGTATTCATAACGCACTAAACCTTTTTATCGCGTTAAACGCCTTTTCTCGACTACAAAAGCACAATTTCATCAAAAACAAACAAAACAAGAAAAATGAATCTATTCAACAAGTCTGCAACACATCGTTAAGAGTTACATGATTTCACCCAATGTCAATGTGTAATTTCTCCAGTTCTGATCATTGTTTAGGTTGTTGGTAGCTTGGTCCAATGCCAAAACACAGTGAAATCTTTTTATGGCTTTAAACGCGTTTTTTCCTCGAGAGAAACATGATTTCACTAAAAACGTTATAGTTTAAACATGCCTGTTGTACATGTCTGCAAACACTCAGAGCCTTAAAGTACGGTTTTCATCAATGTGGTTTTTGGTGAGAAATCTTCTATTTCAAGGTTCTGTTCATTTTCAGACACGTACAATATGTATTTTTTGTGTTTCTGATGAAATCCCTCCTTTTAATGCATTTTCTCACAGAAAATGAGTCTCTCGCCATGGGAAAATGACTTTCTTGAAAAAGCATATTCTGGTCGAGAAAAGGTATTTTAAACAATAAAAACGACTCCCGGCCTTATTTAGTTCACATTTTTACTTTTGGTAACGTAGCCCGTATTCATAACGCACTAAACCTTTTTATCGCGTTAAACGCCTTTTCTCGACAACAAAAGCACAATTTCATCAAAAACAAACAAAACAAGAAAAATGAATCTATTCAACAAGTCTGCAACACATCCATAAGAGTTACATGATTTCACCCAATGTCAATGTGTAATTTCTCCAGTTCTGATCATTGTTTAGGTTGTTGGTAGCTTGGTCCAATGCCAAAACACAGTGAAATCTTTTTATGGCTTTAAACGCGTTTTTTCCTTGAGAGAAACATGATTTCACTAAAAACGTTATAGTTTAAACATGCCTGTTGTACATGTCTGCAAACACTCAGAGCCTTAAAGTAGGGTTTTCACCAATGTGTTTTTTGGTGAGAAACCTTCTATTTCAAGGTTCTGTTCATTTTCAGACACGTACAATATGTATTTTTTGTGTTTCTGATGAAATCCCTCCTTTTAATGCATTTTCTCACAGAAAATGAGTCTCTCGCAATGGGAAAATGACTTTCTTGAAAAAGCATATTCTGGTCGAGAAAAGGTATTTTAAACAATAAAAACGACTCCCGGCCTTATTTAGTTCACATTTTTACTTTTGGTAACGTAGCCCGTATTCATAACGCACTAAACCTTTTTATCGCGTTAAACGCCTTTTCTCGACAACAAAAGCACAATTTCATCAAAAACAAACAAAACAAGAAAAATGAATCTATTCAACAAGTCTGCAACACATCCTTAAGAGTTACATGATTTCACCCAATGTCAATGTGTAATTTCTCCAGTTCTGATCATTGTTTAGGTTGTTGGTAGCTTGGTCCAATGCCAAAACACAGTGAAATCTTTTTATGGCTTTAAACGCGTTTTCTCCTCAAGAGAAACATGATTTCACTAAAAACGTTATAGTTTAAACATGCCTGTTGTACATGTCTGCAAACACTTAGAGCCTTAAAGTACGGTTTTCATCAATGTGGTTTTTGGTGAGAAACCTTCTATTTCAAGGTTCTGTGCGTTTTCAGACACGTACAATATGTATTTTTTGTGTTTCTGATGAAATCCCTCCTTTTAATGCATTTTCTCACAGAAAATGAGTCTCTCGCCATGGGAAAATGGCTTTCTTGAAAAAGCATATTCTGGTCGAGAAAAGGTATTTTAAACAATAAAAACGACTCCCGACCTTATTTAGTTCACATTTTTATTTTTGGTAACCTAGCCCGTATTCATAACGCACTAAACCTTTTTATGGCGTTAAACGCCTTTTCTCGACAACAAAAGCACAATTTCGTCAAAAACAAACAAAACAAGAAAAATGAATCTATTCAACAAGTCTGCAACACATCCTTAAGAGTTACATTATTTCACCCAATGTCAATGTGTAATTTCTCCAGTTCTGATCATTGTTTAGGTTGTTGGTAGCTTGGTCCAATGCCAAAACACAGTGAAATCTTTTTATGGCTTTAAACGCGTTTTCTCCTCGAGAAAAACATGATTTCACTAAAAACGTTATAGTTTAAACATGCCTGTTGTACATGTCTGCAAACACTCAGAGCCTTAAAGTAGGGTTTTCACCAATGTGTTTTTTGGTGAGAAACCTTCTATTTCAAGGTTCTGTTCATTTTCAGACACGTACAATATGTATTTTTTGTGTTTCTGATGAAATCCCTCCTTTTAATGCATTTTCTCACAGAAAATGAGTCTCTCGCCATGGGAAAATGACTTTCTTGAAAAAGCATATTCTGGTCGAAAAGGTATTTTAAACAATAAAAACGACTCCCGGCCTTATTTAGTTCACATTTTTACTTTTGGTAACGTAGCCCGTATTCATAACGCACTAAACCTTTTTATCGCGTTAAACGCCTTTTCTCGACAACAAAAGCACAATTTCATCAAAAACAAACAAAACAAGAAAAATGAATCTATTCAACAAGTCTGCAACACATCCATAAGAGTTACATGATTTCACCCAATGTCAATGTGTAATTTCTCCAGTTCTGATCATTGTTTAGGTTGTTGGTAGCTTGGTCCAATGCCAAAACACAGTGAAATCTTTTTATGGCTTTAAACGCGTTTTTTCCTTGAGAGAAACATGATTTCACTAAAAACGTTATAGTTTAAACATGCCTGTTGTACATGTCTGCAAACACTCAGAGCCTTAAAGTAGGGTTTTCACCAATGTGTTTTTTGGTGAGAAACCTTCTATTTCAAGGTTCTGTTCATTTTCAGACACGTACAATATGTATTTTTTGTGTTTCTGATGAAATCCCTCCTTTTAATGCATTTTCTCACAGAAAATGAGTCTCTCGCAATGGGAAAATGACTTTCTTGAAAAAGCATATTCTGGTCGAGAAAAGGTATTTTAAACAATAAAAACGACTCCCGGCCTTATTTAGTTCACATTTTTACTTTTGGTAACGTAGCCCGTATTCATAACGCACTAAACCTTTTTATCGCGTTAAACGCCTTTTCTCGACAACAAAAGCACAATTTCATCAAAAACAAACAAAACAAGAAAAATGAATCTATTCAACAAGTCTGCAACACATCCTTAAGAGTTACATGATTTCACCCAATGTCAATGTGTAATTTCTCCAGTTCTGATCATTGTTTAGGTTGTTGGTAGCTTGGTCCAATGCCAAAACACAGTGAAATCTTTTTATGGCTTTAAACGCGTTTTCTCCTCAAGAGAAACATGATTTCACTAAAAACGTTATAGTTTAAACATGCCTGTTGTACATGTCTGCAAACACTTAGAGCCTTAAAGTACGGTTTTCATCAATGTGGTTTTTGGTGAGAAACCTTCTATTTCAAGGTTCTGTGCGTTTTCAGACACGTACAATATGTATTTTTTGTGTTTCTGATGAAATCCCTCCTTTTAATGCATTTTCTCACAGAAAATGAGTCTCTCGCCATGGGAAAATGGCTTTCTTGAAAAAGCATATTCTGGTCGAGAAAAGGTATTTTAAACAATAAAAACGACTCCCGACCTTATTTAGTTCACATTTTTATTTTTGGTAACCTAGCCCGTATTCATAACGCACTAAACCTTTTTATGGCGTTAAACGCCTTTTCTCGACAACAAAAGCACAATTTCGTCAAAAACAAACAAAACAAGAAAAATGAATCTATTCAACAAGTCTGCAACACATCCTTAAGAGTTACATTATTTCACCCAATGTCAATGTGTAATTTCTCCAGTTCTGATCATTGTTTAGGTTGTTGGTAGCTTGGTCCAATGCCAAAACACAGTGAAATCTTTTTATGGCTTTAAACGCGTTTTCTCCTCGAGAAAAACATGATTTCACTAAAAACGTTATAGTTTAAACATGCCTGTTGTACATGTCTGCAAACACTCAGAGCCTTAAAGTACGGTTTTCACCAATGTGTTTTTTGGTGAGAAACCTTCTATTTCAAGGTTCTGTTCATTTTCAGACACGTACAATATGTATTTTTTGTGTTTCTGATGAAATCCCTCCTTTTAATGCATTTTCTCACAGAAAATGAGTCTCTCGCCATGGGAAAATGACTTTCTTGAAAAAGCATATTCTGGTCGAGAAAAGGTATTTTAAACAATAAAAACGACTCCCGGCCTTATTTAGTTCACATTTTTACTTTTGGTAACGTAGCCCGTATTCATAACGCACTAAACCTTTTTATCGCGTTAAACGCCTTTTCTCGACAACAAAAGCACAATTTCATCAAAAACAAACAAAACAAGAAAAATGAATCTATTCAACAAGTCTGCAACACATCCATAAGAGTTACATGATTTCACCCAATGTCAATGTGTAATTTCTCCAGTTCTGATCATTGTTTAGGTTGTTGGTAGCTTGGTCCAATGCCAAAACACAGTGAAATCTTTTTATGGCTTTAAACGCGTTTTTTCCTTGAGAGAAACATGATTTCACTAAAAACGTTATAGTTTAAACATGCCTGTTGTACATGTCTGCAAACACTCAGAGCCTTAAAGTAGGGTTTTCACCAATGTGTTTTTTGGTGAGAAACCTTCTATTTCAAGGTTCTGTTCATTTTCAGACACGTACAATATGTATTTTTTGTGTTTCTGATGAAATCCCTCCTTTTAATGCATTTTCTCACAGAAAATGAGTCTCTCGCAATGGGAAAATGACTTTCTTGAAAAAGCATATTCTGGTCGAGAAAAGGTATTTTAAACAATAAAAACGACTCCCGGCCTTATTTAGTTCACATTTTTACTTTTGGTAACGTAGCCCGTATTCATAACGCACTAAACCTTTTTATCGCGTTAAACGCCTTTTCTCGACAACAAAAGCACAATTTCATCAAAAACAAACAAAACAAGAAAAATGAATCTATTCAACAAGTCTGCAACACATCCTTAAGAGTTACATGATTTCACCCAATGTCAATGTGTAATTTCTCCAGTTCTGATCATTGTTTAGGTTGTTGGTAGCTTGGTCCAATGCCAAAACACAGTGAAATCTTTTTATGGCTTTAAACGCGTTTTCTCCTCGAGAGAAACATGATTTCACTAAAAACGTTATAGTTTAAACATGCCTGTTGTACATGTCTGCAAACACTTAGGGCCTTAAAGTACGGTTTTCATCAATGTGGTTTTTGGTGAGAAACCTTCTATTTCAAGGTTCTGTGCGTTTTCAGACACGTACAATATGTATTTTTTGTGTTTCTGATGAAATCCCTCCTTTTAATGCATTTTCTCACAGAAAATGAGTCTCTCGCCATGGGAAAATGGCTTTCTTGAAAAAGCATATTCTGGTCGAGAAATGGTGTTTTAAACAATAAAAACGACTCCCGGCCTTATTTAGTTCAAATTTTTACTTTTGTTAATCTAGCCCGTATTCATAGCGCACTAAACCTTTTTATCGCGTTAAACGCCTTTTCTCGACAACAAAAGCACAATTTCATCAAAAACAAACAAAACAAGAAAAATGAATCTATTCAACAAGTCTGCAACACATCCTTAAGAGTTACATGATTTCACCCAATGTCAATGTGTAATTTCTCCAGTTCTGATCATTGTTTAGGTTGTTGGTAGCTTGGTCCAATGCCAAAACACAGTGAAATCTCTTTATGGCTTTAAACGCGTTTTCTCCTCGAGAGAAACATGATTTCACTAAAAACGATATAGTTCAAACATGCCTGTTGTAACTGTCTGCAAACACTCAGAGCCTTAAAGTGGGGTTTTCACCAATGTGTTTTTTGGTGAGAAACCTTCTATTTCAAGGTTCGGTGCGTTATCAGATAAGTACAATATGTCTTTTTTATGTTTCTGATGAAATCCCTCCTATTAATGCATTTTCTCACAGAAAATGAGTCTCTCGCCATGGGAAAATGGCTTTCTTGAGAAAGCATATTCTGGTCGAGAAAAGGTGTTTTAAACAATAGAAACGACTCCCGGCCTTATTTAGTTCACATTTTTACTTTTGGTAACCTAGCCCGTATTCATAACGCACTAAACCTTTTTATCGCGTTAAACGCCTTTTCTCGACTACAAAAGCACAATTTCATCAAAAACAAACAAAACAAGAAAAATGAATCTATTCAACAAGTCTGCAACACATCGTTAAGAGTTACATGATTTCACCCAATGTCAATGTGTAATTTCTCCAGTTCTGATCATTGTTTAGGTTGTTGGTAGCTTGGTCCAATGCCAAAACACAGTGAAATCTTTTTATGGCTTTAAACGCGTTTTTTCCTCGAGAGAAACATGATTTCACTAAAAACGTTATAGTTTAAACATGCCTGTTGTACATGTCTGCAAACACTCAGAGCCTTAAAGTACGGTTTTCATCAATGTGGTTTTTGGTGAGAAATCTTCTATTTCAAGGTTCTGTTCATTTTCAGACACGTACAATATGTATTTTTTGTGTTTCTGATGAAATCCCTCCTTTTAATGCATTTTCTCACAGAAAATGAGTCTCTCGCCATGGGAAAATGGCTTTCTTGAAAAAGCATATTCTGGTCGAGAAAAGGTATTTTAAACAATAAAAACGACTCCCGACCTTATTTAGTTCACATTTTTATTTTTGGTAACCTAGCCCGTATTCATAACGCACTAAACCTTTTTATGGCGTTAAACGCCTTTTCTCGACAACAAAAGCACAATTTCGTCAAAAACAAACAAAACAAGAAAAATGAATCTATTCAACAAGTCTGCAACACATCCTTAAGAGTTACATGATTTCACAAAATGTCAATGTGTAATTTCTCCAGTTCTGATCATTGTTTAGGTTGTTGGTAGCTTGGTCCAATGCCAAAACACAGTGAAATCTTTTTATGGCTTTAAACGCGTTTTCTCCTCGAGAAAAACATGATTTCACTAAAAACGTTATAGTTTAAACATGCCTGTTGTACATGTCTGCAAACACTCAGAGCCTTAAAGTACGGTTTTCACCAATGTGTTTTTTGGTGAGAAACCTTCTATTTCAAGGTTCTGTTCATTTTCAGACACGTACAATATGTATTTTTTGTGTTTCTGATGAAATCCCTCCTTTTAATGCATTTTCTCACAGAAAATGAGTCTCTCGCCATGGGAAAATGACTTTCTTGAAAAAGCATATTCTGGTCGAGAAAAGGTATTTTAAACAATAAAAACGACTCCCGGCCTTATTTAGTTCACATTTTTACTTTTGGTAACGTAGCCCGTATTCATAACGCACTAAACCTTTTTATCGCGTTAAACGCCTTTTCTCGACAACAAAAGCACAATTTCATCAAAAACAAACAAAACAAGAAAAATGAATCTATTCAACAAGTCTGCAACACATCCATAAGAGTTACATGATTTCACCCAATGTCAATGTGTAATTTCTCCAGTTCTGATCATTGTTTAGGTTGTTGGTAGCTTGGTCCAATGCCAAAACACAGTGAAATCTTTTTATGGCTTTAAACGCGTTTTTTCCTTGAGAGAAACATGATTTCACTAAAAACGTTATAGTTTAAACATGCCTGTTGTACATGTCTGCAAACACTCAGAGCCTTAAAGTAGGGTTTTCACCAATGTGTTTTTTGGTGAGAAACCTTCTATTTCAAGGTTCTGTTCATTTTCAGACACGTACAATATGTATTTTTTGTGTTTCTGATGAAATCCCTCCTTTTAATGCATTTTCTCACAGAAAATGAGTCTCTCGCAATGGGAAAATGACTTTCTTGAAAAAGCATATTCTGGTCGAGAAAAGGTATTTTAAACAATAAAAACGACTCCCGGCCTTATTTAGTTCACATTTTTACTTTTGGTAACGTAGCCCGTATTCATAACGCACTAAACCTTTTTATCGCGTTAAACGCCTTTTCTCGACAACAAAAGCACAATTTCATCAAAAACAAACAAAACAAGAAAAATGAATCTATTCAACAAGTCTGCAACACATCCTTAAGAGTTACATGATTTCACCCAATGTCAATGTGTAATTTCTCCAGTTCTGATCATTGTTTAGGTTGTTGGTAGCTTGGTCCAATGCCAAAACACAGTGAAATCTTTTTATGGCTTTAAACGCGTTTTCTCCTCGAGAGAAACATGATTTCACTAAAAACGTTATAGTTTAAACATGCCTGTTGTACATGTCTGCAAACACTTGGAGCCTTAAAGTACGGTTTTCATCAATGTGGTTTTTGGTGAGAAACCTTCTATTTCAAGGTTCTGTGCGTTTTCAGACACGTACAATATGTATTTTTTGTGTTTCTGATGAAATCCCTCCTTTTAATGCATTTTCTCACAGAAAATGAGTCTCTCGCCATGGGAAAATGGCTTTCTTGAGAAAGCATATTCTGGTCGAGAAATGGTGTTTTAAACAATAAAAACGACTCCCGGCCTTATTTAGTTCACATTTTTACTTTTGTTAATCTAGCCCGTATTCATAGCGCACTAAACCTTTTTATCGCGTTAAACGCCTTTTCTCGACAACAAAAGCACAATTTCATCAAAAACAAACAAAACAAGAAAAATGAATCTATTCAACAAGTCTGCAACACATCCTTAAGAGTTACATGATTTCACCCAATGTCAATGTGTAATTTCTCCAGTTCTGATCATTGTTTAGGTTGTTGGTAGCTTGGTCCAATGCCAAAACACAGTGAAATCTCTTTATGGCTTTAAACGCGTTTTCTCCTCGAGAGAAACATGATTTCACTAAAAACGATATAGTTCAAACATGCCTGTTGTAACTGTCTGCAAACACTCAGAGCCTTAAAGTGGGGTTTTCACCAATGTGTTTTTTGGTGAGAAACCTTCTATTTCAAGGTTCGGTGCGTTATCAGATAAGTACAATATGTCTTTTTTATGTTTCTGATGAAATCCCTCCTATTAATGCATTTTCTCACAGAAAATGAGTCTCTCGCCATGGGAAAATGGCTTTCTTGAGAAAGCATATTCTGGTCGAGAAAAGGTGTTTTAAACAATAGAAACGACTCCCGGCCTTATTTAGTTCACATTTTTACTTTTGGTAACCTAGCCCGTATTCATAACGCACTAAACCTTTTTATCGCGTTAAACGCCTTTTCTCGACTACAAAAGCACAATTTCATCAAAAACAAACAAAACAAGAAAAATGAATCTATTCAACAAGTCTGCAACACATCGTTAAGAGTTACATGATTTCACCCAATGTCAATGTGTAATTTCTCCAGTTCTGATCATTGTTTAGGTTGTTGGTAGCTTGGTCCAATGCCAAAACACAGTGAAATCTTTTTATGGCTTTAAACGCGTTTTTTCCTCGAGAGAAACATGATTTCACTAAAAACGTTATAGTTTAAACATGCCTGTTGTACATGTCTGCAAACACTCAGAGCCTTAAAGTACGGTTTTCATCAATGTGGTTTTTGGTGAGAAATCTTCTATTTCAAGGTTCTGTTCATTTTCAGACACGTACAATATGTATTTTTTGTGTTTCTGATGAAATCCCTCCTTTTAATGCATTTTCTCACAGAAAATGAGTCTCTCGCCATGGGAAAATGGCTTTCTTGAAAAAGCATATTCTGGTCGAGAAAAGGTATTTTAAACAATAAAAACGACTCCCGACCTTATTTAGTTCACATTTTTATTTTTGGTAACCTAGCCCGTATTCATAACGCACTAAACCTTTTTATGGCGTTAAACGCCTTTTCTCGACAACAAAAGCACAATTTCGTCAAAAACAAACAAAACAAGAAAAATGAATCTATTCAACAAGTCTGCAACACATCCTTAAGAGTTACATGATTTCACCCAATGTCAATGTGTAATTTCTCCAGTTCTGATCATTGTTTAGGTTGTTGGTAGCTTGGTCCAATGCCAAAACACAGTGAAATCTTTTTATGGCTTTAAACGCGTTTTTTCCTCGAGAGAAACATGATTTCACTAAAAACGTTATAGTTTAAACATGCCTGTTGTACATGTCTGCAAACACTCAGAGCCTTAAAGTAGGGTTTTCACCAATGTGTTTTTTGGTGAGAAACCTTCTATTTTAAGGTTCTGTTCATTTTCAGACACGTACAATATGTATTTTTTGTGTTTCTGATGAAATCCCTCCTTTTAATGCATTTTCTCACAGAAAATGAGTCTCTCGCAATGGGAAAATGACTTTCTTGAAAAAGCATATTCTGGTCGAGAAAAGGTATTTTAAACAATAAAAACGACTCCCGGCCTTATTTAGTTCACATTTTTACTTTTGGTAACGTAGCCCGTATTCATAACGCACTAAACCTTTTTATGGCGTTAAACGCCTTTTCTCGACAACAAAAGCACAATTTCATCAAAAACAAACAAAACAAGAAAAATGAATCTATTCAACAAGTCTGCAACACATCCTTAAGAGTTACATGATTTCACCCAATGTCAATGTGTAATTTCTCCAGTTCTGATCATTGTTTAGGTTGTTGGTAGCTTGGTCCAATGCCAAAACACAGTGAAATCTCTTTATGGCTTTAAACGCGTTTTTTCCTCGAGAGAAACATGATTTCACTAAAAACGTTATAGTTTAAACATGCCTGTTGTACATGTCTGCAAACACTCAGAGCCTTAAAGTACGGTTTTCATCAATGTGGTTTTTGGTGAGAAATCTTCTATTTCAAGGTTCTGTTCATTTTCAGACACGTACAATATGTATTTTTTGTGTTTCTGATGAAATCCCTCCTTTTAATGCATTTTCTCACAGAAAATGAGTCTCTCGCCATGGGAAAATGGCTTTCTTGAAAAAGCATATTCTGGTCGAGAAAAGGTATTTTAAACAATAAAAACGACTCCCGACCTTATTTAGTTCACATTTTTATTTTTGGTAACCTAGCCCGTATTCATAACGCACTAAACCTTTTTATGGCGTTAAACGCCTTTTCTCGACAACAAAAGCACAATTTCGTCAAAAACAAACAAAACAAGAAAAATGAATCTATTCAACAAGTCTGCAACACATCCTTAAGAGTTACATGATTTCACCCAATGTCAATGTGTAATTTCTCCAGTTCTGATCATTGTTTAGGTTGTTGGTAGCTTGGTCCAATGCCAAAACACAGTGAAATCTCTTTATGGCTTTAAACGCGTTTTCTCCTCGAGAGAAACATGATTTCACTAAAAACGATATAGTTCAAACATGCCTGTTGTAACTGTCTGCAAACACTCAGAGCCTTAAAGTGGGGTTTTCACCAATGTGTTTTTTGGTGAGAAACCTTCTATTTCAAGGTTCGGTGCGTTATCAGATAAGTACAATATGTCTTTTTTATGTTTCTGATGAAATCCCTCCTATTAATGCATTTTCTCACAGAAAATGAGTCTCTCGCCATGGGAAAATGGCTTTCTTGAGAAAGCATATTCTGGTCGAGAAAAGGTGTTTTAAACAATAGAAACGACTCCCGGCCTTATTTAGTTCACATTTTTACTTTTGGTAACCTAGCCCGTATTCATAACGCACTAAACCTTTTTATCGCGTTAAACGCCTTTTCTCGACTACAAAAGCACAATTTCATCAAAAACAAACAAAACAAGAAAAATGAATCTATTCAACAAGTCTGCAACACATCGTTAAGAGTTACATGATTTCACCCAATGTCAATGTGTAATTTCTCCAGTTCTGATCATTGTTTAGGTTGTTGGTAGCTTGGTCCAATGCCAAAACACAGTGAAATCTTTTTATGGCTTTAAACGCGTTTTTTCCTCGAGAGAAACATGATTTCACTAAAAACGTTATAGTTTAAACATGCCTGTTGTACATGTCTGCAAACACTCAGAGCCTTAAAGTACGGTTTTCATCAATGTGGTTTTTGGTGAGAAATCTTCTATTTCAAGGTTCTGTTCATTTTCAGACACGTACAATATGTATTTTTTGTGTTTCTGATGAAATCCCTCCTTTTAATGCATTTTCTCACAGAAAATGAGTCTCTCGCCATGGGAAAATGGCTTTCTTGAAAAAGCATATTCTGGTCGAGAAAAGGTATTTTAAACAATAAAAACGACTCCCGACCTTATTTAGTTCACATTTTTATTTTTGGTAACCTAGCCCGTATTCATAACGCACTAAACCTTTTTATGGCGTTAAACGCCTTTTCTCGACAACAAAAGCACAATTTCGTCAAAAACAAACAAAACAAGAAAAATGAATCTATTCAACAAGTCTGCAACACATCCTTAAGAGTTACATGATTTCACCCAATGTCAATGTGTAATTTCTCCAGTTCTGATCATTGTTTAGGTTGTTGGTAGCTTGGTCCAATGCCAAAACACAGTGAAATCTTTTTATGGCTTTAAACGCGTTTTCTCCTCGAGAAAAACATGATTTCACTAAAAACGTTATAGTTTAAACATGCCTGTTGTACATGTCTGCAAACACTCAGAGCCTTAAAGTAGGGTTTTCACCAATGTGTTTTTTGGTGAGAAACCTTCTATTTCAAGGTTCTGTTCATTTTCAGACACGTACAATATGTATTTTTTGTGTTTCTGATGAAATCCCTCCTTTTAATGCATTTTCTCACAGAAAATGAGTCTCTCGCCATGGGAAAATGACTTTCTTGAAAAAGCATATTCTGGTCGAGAAAAGGTATTTTAAACAATAAAAACGACTCCCGGCCTTATTTAGTTCACATTTTTACTTTTGGTAACGTAGCCCGTATTCATAACGCACTAAACCTTTTTATCGCGTTAAACGCCTTTTCTCGACAACAAAAGCACAATTTCATCAAAAACAAACAAAACAAGAAAAATGAATCTATTCAACAAGTCTGCAACACATCCATAAGAGTTACATGATTTCACCCAATGTCAATGTGTAATTTCTCCAGTTCTGATCATTGTTTAGGTTGTTGGTAGCTTGGTCCAATGCCAAAACACAGTGAAATCTTTTTATGGCTTTAAACGCGTTTTTTCCTTGAGAGAAACATGATTTCACTAAAAACGTTATAGTTTAAACATGCCTGTTGTACATGTCTGCAAACACTCAGAGCCTTAAAGTAGGGTTTTCACCAATGTGTTTTTTGGTGAGAAACCTTCTATTTCAAGGTTCTGTTCATTTTCAGACACGTACAATATGTATTTTTTGTGTTTCTGATGAAATCCCTCCTTTTAATGCATTTTCTCACAGAAAATGAGTCTCTCGCAATGGGAAAATGACTTTCTTGAAAAAGCATATTCTGGTCGAGAAAAGGTATTTTAAACAATAAAAACGACTCCCGGCCTTATTTAGTTCACATTTTTACTTTTGGTAACGTAGCCCGTATTCATAACGCACTAAACCTTTTTATCGCGTTAAACGCCTTTTCTCGACAACAAAAGCACAATTTCATCAAAAACAAACAAAACAAGAAAAATGAATCTATTCAACAAGTCTGCAACACATCCTTAAGAGTTACATGATTTCACCCAATGTCAATGTGTAATTTCTCCAGTTCTGATCATTGTTTAGGTTGTTGGTAGCTTGGTCCAATGCCAAAACACAGTGAAATCTTTTTATGGCTTTAAACGCGTTTTTTCCTCGAGAGAAACATGATTTCACTAAAAACGTTATAGTTTAAACATGCCTGTTGTACATGTCTGCAAACACTCAGAGCCTTAAAGTAGGGTTTTCACCAATGTGTTTTTTGGTGAGAAACCTTCTATTTTAAGGTTCTGTTCATTTTCAGACACGTACAATATGTATTTTTTGTGTTTCTGATGAAATCCCTCCTTTTAATGCATTTTCTCACAGAAAATGAGTCTCTCGCAATGGGAAAATGGCTTTCTTGAAAAAGCATATTCTGGTCGAGAAAAGGTATTTTAAACAATAAAAACGACTCCCGGCCTTATTTAGTTCACATTTTTACTTTTGGTAACGTAGCCCGTATTCATAACGCACTAAACCTTTTTTATCGCGTTAAACGCCTTTTCTCGACAACAAAAGCACAATTTCATCAAAAACAAACAAAACAAGAAAAATGAATCTATTCAACAAGTCTGCAACACATCCTTAAGAGTTATATGATTTCACCCAATGTCAATGTGTAATTTCTCCAGTTCTGATCATTGTTTAGGTTGTTGGTAGCTTGGTCCAATGCCAAAACACAGTGAAATCTCTTTATGGCTTTAAACGCGTTTTTTCCTCGAGAGAAACATGATTTCACTAAAAACGTTATAGTTTAAACATGCCTGTTGTACATGTCTGCAAACACTCAGAGCCTTAAAGTACGGTTTTCATCAATGTGGTTTTTGGTGAGAAATCTTCTATTTCAAGATTCTGTTCATTTTCAGACACGTACAATATGTATTTTTTGTGTTTCTGATGAAATCCCTCCTTTTAATGCATTTTCTCACAGAAAATGAGTCTCTCGCCATGGGAAAATGGCTTTCTTGAAAAAGCATATTCTGGTCGAGAAAAGGTATTTTAAACAATAAAAACGACTCCCGACCTTATTTAGTTCACATTTTTATTTTTGGTAACCTAGCCCGTATTCATAACGCACTAAACCTTTTTATGGCGTTAAACGCCTTTTCTCGACAACAAAAGCACAATTTCGTCAAAAACAAACAAAACAAGAAAAATGAATCTATTCAACAAGTCTGCAACATATCCTTAAGAGTTACATGATTTCACCCAATGTCAATGTGTAATTTCTCCAGTTCTGATCATTGTTTAGGTTGTTGGTAGCTTGGTCCAATGCCAAAACACAGTGAAATCTTTTTATGGCTTTAAACGCGTTTTCTCCTCGAGAAAAACATGATTTCACTAAAAACGTTATAGTTTAAACATGCCTGTTGTACATGTCTGCAAACACTCAGAGCCTTAAAGTACGGTTTTCACCAATGTGTTTTTTGGTGAGAAACCTTCTATTTCAAGGTTCTGTTCATTTTCAGACACGTACAATATGTATTTTTTGTGTTTCTGATGAAATCCCTCCTTTTAATGCATTTTCTCACAGAAAATGAGTCTCTCGCCATGGGAAAATGACTTTCTTGAAAAAGCATATTCTGGTCGAGAAAAGGTATTTTAAACAATAAAAACGACTCCCGGCCTTATTTAGTTCACATTTTTACTTTTGGTAACGTAGCCCGTATTCATAACGCACTAAACCTTTTTATGGCGTTAAACGCCTTTTCTCGACAACAAAAGCACAATTTCATCCAAAACAAACAAAACAAGAAAAATGAATCTATTCAACAAGTCTGCAACACATCCTTAAGAGTTACATGATTTCACCCAATGTCAATGTGTAATTTCTCCAGTTCTGATCATTGTTTAGGTTGTTGGTAGCTTGGTCCAATGCCAAACAACAGTGAAATCTTTTTATGGCTTTAAACGCGTTTTCTCCTTGACAGAAACATGATTTCACTAAAAACGTTACAGTTTAAACATGCCTGTTGTACATGTCTGCAAACACTCAGAGCCTTAAAGTAGGGTTTTCACCAGTGTGTTTTTTGGTGAGAAACCTTCTATTTCAAGGTTCTGTACGTTTTCAGACATGTACAATATGTATTTTTTGTGTTTCTGATGAAATCCCTCCTTTTAATGCATTTTCTCAGTGAAAATGAGTCTCTCGCCATGGGAAAATGGCTTTCTTGAGAAAGCATATTCTGGTCGAGAAATGGTGTTTTAAACAATAAAAACGACTCCCGGCCTTATTTAGTTCACATTTTTACTTTTGTTAACCTAGCCCGTATTCATAACGCACTAAACCTTTTTATTGCGTTAAACGCCTTTTCTCGACAAAAAAAGCACAATTTCATCAAAAACAAACAAAACAAGAAAAATGAATCTATTCAACAAGTCTGCAACACATTCTTAAGAGTTACATGCTTTCACCCAATGTCAATGTGTAATTTCTCCAGTTCTGATCATTGTTTAGGTTGTTGGTAGCTTGGTCCAACGCCAAAACACAGTGAAATCTCTTTATGGCTTTAAACGCGTTTTCTCCTCGAGAGAAACATGATTTCACTAAAAACGTTATAGTTTAAACATTCCTGTTGTACATGTCTGCAAACAGTCAGAGCCTTAATGTACGGCTTTCACCAATGTGTTTTTTGGTGAGAAACCTTCTATTTCAAGGTTCGGTGCGTTATCAGATAAGTACAATATGTATTTTTTGTGTTTCTGATGAAATCCCTCCTATTAATGCATTTTCTCACAGAAAATGAGTCTCTCGCCATGGGAAAATGGCTTTCTTGAGAAAGCATATTCTGGTCGAGAAATGGTGTTTTAAACAATAAAAACGACTCCCGGCCTTATTTAGTTCACATTTTTACTTTTGGTAACCTAGCCCGTATTCATAACGCACTAAACCTTTTTATCGCGTTAAACGCCTTTTCTCGACTACAAAAGCACAATTTCATCAAAAACAAACAAAACAAGAAAAATGAATCTATTCAACAAGTCTGCAACACATCGTTAAGAGTTACATGATTTCACCCAATGTCAATGTGTAATTTCTCCAGTTCTGATCATTGTTTAGGTTGTTGGTAGCTTGGTCCAATGCCAAAACACAGTGAAATCTTTTTATGGCTTTAAACGCGTTTTTTCCTCGAGAGAAACATGATTTCACTAAAAACGTTATAGTTTAAACATGCCTGTTGTACATGTCTGCAAACACTCAGAGCCTTAAAGTACGGTTTTCATCAATGTGGTTTTTGGTGAGAAATCTTCTATTTCAAGGTTCTGTTCATTTTCAGACACGTACAATATGTATTTTTTGTGTTTCTGATGAAATCCATCCTTTTAATGCATTTTCTCACAGAAAATGAGTCTCTCGCCATGGGAAAATGGCTTTCTTGAAAAAGCATATTCTGGTCGAGAAAAGGTATTTTAAACAATAAAAACGACTCCCGACCTTATTTAGTTCACATTTTTATTTTTGGTAACCTAGCCCGTATTCATAACGCACTAAACCTTTTTATGGCCTTAAACGCCTTTTCTCGACAACAAAAGCACAATTTCGTCAAAAACAAACAAAACAAGAAAAATGAATCTATTCAACAAGTCTGCAACACATCCTTAAGAGTTACATGATTTCACCCAATGTCAATGTGTAATTTCTCCAGTTCTGATCATTGTTTAGGTTGTTGGTAGCTTGGTCCAATGCCAAAACACAGTGAAATCTTTTTATGGCTTTAAACGCGTTTTCTCCTCGAGAAAAACATGATTTCACTAAAAACGTTATAGTTTAAACATGCCTGTTGTACATGTCTGCAAACACTCAGAGCCTTAAAGTACGGTTTTCACCAATGTGTTTTTTGGTGAGAAACCTTCTATTTCAATGTTCTGTTCATTTTCAGACACGTACAATATGTATTTTTTGTGTTTCTGATGAAATCCCTCCTTTTAATGCATTTTCTCACAGAAAATGAGTCTCTCGCCATGGGAAAATGACTTTCTTGAAAAAGCATATTCTGGTCGAGAAAAGGTATTTTAAACAATAAAAACGACTCCCGGCCTTACTTAGTTCACATTTTTACTTTTGGTAACGTAGCCCGTATTCATAACGCACTAAACCTTTTTATCGCGTTAAACGCCTTTTCTCGACAACAAAAGCACAATTTCATCAAAAACAAACAAAACAAGAAAAATGAATCTATTCAACAAGTCTGCAACACATCCATAAGAGTTACATGATTTCACCCAATGTCAATGTGTAATTTCTCCAGTTCTGATCATTGTTTAGGTTGTTGGTAGCTTGGTCCAATGCCAAAACACAGTGAAATCTTTTTATGGCTTTAAACGCGTTTTTTCCTTGAGAGAAACATGATTTCACTAAAAACGTTATAGTTTAAACATGCCTGTTGTACATGTCTGCAAACACTCAGAGCCTGAATGTACGGCTTTCGTCAATGTGGTTTTTGGTGAGAAACCTTCTATTTCAAGGTTCGGTGCGTTATCAGATAAGTACAATATGTATTTTTTATGTTTCTGATGAAATCCCTCCTATTAATGCATTTTCTCACAGAAAATGAGTCTCTCGCCATGGGAAAATGGCTTTCTTGAGAAAGCATATTCTGGTCGAGAAAAGGTGTTTTAAACAATAGAAACGACTCCCGGCCTTATTTAGTTCACATTTTTACTTTTGGTAACGTAGCCCATATTCATAACGCACTAAACCTTTTTATCGCGTTAAACGCCTTTTCTCGACTACAAAAGCACAATTTCATCAAAAACAAACAAAACAAGAAAAATGAATCTATTCAACAAGTCTGCAACACATCCTTAAGAGTTACATGATTTCACCCAATGTCAATGTGTAATTTCTCCAGTTCTGATCATTGTTTAGGTTGTTGGTAGCTTGGTCCAATGCCAAACAACAGTGAAATCTTTTTATGGCTTTAAACGCGTTTTCTCCTTGACAGAAACATGATTTCACTAAAAACGTTATAGTTTAAACATGCCTGTTGTACATGTCTGCAAACACTCAGAGCCTGAATGTACGGCTTTCGTCAATGTGGTTTTTGGTGAGAAACCTTCTATTTCAAGGTTCGGTGCGTTATCAGATAAGTACAATATGTATTTTTTATGTTTCTGATGAAATCCCTCCTATTAATGCATTTTCTCACAGAAAATGAGTCTCTCGCCATGGGAAAATGGCTTTCTTGAGAAAGCATATTCTGGTCGAGAAAAGGTGTTTTAAACAATAGAAACGACTCCCGGCCTTATTTAGTTCACATTTTTACTTTTGGTAACGTAGCCCATATTCATAACGCACTAAACCTTTTTATCGCGTTAAACGCCTTTTCTCGACTACAAAAGCACAATTTCATCAAAAACAAACAAAACAAGAAAAATGAATCTATTCAACAAGTCTGCAACACATCCTTAAGAGTTACATGATTTCACCCAATGTCAATGTGTAATTTCTCCAGTTCTGATCATTGTTTAGGTTGTTGGTAGCTTGGTCCAATGCCAAACAACAGTGAAATCTTTTTATGGCTTTAAACGCGTTTTCTCCTTGACAGAAACATGATTTCACTAAAAACGTTATAGTTTAAACATGCCTGTTGTAACTGTCTGCAAACACTCAGAGCCTTAAAGTAGGGTTTTCACCAATGTGTTTTTTGGTGAGAAACCTTCTATTTCAAGGTTCTGTACGTTTTCAGACATGTACAATATGTATTTTTTGTGTTTCTGATGAAATCCCTCCTTTTAATGCATTTTCTCACAGAAAATGAGTCTCTCGCCATGGGAAAATGGCTTTCTTGAGAAAGCATATTCTGGTCGAGAAATGGTGTTTTAAACAATAAAAACGACTCCCGGCCTTATTTAGTTCACATTTTTACTTTTGGTAACCTAGCCCGTATTCATAGCGCACTAAACCTTTTTATCGCGTTAAACGCCTTTTCTCGACAACAAAAGCACAATTTCATCAAAAACAAACAAAACAAGAAAAATGAATCTATTCAACAAGTCTGCAACACATCCTTAAGAGTTACATGATTTCACCCAATGTCAATGTGTAATTTCTCCAGTTCTGATCATTGTTTAGGTTGTTGGTAGCTTGGTCCAACGCCAAAACACAGTGAAATCTCTTTATGGCTTTAAACGCGTTTTCTCCTCGAGAGAAACATGATTTCACTAAAAACGTTATAGTTTAAACATGCCTGTTGTACATGTCTGCAAACACTCAGAGCCTTAATGTACGGCTTTCACCAATGTGTTTTTTGGTGAGAAACCTTCTATTTCAAGGTTCGGTGCGTTATCAGATAAGTACAATATGTATTTTTTGTGTTTCTGATGAAATCCCTCCTATTAATGCATTTTCTCACAGAAAATGAGTCTCTCGCCATGGGAAAATGGCTTTCTTGAGAAAGCATATTCTGGTCGAGAAATGGTGTTTTAAACAATAAAAACGACTCCCGGCCTTATTTAGTTCACATTTTTACTTTTGGTAACCTAGCCCGTATTCATAGCGCACTAAACCTTTTTATCGCGTTAAACGCCTTTTCTCGACAACAAAAGCACAATTTCATCAGAAACAAACAAAACAAGAAAAATGAATCTATTCAACAAGTCTGCAACACATTCTTAAGAGTTACATGATTTCACCCAATGTCAATGTGTAATTTCTCCAGTTCTGATCATTGTTTAGGTTGTTGGTAGCTTGGTCCAATGCCAAACAACAGTGAAATCTTTTTATGGCTTTAAACGCGTTTTCTCCTTGACAGAAACATGATTTCACTAAAAACGTTATAGTTTAAACATGCCTGTTGTACATGTCTGCAAACACTCAGAGCCTGAATGTACGGCTTTCGTCAATGTGGTTTTTGGTGAGAAACCTTCTATTTCAAGGTTCGGTGCGTTATCAGATAAGTACAATATGTATTTTTTATGTTTCTGATGAAATCCCTCCTATTAATGCATTTTCTCACAGAAAATGAGTCTCTCGCCATGGGAAAATGGCTTTCTTGAGAAAGCATATTCTGGTCGAGAAAAGGTGTTTTAAACAATAGAAACGACTCCCGGCCTTATTTAGTTCACATTTTTACTTTTGGTAACGTAGCCCATATTCATAACGCACTAAACCTTTTTATCGCGTTAAACGCCTTTTCTCGACTACAAAAGCACAATTTCATCAAAAACAAACAAAACAAGAAAAATGAATCTATTCAACAAGTCTGCAACACATCCTTAAGAGTTACATGATTTCACCCAATGTCAATGTGTAATTTCTCCAGTTCTGATCATTGTTTAGGTTGTTGGTAGCTTGGTCCAATGCCAAACAACAGTGAAATCTTTTTATGGCTTTAAACGCGTTTTCTCCTTGACAGAAACATGATTTCACTAAAAACGTTATAGTTTAAACATGCCTGTTGTAACTGTCTGCAAACACTCAGAGCCTTAAAGTAGGGTTTTCACCAATGTGTTTTTTGGTGAGAAACCTTCTATTTCAAGGTTCTGTACGTTTTCAGACATGTACAATATGTATTTTTTGTGTTTCTGATGAAATCCCTCCTTTTAATGCATTTTCTCACAGAAAATGAGTCTCTCGCCATGGGAAAATGGCTTTCTTGAGAAAGCATATTCTGGTCGAGAAATGGTGTTTTAAACAATAAAAACGACTCCCGGCCTTATTTAGTTCACATTTTTACTTTTGGTAACCTAGCCCGTATTCATAGCGCACTAAACCTTTTTATCGCGTTAAACGCCTTTTCTCGACAACAAAAGCACAATTTCATCAAAAACAAACAAAACAAGAAAAATGAATCTATTCAACAAGTCTGCAACACATCCTTAAGAGTTACATGATTTCACCCAATGTCAATGTGTAATTTCTCCAGTTCTGATCATTGTTTAGGTTGTTGGTAGCTTGGTCCAACGCCAAAACACAGTGAAATCTCTTTATGGCTTTAAACGCGTTTTCTCCTCGAGAGAAACATGATTTCACTAAAAACGTTATAGTTTAAACATGCCTGTTGTACATGTCTGCAAACACTCAGAGCCTTAATGTACGGCTTTCACCAATGTGTTTTTTGGTGAGAAACCTTCTATTTCAAGGTTCGGTGCGTTATCAGATAAGTACAATATGTATTTTTTGTGTTTCTGATGAAATCCCTCCTATTAATGCATTTTCTCACAGAAAATGAGTCTCTCGCCATGGGAAAATGGCTTTCTTGAGAAAGCATATTCTGGTCGAGAAATGGTGTTTTAAACAATAAAAACGACTCCCGGCCTTATTTAGTTCACATTTTTACTTTTGGTAACCTAGCCCGTATTCATAGCGCACTAAACCTTTTTATCGCGTTAAACGCCTTTTCTCGACAACAAAAGCACAATTTCATCAGAAACAAACAAAACAAGAAAAATGAATCTATTCAACAAGTCTGCAACACATTCTTAAGAGTTACATGCTTTCACCCAATGTCAATGTGTAATTTATCCAGTTCTGATCATTGTTTAGGTTGTTGGTAGCTTGGTCCAATGCCAAAACACAGTGAAATCTCTTTATGGCTTTAAACGCGTTTTCTCCTCGAGAGAAACATGATTTCACTAAAAACGTTATAGTTTAAACATGCCTGTTGTAACTGTCTGCAAACACTCAGAGCCTTAAAGTAGGGTTTTCACCAATGTGTTTTTTGGTGAGAAACCTTCTATTTCAAGGTTCTGTACGTTTTCAGACATGTACAATATGTATTTTTTGTGTTTCTGATGAAATCCCTCCTTTTAATGCATTTTCTCACAGAAAATGAGTCTCTCGCCATGGGAAAATGGCTTTCTTGAGAAAGCATATTCTGGTCGAGAAATGGTGTTTTAAACAATAAAAACGACTCCCGGCCTTATTTAGTTCACATTTTTACTTTTGGTAACGTAGCCGTATTCATAACGCACTAAACCTTTTTACCGCGTTAAACGCCTTTTCTCGACAACAAAAGCACAATTTCATCAAAAACAAACAAAACAAGAAAAATGAATCTATTCAACAAGTCTGCAACACATCCTTAAGAGTTACATGCTTTCACCCAATGTCAATGTGTAATTTCTCCAGTTCTGATCATTGTTTAGGTTGTTGGTAGCTTGGTCCAATGCCAAACAACAGTGAAATCTTTTTATGGCTTTAAACGCGTTTTCTCCTGACAGAAACATGATTTCACTAAAAACGTTATAGTTTAAACATGCCTGTTGTACATGTCTGCAAACACTCAGAGCCTTAAAGTAGGGTTTTCACCAATGTGTTTTTTGGTGAGAAACCTTCTATTTCAAGGTTCTGTTCATTTTCAGACACGTACAATATGTATTTTTTGTGTTTCTGATGAAATCCCTCCTTTTAATGCATTTTCTCACAGAAAATGAGTCTCTCGCCATGGGAAAATGGCTTTCTTGAAAAAGCATATTCTGGTCGAGAAAAGGTATTTTAAACAATAAAAAGACTCCCGGCCTTATTTAGTTCACATTTTTACTTTTGTTAACCTAGCCCGTATTCATAACGCACTAAACCTTTTTATGGCGTTAAACGCCTTTTCTCGACAAGAAAAGCACAATTTCATCAGAAACAAACAAAACAAGAAAAATGAATCTATTCAACAAGTCTGCAACACATTCTTAAGAGTTACATGCTTTCACCCAATGTCAATGTGTAATTTCTCCAGTTCTGATCATTGTTTAGGTTGTTGGTAGCTTGGTCCAATGCCAAACAACAGTGAAATCTTTTTATGGCTTTAAACGCGTTTTTTCCTCGAGAGAAACATGATTTCACTAAAAACGTTATAGTTTAAACATGCCTGTTGTACATGTCTGCAAACACTCAGAGCCTTAAAGTAGGGTTTTCACCAATGTGTTTTTTGGTGAGAAACCTTCTATTTCAAGGTTCTGTTCATTTTCAGACACGTACAATATGTATTTTTGTGTGTTTCTGATGAAATCCCTCCTTTTAATGCATTTTCTCACAGAAAATGAGTCTCTCGCCATGGGAAAATGGCTTTCTTGAAAAAGCATATTCTGGTCGAGAAAAGGTATTTTAAACAATAAAAAGACTCCCGGCCTTATTTAGTTCACATTTTTACTTTTGGTAACGTAGCCCGTATTCATAACGCACTAAACCTTTTTATCGCGTTAAACGCCTTTTCTCGACAACAAAAGCACAATTTCATCAGAAACAAACAAAACAAGAAAAATGAATCTATTCAACAAGTCTGCAACACATTCTTAAGAGTTACATGCTTTCACCCAATGTCAATGTGTAATTTATCCAGTTCTGATCATTGTTTAGGTTGTTGGTAGCTTGGTCCAATGCCAAAACACAGTGAAATCTCTTTATGGCTTTAAACGCGTTTTCTCCTCGAGAGAAACATGATTTCACTAAAAACGTTATAGTTTAAACATGCCTGTTGTAACTGTCTGCAAACACTCAGAGCCTTAAAGTAGGGTTTTCACCAATGTGTTTTTTGGTGAGAAACCTTCTATTTCAAGGTTCTGTACGTTTTCAGACATGTACAATATGTATTTTTTGTGTTTCTGATGAAATCCCTCCTTTTAATGCATTTTCTCACAGAAAATGAGTCTCTCGCCATGGGAAAATGGCTTTCTTGAGAAAGCATATTCTGGTCGAGAAATGGTGTTTTAAACAATAAAAACGACTCCCGGCCTTATTTAGTTCACATTTTTACTTTTGGTAACGTAGCCGTATTCATAACGCACTAAACCTTTTTACCGCGTTAAACGCCTTTTCTCGACAACAAAAGCACAATTTCATCAAAAACAAACAAAACAAGAAAAATGAATCTATTCAACAAGTCTGCAACACATCCTTAAGAGTTACATGCTTTCACCCAATGTCAATGTGTAATTTCTCCAGTTCTGATCATTGTTTAGGTTGTTGGTAGCTTGGTCCAATGCCAAACAACAGTGAAATCTTTTTATGGCTTTAAACGCGTTTTCTCCTGACAGAAACATGATTTCACTAAAAACGTTATAGTTTAAACATGCCTGTTGTACATGTCTGCAAACACTCAGAGCCTTAAAGTAGGGTTTTCACCAATGTGTTTTTTGGTGAGAAACCTTCTATTTCAAGGTTCTGTTCATTTTCAGACACGTACAATATGTATTTTTTGTGTTTCTGATGAAATCCCTCCTTTTAATGCATTTTCTCACAGAAAATGAGTCTCTCGCCATGGGAAAATGGCTTTCTTGAAAAAGCATATTCTGGTCGAGAAAAGGTATTTTAAACAATAAAAAGACTCCCGGCCTTATTTAGTTCACATTTTTACTTTTGTTAACCTAGCCCGTATTCATAACGCACTAAACCTTTTTATGGCGTTAAACGCCTTTTCTCGACAAGAAAAGCACAATTTCATCAGAAACAAACAAAACAAGAAAAATGAATCTATTCAACAAGTCTGCAACACATTCTTAAGAGTTACATGCTTTCACCCAATGTCAATGTGTAATTTCTCCAGTTCTGATCATTGTTTAGGTTGTTGGTAGCTTGGTCCAATGCCAAACAACAGTGAAATCTTTTTATGGCTTTAAACGCGTTTTTTCCTCGAGAGAAACATGATTTCACTAAAAACGTTATAGTTTAAACATGCCTGTTGTACATGTCTGCAAACACTCAGAGCCTTAAAGTAGGGTTTTCACCAATGTGTTTTTTGGTGAGAAACCTTCTATTTCAAGGTTCTGTTCATTTTCAGACACGTACAATATGTATTTTTGTGTGTTTCTGATGAAATCCCTCCTTTTAATGCATTTTCTCACAGAAAATGAGTCTCTCGCCATGGGAAAATGGCTTTCTTGAAAAAGCATATTCTGGTCGAGAAAAGGTATTTTAAACAATAAAAAGACTCCCGGCCTTATTTAGTTCACATTTTTACTTTTGGTAACGTAGCCCGTATTCATAACGCACTAAACCTTTTTATCGCGTTAAACGCCTTTTCTCGACAACAAAAGCACAATTTCATCAAAAACAAACAAAACAAGAAAAATGAATCTATTCAACAAGTCTGCAACACATCCTTAAGAGTTACATGATTTCACCCAATGTCAATGTGTAATTTCTCCAGTTCTGATCATTGTTTAGGTTGTTGGTAGCTTGGTCCAATGCCAAACAACAGTGAAATCTTTTTATGGCTTTAAACGCGTTTTCTCCTTGACAGAAACATGATTTCACTAAAAACGTTATAGTTTAAACATGCCTGTTGTACATGTCTGCAAACACTCAGAGCCTTAAAGTAGGGTTTTCACCAATGTGTTTTTTGGTGAGAAACCTTCGATTTCAAGGTTCTGTACGTTTTCAGACATGTACAATATGTATTTTTTGTGTTTCTGATGAAATCCCTCCTTTTAATGCATTTTCTCACAGAAAATGAGTCTCTCGCCATGGGAAAATGGCTTTCTTGAGAAAGCATATTCTGGTCGAGAAATGGTGTTTTAAACAATAAAAACGACTCCCGGCCTTATTTAGTTCACATTTTTACTTTTGTTAACCTAGCCCGTATTCATAACGCACTAAACCTTTTTATCGCGTTAAACGCCTTTTCTCGACAAGAAAAGCACAATTTCATCAGAAACAAACAAAACAAGAAAAATGAATCTATTCAACAAGTCTGCAACACATTCTTAAGAGTTACATGCTTTCACCCAATGTCAATGTGTAATTTCTCCAGTTCTGATCATTGTTTAGGTTGTTGGTAGCTTGGTCCAATGCCAAAACACAGTGAAATCTCTAAATGGCTTTAAACGCGTTTTCTCCTCGAGAGAAACATGATTTCACTAAAAACGTTATAGTTTAAACATGCCTGTTGTAACTGTCTGCAAACACTCAGAGCCTTAAAGTACGGTTTTCACCAATGTGTTTTTTGGTGAGAAACCTTCTATTTCAAGGTTCTGTTCATTTTCAGACACGTACAATATGTATTTTCTGTGTTTCTGATGAAATCCCTCCTTTTAATGCATTTTCTCACAGAAAATGAGTCTCTCGCCATGGGAAAATGGCTTTCTTGAAAAAGCATATTCTGGTCGAGAAAAGGTATTTTAAACAATAAAAAGACTCCCGGGCTTATTTAGTTCACATTTTTACTTTTGTTAACCTAGCCCGTATTCATAACGCACTAAACCTTTTTATGGCGTTAAACGCCTTTTCTCGACAAGAAAAGCACAATTTCATCAGAAACAAACAAAACAAGAAAAATGAATCTATTCAACAAGTCTGCAACACATTCTTAAGAGTTACATGCTTTCACCCAATGTCAATGTGTAATTTCTCCAGTTCTGATCATTGTTTAGGTTGTTGGTAGCTTGGTCCAATGCCAAACAACAGTGAAATCTTTTTATGGCTTTAAACGCGTTTTTTCCTCGAGAGAAACATGATTTCACTAAAAACGTTATAGTTTAAACATGCCTGTTGTACATGTCTGCAAACACTCAGAGCCTTAAAGTAGGGTTTTCACCAATGTGTTTTTTGGTGAGAAACCTTCTATTTCAAGGTTCTGTTCATTTTCAGACACGTACAATATGTATTTTTGTGTGTTTCTGATGAAATCCCTCCTTTTAATGCATTTTCTCACAGAAAATGAGTCTCTCGCCATGGGAAAATGGCTTTCTTGAAAAAGCATATTCTGGTCGAGAAAAGGTATTTTAAACAATAAAAAGACTCCCGGCCTTATTTAGTTCACATTTTTACTTTTGGTAACGTAGCCCGTATTCATAACGCACTAAACCTTTTTATCGCGTTAAACGCCTTTTCTCGACAACAAAAGCACAATTTCATCAAAAACAAACAAAACAAGAAAAATGAATCTATTCAACAAGTCTGCAACACATCCTTAAGAGTTACATGATTTCACCCAATGTCAATGTGTAATTTCTCCAGTTCTGATCATTGTTTAGGTTGTTGGTAGCTTGGTCCAATGCCAAACAACAGTGAAATCTTTTTATGGCTTTAAACGCGTTTTCTCCTTGACAGAAACATGATTTCACTAAAAACGTTATAGTTTAAACATGCCTGTTGTACATGTCTGCAAACACTCAGAGCCTTAAAGTAGGGTTTTCACCAATGTGTTTTTTGGTGAGAAACCTTCTATTTCAAGGTTCTGTACGTTTTCAGACATGTACAATATGTATTTTTTGTGTTTCTGATGAAATCCCTCCTTTTAATGCATTTTCTCACAGAAAATGAGTCTCTCGCCATGGGAAAATGGCTTTCTTGAGAAAGCATATTCTGGTCGAGAAATGGTGTTTTAAACAATAAAAACGACTCCCGGCCTTATTTAGTTCACATTTTTACTTTTGTTAACCTAGCCCGTATTCATAACGCACTAAACCTTTTTATCGCGTTAAACGCCTTTTCTCGACAAGAAAAGCACAATTTCATCAGAAACAAACAAAACAAGAAAAATGAATCTATTCAACAAGTCTGCAACACATTCTTAAGAGTTACATGCTTTCACCCAATGTCAATGTGTAATTTCTCCAGTTCTGATCATTGTTTAGGTTGTTGGTAGCTTGGTCCAATGCCAAAACACAGTGAAATCTCTAAATGGCTTTAAACGCGTTTTCTCCTCGAGAGAAACATGATTTCACTAAAAACGTTATAGTTTAAACATGCCTGTTGTAACTGTCTGCAAACACTCAGAGCCTTAAAGTACGGTTTTCACCAATGTGTTTTTTGGTGAGAAACCTTCTATTTCAAGGTTCTGTTCATTTTCAGACACGTACAATATGTATTTTCTGTGTTTCTGATGAAATCCCTCCTTTTAATGCATTTTCTCACAGAAAATGAGTCTCTCGCCATGGGAAAATGGCTTTCTTGAAAAAGCATATTCTGGTCGAGAAAAGGTATTTTAAACAATAAAAACGACTCCCGGCCTTATTTAGTTCACATTTTTACTTTTGGTAACGTAGCCCGTATTCATAACGCACTAAACCTTTTTATCGCGTTAAACGCCTTTTCTCGACAAGAAAAGCACAATTTCATCAGAAACAAACAAAACAAGAAAAATGAATCTATTCAACAAGTCTGCAACACATTCTTAAGAGTTACATGCTTTCACCCAATGTCAATGTGTAATTTCTCCAGTTCTGATCATTGTTTAGGTTGTTGGTAGCTTGGTCCAATGCCAAAACACAGTGAAATCTCTAAATGGCTTTAAACGCGTTTTCTCCTCGAGAGAAACATGATTTCACTAAAAACGTTATAGTTTAAACATGCCTGTTGTAACTGTCTGCAAACACTCAGAGCCTTAAAGTACGGTTTTCACCAATGTGTTTTTTGGTGAGAAACCTTCTATTTCAAGGTTCTGTTCATTTTCAGACACGTACAATATGTATTTTCTGTGTTTCTGATGAAATCCCTCCTTTTAATGCATTTTCTCACAGAAAATGAGTCTCTCGCCATGGGAAAATGGCTTTCTTGAAAAAGCATATTCTGGTCGAGAAAAGGTATTTTAAACAATAAAAACGACTCCCGGCCTTATTTAGTTCACATTTTTACTTTTGGTAACGTAGCCCGTATTCATAACGCACTAAACCTTTTTATCGCGTTAAACGCCTTTTCTCGACAACAAAAGCACAATTTCATCAAAAACAAACAAAACAAGAAAAATGAATCTATTCAACAAGTCTGCAACACATCCTTAAGAGTTACATGATTTCACCCAATGTCAATGTGTAATTTCTCCAGTTCTGATCATTGTTTAGGTTGTTGGTAGCTTGGTCCAATGCCAAACAACAGTGAAATCTTTTTATGGCTTTAAACGCGTTTTCTCCTCGAGAGAAACATGATTTCACTAAAAACGTTATAGTTTAAACATGCCTGTTGTACATGTCTGCAAACACTCAGAGCCTTAAAGTACGGTTTTCACCAATGTGTTTTTTGGTGAGAAACCTTCTATTTCAAGGTTCTGTTCATTTTCAGACACGTACAATATGTATTTTTTGTGTTTCTGATGAAATCCCTCCTTTTAATGCATTTTCTCACAGAAAATGAGTCTCTCGCCATGGGAAAATGGCTTTCTTGAGAAAGCATATTCTGGTCGAGAAATGGTGTTTTAAACAATAAAAACGACTCCCGGCCTTATTTAGTTCACATTTTTACTTTTGTTAACCTAGCCCGTATTCATAACGCACTAAACCTTTTTATCGCGTTAAACGCCTTTTCTCGACAAGAAAAGCACAATTTCATCAGAAACAAACAAAACAAGAAAAATGAATCTATTCAACAAGTCTGCAACACATTCTTAAGAGTTACATGCTTTCACCCAATGTCAATGTGTAATTTCTCCAGTTCTGATCATTGTTTAGGTTGTTGGTAGCTTGGTCCAATGCCAAAACACAGTGAAATCTCTTTATGGCTTTAAACGCGTTTTCTCCTCGAGAGAAACATGATTTCACTAAAAACGTTATAGTTTAAACATGCCTGTTGTACATGTCTGCAAACACTCAGAGCCTTAAAGTACGGTTTTCACCAATGTGTTTTTTGGTGAGAAACCTTCTATTTCAAGGTTCTGTTCATTTTCAGACACGTACAATATGTATTTTTTGTGTTTCTGATGAAATCCCTCCTTTTAATGCATTTTCTCACAGAAAATGAGTCTCTCGCCATGGGAAAATGGCTTTCTTGAAAAAGCATATTCTGGTCGAGAAATGGTGTTTTAAACAATAAAAACGACTCCCGGCCTTATTTAGTTCACATTTTTACTTTTGGTAACCTAGCCCGTATTCATAACGCAATAAACCTTTTTATCGCGTTAAACGCCTTTTCTCGACTACAAAAGCACAATTTCATCAAAAACAAACAAAACAAAAAAATGAATCTATTCAACAAGTCTGCAACACATCCTTAAGAGTTACATGATTTCACCCAATGTCAATGTGTAATTTCTCCAGTTCTGATCATTGTTTAGGTTGTTGGTAGCATGGTCCAATGCCAAAACAGAGTGAAATCTTTTTATGGCTTTAAACGCGTTTTCTCCTCGAGAGAAACATGATTTCACTAAAAACGTTATAGTTTAAACATGCCTGTTGTACATGTCTGCAAACACTCAGAGCCTTAAAGTACGGTTTTCACCAATGTGTTTTTTGGTGAGAAACCTTCTATTTCAAGGTTCTGTTCATTTTCAGACACGTACAATATGTATTTTTTGTGTTTCTGATGAAATCCCTCCTTTTAATGCATTTTCTCACAGAAAATGAGTCTCTCGCCATGGGAAAATGGCTTTCTTGAGAAAGCATATTCTGGTCGAGAAATGGTGTTTTAAACAATAAAAACGACTCCCGGCCTTATTTAGTTCACATTTTTACTTTTGTTAACCTAGCCCGTATTCATAACGCACTAAACCTTTTTATCGCGTTAAACGCCTTTTCTCGACAAGAAAAGCACAATTTCATCAGAAACAAACAAAACAAGAAAAATGAATCTATTCAACAAGTCTGCAACACATTCTTAAGAGTTACATGCTTTCACCCAATGTCAATGTGTAATTTCTCCAGTTCTGATCATTGTTTAGGTTGTTGGTAGCTTGGTCCAATGCCAAAACACAGTGAAATCTCTTTATGGCTTTAAACGCGTTTTCTCCTCGAGAGAAACATGATTTCACTAAAAACGTTATAGTTTAAACATGCCTGTTGTACATGTCTGCAAACACTCAGAGCCTTAAAGTACGGTTTTCACCAATGTGTTTTTTGGTGAGAAACCTTCTATTTCAAGGTTCTGTTCATTTTCAGACACGTACAATATGTATTTTTTGTGTTTCTGATGAAATCCCTCCTTTTAATGCATTTTCTCACAGAAAATGAGTCTCTCGCCATGGGAAAATGGCTTTCTTGAAAAAGCATATTCTGGTCGAGAAATGGTGTTTTAAACAATAAAAACGACTCCCGGCCTTATTTAGTTCACATTTTTACTTTTGGTAACCTAGCCCGTATTCATAACGCAATAAACCTTTTTATCGCGTTAAACGCCTTTTCTCGACAACAAAAGCACAATTTCATCAAAAACAAACAAAACAAAAAAATGAATCTATTCAACAAGTCTGCAACACATCCTTAAGAGTTACATGCTTTCACCCAATGTCAATGTGTAATTTCTCCAGTTCTGATCATTGTTTAGGTTGTTGGTAGCTTGGTCCAATGCCAAAACAGAGTGAAATCTTTTTATGGCTTTAAACGCGTTTTCTCCTCGAGAGAAACATGATTTCACTAAAAACGTTATAGTTTAAACATGCCTGTTGTACATGTCTGCAAACACTCAGAGCCTTAAAGTACGGTTTTCACCAATGTGTTTTTTGGTGAGAAACCTTCTATTTCAAGGTTCTGTTCATTTTCAGACACGTACAATATGTATTTTTTGTGTTTCTGATGAAATCCCTCGTTTTAATGCATTTTCTCACAGAAAATGAGTCTCTCGCCATGGGAAAATGGCTTTCTTGAAAAAGCATATTCTGGTCGAGAAATGGTATTTTAAACAATAAAAACGACTCCCGGCCTTATTTAGTTCACATTTTAACTTTTGGTAACCTAGCCCGTATTCATAACGCACTAAACCTTTTTATGGCGTTAAACGCCTTTTCTCGACAACAAAAGCACAATTTCATCAAAAACAAACAAAACAAGAAAAATGAATCTATTCAACAAGTCTGCAACACATCCTTAAGAGTTACATGATTTCACCCAATGTCAATGTGTAATTTCTCCAGTTCTGATCATTGTTTAGGTTGTTGGCAGCTTGGTCCAATGCCGAAACACAGTGAAATCTTTTTATGGCTTTAAACGCGTTTTCTCCTCGAGAAAAACATGATTTCACTAAAAACGTTATAGTTTAAACATGCCTGTTCTACATGTCTGCAAACACTCAGAGCCTTAAAGTACGGCTTTCACCAATGTGTTTTTTGGTGAGAAACCTTCTATTTCAAGGTTCGGTGCGTTATCAGACACGTACAATATGTATTTTTTGTGTTTCTGATGAAATCCCTCCTTTTAATGCATTTTCTCACAGAAAATGAGTCTCTCGCCATGGGAAAATGGCTTTCTTGAGAAAGCATATTCTGGTCGAGAAAAGGTATTTTAAACAATAAAAACGACTCCCGGCCTTATTTAGTTCACATTTTAACTTTTAGTAACGTAGCCCGTATTCATAACGCACTAAACCTTTTTATCGCGTTAAACGCCTTTTCTCGACAAGAAAAGCACAATTTCATCAAAAACAAACAAAACAAGAAAAATGAATCTATTCAACAAGTCTGCAACACATCCTTAAGAGTTACATGATTTCACCCAATGTCAATGTGTAATTTCTCCAGTTCTGATCATTGTGTAGCCGGGTGGTAAATCTGTTAAATATGTTAAATGATTTTCCACTTAAATTTAGTATAGTTTAACTGTTAATTAATGTAATTGTTACACTGTCAAGCCATGTAAAATGTCATTTGATGTATTTAAATTGCGAGGCAGATTGTGAGTGTATTTTTATAGTTTTGGTTGTCATTGCATGTTTTGACCAGTAAGTGGCAGTGGCGGACTTTTATTGTAACTCCGTGCAAGTTATCCAAGTGCATCTTGGGTATTCTTTCTTTTTTTCTTGTGTGGAGCGCCTGAAGATTGCGGTGTGACAGTGCTCTGACTCCGTAGTAAGTAAGGGTAAATATCTTGTGAAATATACCTGTAACATCATTCCAAACAATATTGTATGTCGGTAATTTGACAAGATGGTTTGTTTTAGACGCTACTGGAGTTGATGTTCGGTGATTTTGGGCGCGAGCCGTCGACCGCTGTTCGCCATTGCAGGCATGACAAGGTAATGTTGGCGTGAATAAAGCCACACCATGCCATTGCATTTCGGATGTAAAGGTTTTATATGCATTTTAATTCTGTTTAAAGGTAACTGACAGAGTGAGAAGTTGCGCGATCTTCAGGAAGTTCCACATGTCTTTGTTAAACCCTGTTTAACGTACATATTCCACTGCCGTATTTTGCACCGTATTTTGTATTTATTATTTCCCTTTTTAAAATCTTTTCTGTTAAACTTGCCACATCTGTGAACATTTATGAGCTGTTTGCTCGAAAGACACAGGAATGTATGCACTCAGTAAAACGATCTGCATTCGAAGGTTCAAACAATAAAATTAAAGCTACAAGAACCCCGGAAGTAATTGTGTCCTGTGTGGTATCTAATTCCACGGGCTACATAATTTTGGTACCAGGAGTGGGGTGTAGCTAAAACATTTTTTTTAAATTGGCAACAGAGTGGCTTATTTTTACTTAAAAAAAAATATGGCAGTGGTGAAGATTGCTGGTGACGTCCGTTGGTGTTGAGTCTGAAGCCATCCTGCTGTGGAGGTGGTGACCAGCGAGAGACGACGTGAGGGCCTCTAAGAGGTTCTGGTGCTTCCTGTTTCACACGACTCAGCCGTACCAGCGTAGAGGACTCCAGCGCTAACTTCAGCTACAAAGACCAAGATCCAGCAAGGCTCCAAGTTAAAGACTGTCCTTGTAGTATCCTTGAACCAGGTTTTGAACTAAATATCCTCATTTATACTGGACTGAGTAAAGATTAATATATCATTATGTCTAGGGATTCTGGTGATGAAGGGAGTTCACGTAATGATAATGGCCACACCTCAGGTGGCATAATGGGTATAGGTGAAGGTGCTACAAAAGAAATGCAGACCACCATGCAAGAGCTTGCCAGACTGCGAGATGAGCTCACCAGGTTAAATGGTGAAGCAAGGGCTCAGAGAGCAAGTGATAACAGTGCACCCACACGTTCTTACATCTACGTTCCAAGAGAACGCCAGATCCAAGCATTTAGTGGTGAGTGTGGTACAGACAGGAGATCTGTCGAAGAGTTTATTGAAGAGGTTGAAAGGGTTTTAAGATACAGAGAGCAAACAACAGAAGAACAATGTGACTATATACTATCTCTATTGCATGGCCCTGCATTGGAAAAGGTGCGACTATGCATGAGGGGTCAGTCAGTGGGGCCCAGTGATTTATACTCTTACCTGAGCAATGCATTTGGGGAAAAGTGCAGTTCCACACAGCTTTTGCAGACCTTTTACAACCGTAACCAAACTGATGGAGAAGACCTCCGTGACTACTCCCATGCACTATCCCAGATTTTGAGCTCTGTAGTGAAACAGTCCACAGATGTAATACCTAATGAGAAAACTGTGCTCAGAGACCGGTTTATTGAGGGTTTAAGAGAAGCAGCACTCAGGCGTGAACTCAGGAAAATGGTTAGGGACAAACCAGAGAGCAGTCTTCTAGATGTGAGGAACGAGGCCCTCCTGTGGGAGATGGAGGACAGCAGGTCTCATCGTCCCAGGGTCATAAAGAGCAACCAAGTTACATCAGAGGTTCCGGAAACCCAGTGCTCTATTATTAAAACAAACAATGACCAAGGTATTGCATTAAATGATGTTCGGAGAGCAGTAGCCCATCAAGGAAAACAGCTAGCAGAGTTAGGCAAAACACTCGCTGATCTAGCCTTTGCTGTAGGTGAACTGAGTAAGCGCAGCACTCAACAGACATTCCTAGAGCCCAAGCCACGACCTAGACCCCAGCCAAAGTTCACACCAGATGGTCAGCCTATCTGTTTCAAGTGTAGAGGCATAGGTCACATTGCAAGAAAATGCTCACAGGCCAGAGGGGGTCAAGGGGACGCAACACCTAGTTCTTATGTAGTGCAGGAAAACTC
The DNA here is from genome assembly GCF_029633865.1 of Lampris incognitus. Taxonomy (NCBI): domain Eukaryota; kingdom Metazoa; phylum Chordata; class Actinopteri; order Lampriformes; family Lampridae; genus Lampris; species Lampris incognitus. The sequence goes on along the minus strand of NC_079213.1, from coordinate 47,878,190 downwards.
GCACCCTCAGTTGTCATGAGCCACACAACTCGAGGGGAGGAAGCTGGCTCACCAAAAGAGACTCCAGACAGAAGCAGGATCTTAGAGCGTGCAGTCGGAGAATGTAAAACTGTTTAGGTGAAACTACGAGGTGTTACAGTGTCGTGCTTACTTGACACTGGTAGCCAGGTCAGTACAATTTCTGAGAGTTTTTTCAGGGAACACCTGTCAGTGAAAGGTGAAGACATTCACCCGGCATTTGAGTGGTTAAAGATCACTGCAGCTAATGGATTAGACATGCCCTATATGGGCTATGTGGAGCTTGATGTAGAAGCCATGGGTCTGACTATCCCAGAGCGAGGTTTTCTGATAGTTAAAGATTCTGAACACTCTTCCTCTGTTCCAGGTCTAATAGCGATGAACATTGTCAAAAAATGCAGAGAGCTAGTACACACTGAGTTTGAAACCACACTGCAGGAGAGGTTTGACTCAAACTGGAGAGAGGCTTTTAATCATCTTCATGCAGTACATGCAACAGACAGACTCTCTTTTGCTAGGGTAGCTGGTAAGGATGTAGTCCATATACCTGCTTCATCTGCTGCTACAGTTATGGCTAGGGGACTCAGGACCGTGAGTGAGGATGGTTCTTTTTTGTTGCTGGAGTCTGTGGGTGTCCCCGTTCCTGGAGGTTTGGTTGTTGTGCCTACTTTGGTTTCATCGGGCAATCACATTTTTCCAGTCCGAGTCATGAACATGTCTGATGAAGATATCTGGCTAGGGCCACGGACTAGGCTAGGGGTTTTGACTCAGGTAGACTGTGTGAAAAGTGATGAGCTTTGTGAGGTACAGTTCCAGAGAATCTCAGCAGACACTGAACAAGTGAGTATCAGTGAACACCCCGAAACACCGACAGATGTGCAGGAAATTCTCGGCAAGCTCAATTTTTGTGGTAGCCCAGAACAGCAAGCACAGCTGACTTTGTTACTGGAGAAGTACTCTTTTGTGTTTGCAACAGAAGATGAAGATCTAGGCCACACTGACAAAGTACAACATGAGATCCATCTGACAGATGACATACCTGTAACACAGCCATACAGACGAATCCCACCCACACAGTACAGTGAAGTCAGGGAACATATTGGCAAGCTGCTTAAAAAAGGGGTCATTCAAGAAAGCTCTAGTGCTTATGCTTCGCCCATAGTACTAGTGAGAAAGGCAGATGGTAGTCTGAGGCTATGTGTTGATTACAGGAAACTCAACTCAAAGACAAGACGTGATGCATTCCCGCTCCTGAGAATTGATGAGAGTTTTGATGCGCTGAGAGGGGCAAAGTTCTTTTCGACCATAGATCTGGCGAGCGGATACCACCAGGTAGCTATGCATGAGAGAGATCGGACTAAGACTGCATTTACTACACCGTTCGGTCTGTATGAGTACGTGAGAATGCCTTTTGGTGTTTGTAACGGTCCAGCTACATTTCAGAGACTTATGCAAGTTACTATGAATGATCTCATTTTTCAGATACTCCTGGTCTACCTAGATTACATCTTGGTTTTTTCAGAGACATTTGAGCAGCATTTGGAGAGACTTGAGACTGTGTTTAAGAGACTGGCAGAGACGAGCCTTAAGGTGAAGTTGCAGAAGTGTGCTTTTCTACAACAGTCAGTAAAGTTTTTGGGTCATCAGGTGTCAGCAGAAGGTATAGGAACTGACCCCTCCAAGGTCTCTGCTGTTAAGAACTGGAAGGTCCCAACCACTGCCAAAGAGCTGCAGTCGTTCTTGGGTTTCTGTAGTTACTACAGGAGATTCATTCGAGGCTTCTCACAGATTGCCGGGCCACTGCATGACCTAGTCAACAAATGTTCAGGTGTGAAAAAAACAGGGAAAGTAGGTCACCAGTTTTGTAATATGTGGACACCAGAGTGTGACTCTTCCTTTGAGCAGTTAAAGGAAAAACTTACCTCTGCTCCCATTTTGGGTTTTGCCGATTTCACACAACCATTTGTAGTTGAGACAGATGCTAGTCAGCATGGATTAGGTGCTGTATTGTGTCAGCAGCAAGGTGACACCAGACGTGTCCTAGCATATGCTAGCCGCAGACTACGCCAGGCTGAGAAGAATGACCGAAATTATAGTAGCATGAAGTTGGAGTTGCTTGCCTTAAAATGGGCAGTTGCTGAAAAATTCAGGGGTTACTTGCTTGGTTCAAAGTTTGTTGTCCTGACTGATAACAATCCCCTCTGCCACCTCAAGACAGCCAAGTTAGGTGCTATAGAGCAGAGGTGGGTAGTGCAACTGTCTGTTTTTGATTTCGAGGTTAAGTACCGTCCTGGTTGCAGTAATGCCGCCGCAGATGCTCTCTCTAGGCAGGAGTTTGCAGGGGAGCCTGAAACAGACCCTGACTCGGATTTTGACGACTATATCACTGTGTGTAACCTGATTGAGCGAGGAACAGTTCTGGATCCTGGTCTTGTCTCTAGAGGTCTGGAGTGTTACAAAGTGAGACAGATCCGTGCTGGGGAGTCGAGGTCTGGTGAGACAGGTACTAAACAGGGCAACACCCCCACACTGCCAGGTTATACCAGAGAGGAGCTGGTAGGTTTTCAGGCCGGTGACCCCACCCTAAAAGAGTTTAGGGCATTTTGGGATTGGGGGAGGAGGCCATGTCCCAGAGAGAGAGCAGCCCTGTCTAGTCAAGTGAAAAGATTGTTGAAACAATGGAGATGCATACAACAACGAGAAGGGTTGTTGTACAGGGTTATCACAGACCCACGTCATGGAGAAGGGTGGCAGTTACTCGTGCCTAGTTGTTTGAGGGACCAAGTTCTAGAAAATGTACATAACAACATGGGACATCAGGGCATAGAGCGCACTGTAAACTTGCTAAGAGGGAGGTGTTTTTGGGTAGGGCTATGCGAGGATGTGGAAAGCTTGGTTAAAAACTGCGAGCGGTGCATTTTGACCAAGATGCCTCAGCCAAAAATCCATGCTCCAGTTCAGGCATTCCTGGCCTCCCGACCTCTAGAAGTGGTGGCTGTTGATTTTACAGTGTTGGAGGCAGCTTCAGATGGCCGTGAAAATGTCCTTGTTGTGACCGATGTGTTTACAAAGTTCACACAAGCGTATGCTACCAAAGACCAGAAGGCTGACACTACAGCTAAAGTTTTGCTCAGGGAGTGGTTCATGAAATATGGGGTCCCAGAGAGACTGCACTCAGACCAAGGTCGAAATTTCGAGAGTGAAATTATAGCAGAGCTGTGCAAACTCTATGGGGTTAAAAAGACACGGACAACTCCCTACAGGCCACAGGGAAACGGTCAGTGTGAAAGATACAATCGCACACTCCATGACTTGTTAAGGACACTCCCACCAGAGAAAAAAAAGCGTTGGCCAGAGCATCTGTCTGAAGTAGTATATGCCTATAATGTCACTCCTCATTCCACCACAGGGTACTCGCCTTATTATTTGCTTTTCGGGGTACAGCCACATCTCCCAGTAGATGCTTTATTAGGGCGTGAGTGTGTGTCAGACAGGAAACAGGATTGGTTGTCTGTTCATCAGGAGAGACTCCGACAGGCACATGAGAGAGCCAGAGAGTACTCAGAGCAGAAGGCAGCTGAGAGGATCTCACTGCAAAATGAGAAGGTGTATTGTCCTCCTGTGGACATTGGTCAGTTGGTTTTCCTACGTCACAGACCCCCAGGTAGACATAAGATTCAGGACACATGGACCTCAACAGTCTACAAGGTAGTTGACATCCAGGGTACCACACACACTGTTGAACCTTTTGAGGGAGGTCCCATTAAAAGAGTTCATAGGTCAGAGTTGCAACCTTGTGCGAAACCAGTTCCCAAACCAAGAACTAGAACTAGGTTACAGACCACTACACAGCCTGTAGCTGAGGATGAGCCTGAGTCACCTGAGGCTGATTTTGTTATTGTTGAGGAAGTCATCCCTCGCCGGCTTGTGCAAGTACCTAACCTGCCTCTTGCAGCAGAAAGTGTTAGTTTACCTGTGACAGCACCCACAGATGAGAGTGACGGTGAAGGACCTGAGGAAGGTTATTCAGATATGAGAAATTGTGGCACAGAAACAGAATGTGTTAATGATGTGCATCCAGACGTTAGCGACAGTGACTTGCCCATTATTGAAAACAGGGACAGGCCCGCACTAACAGATGATGCTGGTGGAGCAGGACGTAGAACCTATGCACCTAAACCTGCCATTAGGAAAAGCAAGCGGGAAATGGCTGGATCTCATTCAAACCCATTTCATCTGCCAAAGTCAGCCTGTAATGCAGTCTCAGTCAGCACAGACATGGTCTCTAAGGTTTTGGCAAGCCTGGGTGCTGCTCTCTTTGAAAAGGCCTTGCAGGGAGTATTTGAGTCAGTTCATGTTTCGTAGTCACCGAGGACGTTGACTATATTTGCAGGGGAGTATGTAGCCGGGTGGTAAATCTGTTAAATATGTTAAATGATTTTCCACTTAAATTTAGTATAGTTTAACTGTTAATATATGTAATTGTTACACTGTCAAGCCATGTAAAATGTCATTTGATGTATTTAAATTGTGAGGCAGATTGTGAGTGTATTTTTATAGTTTTGGTTGTCATTGCATGTTTTGACCAGTAAGTGGCAGTGGCGGACTTTTATTGTAACTCCGTGCAAGTTATCCAAGTGCATCTTGGGTATTCTTTCTTTTTTTTCTTGTGTGGAGCGCCTGAAGATTGCGGTGTGACAGTGCTCTGACTCCGTAGTAAGTAAGGGTAAATATCTTGTGAAATATACCTGTAACATTATTCCAAACAATATTGTATGTCGGTAATTTGACAAGATGGTTTGATTTAGACGCTACTGGAGTTGATGTTCGGTGATTTTGGGCGCGAGCCGTCGACCGCTGTTCGCCATTGCAGGCATGACAAGGTAATGTTGGCGTGAATAAAGCCACACCATGCCATTGTATTTGGGATGTAAAGGTTTTATATGCATTTTAATTCTGTTTAAAGGTAACTGACAGAGTGAGAAGTTGCGCGATCTTCAGGAAGTTCCACATGTCTTTGTTAAACCCTGTTTAACGTACATAGTCCACTGCCGTATTTTGCACCGTATTTTGTATTTATTATTTCCCTTTTTAAAATCTTTTCTGTTAAACTTGCCACATCTGTGAACATTTATGAGCTGTTTGCTCGAAAGACACAGGAATGTATGCACTCAGTAAAACGATCTGCATTCGAAGGTTCAAACAATAAAATTAAAGCTACAAGAACCCCGGAAGTAATTGTGTCCTGTGTGGTATCTAATTCCACGGGCTACATTTACTTGCTAAGCTAGGTGCCGTACTGTATGGCTATTAGCCGAACTTTTTCCTGCTAAGCAAGGTGCCGTACTGTATGGCTATTAGCAAAACTATTCCTGCTAAACTAGGTGCCGTACTGTATGGCTATTAGCTGAAAATTTTCCTGCTAAACTAGGTGCCGTAGTGTATGGCTGTTAGCTGAACTTTTCCTGCTAAACTAGGTGCCGTACTGTATGGCTATTAGCAAAATTATTCCTGCTAAACTAGGTGCTGAACTGTATGGCTATTAGCTGAAAATTTTCCTGCTAAACTAGGTGCCGTACTGTATGGCTACTAGCTGAAGTTTTCCTGCTAAACTAGGTGCCGTACAGTATGGCTATTAGCCGAACTTTTTCCTGCTAAGCAAGGTGCCGTACTGTATGGCTATTAGCAAAACTATTCCTGCTAAACTAGGTGCCGTACTGTATGGCTATTAGCAAAATTATTCCTGCTAACCTAGGTGCCGTACTGTATGGCTATTAGCTGAACATTTTCCTGCTAAACTAGGTGCCGTACTGTATGGCTGTTAGCCGACTTTTCCTGCTAAGCTAGGTGCCGTACTGTATGGCTATTAACCGGAACTTTACCTGCTGAACTATTTTCCGTACTGTATGGCTATTAGCCGAATTTTTCCAGCTAAACCAGGTGCCGTACTGCTTGGCTATTAGCTGAACTTTTCCTGCTAAACTAGGTGCCTTACAGTATGGCTATTAGTCAGAACTTTTACTGCCAAAGTAGGTGCCGTGCTGTATGGCTATTAGCTGAACTTTTCCTGCTAAACTAGGTGCCGTACTGTATGGCTATTAGCTGAAAATTTTCCTTGTAAACTAGGTGCCATACTGTATGGCTATTAGCTGAACTTTTCCTGCTAAACTAGGTGCCGTACTGCTTGGCTATTAGACGAACTTTTCCTGCTAAACTAGGTGCCGTGCTGTATGGCTATTAGCCAGAACTTTTACTGCCAAAGTACGTGCCGTGCTGTATGGCTATTAGCTGAACTTTTCCTGCTAATCTAGGTGCCGTACTGTATGGCTATTAGCTGAAAATTTTCCTGGTAAACTAGGTGCCATACTGTATGGCTATTAGCTGAACTTTACACTGCTAAACTAGGTGCCGTACTGTGTGGCTGTTAGCTGAACTTTTCCTGCTACAATAGGTGCCGTACTGTATGGCTATTAGCCGAACTTTTCCCTGCTAAACTTTGTGCCGTACAGTATGGCTATTAGCCGTACTTTTTCCTGCTAAGCAAGGTGCCGTACTGTATGGCTATTAGCAAAACTATTCCTGCTAATCTAGGTGCCGTACTGTATGGCTATTAGCTGAAAATTTGCCTGCTAAACTAGGTGCCGTACTGTATGGCTATTAGCTGAACTTTTCCCTGCTAAACTATTTTCCGTACTGTATGGCTATTAGCTGAACTTTTCCTGCTAAACTAGGTGCCGTACTGTATGGCTATTAGCTGAACTTTTTCCTGCTAAGCGAGGTGCCGTACTGTATGGCTATTAGCAAAACTTTTCCTGCTAAACTAGGTGCCGTACTGTATGGCTGTTAGCCGACTTTTCCTGCTAAGCTAGGTGCCGTACTGTATGGCTATTAGCCGGAACTTTACCTGCTAAACTATTTTCCGTACTGTATGGCTATTAGCCGAATTTTTCCAGCTAAACCAGGTGTCGTACTGCTTGGCTATTAGCTGAACTTTTCCTGCTAAACTAGGTGCCTTATAGTATGGCTATTAGTCAGAACTTTTACTGCCAAAGTAGGTGCCGTGCTGTATGGCTATTAGCTGAACTTTTCCTGCTAAACTAGGTGCCGTACTGTATGGCTATTAGCTGAAAATTTTCCTTGTAAATTAGGTGCCATACTGTATGGCTATTAGCTGAACTTTTCCTGCTAAACTAGGTGCCGTACTGCTTGGCTATTAGACGAACTTTTCCTGCTAAACTAGGTGCCGTGCTGTATGGCTATTAGCCAGAACTTTTACTGCCAAAGTAGGTGCCGTGCTGTATGGCTATTAGCTGAACTTTTCCTGCTAATCTAGGTGCCGTACTGTATGGCTATTAGCTGAAAATTTTCCTGGTAAACTAGGTGCCATACTGTATGGCTATTAGCTGAACTTTACACTGCTAAACTAGGTGCCGTACTGTGTGGCTGTTAGCTGAACTTTTCCTGCTACAATAGGTGCCGTACTGTATGGCTATTAGCCGAACTTTTCCCTGCTAAACTTTGTGCCGTACAGTATGGCTATTAGCCGTACTTTTTCCTGCTAAGCAAGGTGCCGTACTGTATGGCTATTAGCAAAACTATTCCTGCTAAACTAGGTGCCGTACTGTATGGCTATTAGCTGAAAATTTGCCTGCTAAACTAGGTGCCGTACTGTATGGCTATTAGCTGAACTTTTCCCTGCTAAACTATTTTCCGTACTGTATGGCTATTAGCTGAACTTTTCCTGCTAAACTAGGTGCCTTACTGTATGGCTATTAGCTGAACTTTTTCCTGCTAAGCGAGGTGCCGTACTGTATGGCTATTAGCAAAACTTTTCCTGCTAAACTAGGTGCCGTACTGTATGGCTATTAGCCAGAACGTTTACTGCCAACTAGGTGCCATACTGTATGTCTATTAGCCGAACTTTTTCCTGCTAAGCAAGGTGCCGTACTGTATGGCTATTAGCAAAACTATTCCTGCTAAAGTAGGTGCCGTAATGTATGGCTATTAGCTGAACTTTTCCTGCTAAACTAGGTGCCGTATTGTATGGCTATTAGCCGGAACTTTTCCTGCTAAACTAGGTGCCGTACTGTATGTCTAATAGCCGAACTTGACTTGCTAAACTAGGTGCCGTACAGTATGGCTATTAGCCGGAACTTTTCCTGCTAAACTAGGTGTCATACTGTATGTCTATTAGCCGAACTTTACTTGCTAAACTAGGTGCCGTACTGTATGGCTATCATCTGAAAATTATCCTGCTAAACTAGGTGCCGTACTGTATGGCTATTAGCTGAAAATTTTCCTGCTAAGCTAGGTGCCGTACTGTATGGCTATTAGCCGGAACTTTTCCTGCTAAACTAGGTGCCGTACTGTATGGCTATTAGCCGAATTTTTCCTGCTAAACTAGGTGCCGTACTGTATGGCTATTAGCTGAACTGTTCCTGCTAAACTAGGTGCCGTACTGTATGGCTGTTAGCTGAACTTTTCCTGCTAAAATAGGTGCCGTACTGTATGGCTATTAGCCGAACTTTTCCCTGTTAAACTAGGTGGCATACAGTATGGCTATTAGCCGAACTTGTCCTGCAAAGCTAGGTGCTGTACTGTATGGCTATTAGCCGGAACTATTCCTGCTAAACTAGGTGCCGTACTGTATGGCTGTAAGCGGACTTTTCCTGCTAAGCTAGGTGCCGTACTGTATGGCTATTAGCCGGAACTTTACCTGCTAAACTAGGTGCCGTACTGTATGGCTATTAGCCGGAACTTTTCCTGCTAAACTAGGTGCCGTACTGTATGTCTATTAGCCGAACTTTACTTGCTAAACTAGCTGCCGTACTGTATGGCTATTATTTGAAAATTTTCCTGCTAAACTAGGTGCTGTACTGTATGGCTGTTAGCTGAACATTTTCTGCTAAACTAGTTTCCGTACTGTATGGCTATTATGTGAACTTTTCCTGATAAACTAGGTGCTGTAGTGTATGGCTGTTAGCTGAACTTTTCCTGCTAAACTAGGTGCCGTAGTGTATGGCTATTAGCAAAATTATTCCTGCTAAACTATTTTCCGTACTGTATGGCTATTAGCCGAATTTTTCCTGCTAAACCAGGTGCCGTACTGCTTGGCTATTAGCTGAACTTTTCCTGCTAAACAAGGTGCCTTACAGTATGGCTATTAGCCAGAACTTTTACTGCCAAAGTAGGTGCCGTGCTGTATGGCTATTAGCTGAACTTTTCCTGCTAAACTAGGTGCCGTACTGCATGGCTATTAGCTGAAAATTTTCCTGGTAAACTAGGTGCCACACTGTATGGCTATTAGCTGAACTTTTCATGCTAAACTAGGTGCCGTACTGCTTGGCTATTAGCTGAACTTTTTCCTGCTAAACTAGGTGCCGTGCTGTATGGTTATTAGCCAGAACTTTTACTGCCAAAGCAGGCGCCGTGCTGTATGGCTATTAGCTGAACTTTTCCTGCTAAACTAGGTGCCGTACTGTATGGCTATTAGCTGAATATTTTCCTGGTAAACTAGGTGCCATACTGTATGGCTATTAGCTGAACTTTACCCTGCTAAACTAGGTGCCGTACTGTGTGGCTTATAGCTGAACTTTTCCTGCTAAAATAGGTGCCGTACTGTATGGCTATTAGCCGAACTTTTCCCTGCTAAACTTTGTGCCGTACAGTATGGCTATTAGCCGTACTTTTTCCTGCTAAGCAAGGTGCCGTACTGTATGGCTATTAGCAAAACTATTCCTGCTAAACTAGGTGCCGTACTGTATGGCTATTAGCTGAAAATTTGCCTGCTAAACTAGGTGCCGTACTGTATGGCTATTAGCTGAACTTTTCCCTGCTAAACTATTTTCCGTACTGTATGGCTATTAGCTGAACTTTTCCTGCTAAACTAGGTGCCGTACTGTATGGCTATTAGCTGAACTTTTTCCTGCTAAGCGAGGTGCCGTATTGTATGGCTATTAGCAAAACTATTCCTGCTAAACTAGGTGCCGTACTGTATGGCTATTAGCCAGAACGTTTACTGCCAGCTAGGTGCCGTACTGTATGTCTATTAGCCGAACATTTTCCTGCTAAGCAAGGTGCCGTACTGTATGGCTATTAGCAAAACTATTCCTGCTAAAGTGGGTGCCGTACTGTATGGCTATTAGTTGAACTTTTCCTGCTAAATTAGGTGCCGTACTGTATGGCTATTAGCCGGAACTTTTCCTGCTAAACTAGGTGCCGTACTGTATGTGTAATAGCCGAACTTGACTTGCTAAACTAGGTGCCGTACTGTATGGCTATTAGCCGGAACTTTTCCTGCTAAACTAGGTGCCGTACTGTATGGCTATTAGCCGAACTTTACTTGCTAAAGTAGGTGCCGTACTGTATGGCTATTATCTGAATATTATCCTGCTAAACTAGGTGCCGTACTGTATGGCTATTAGCTGAAAATGTTCCTGCTAAGCTAGGTGCCGTACTGTATGGCTATTAGCCGGAACTTTTCCTGCTAAACTAGGTGCCGTACTGTATGGCTATTAGCCGAATTTTTCCTGCTAAACTAGGTGCCGTACTGTATGGCTATTAGCTGAACTGATCCTGCTAAACTAGGTGCCGTACTGTATGGCTGTTAGCTGAACTTTTCCTGCTAAATTAGGTGCCGTACTGTATGGCTATTAGCCGGAACTTTTCCTGCTAAACTAGGTGCCGTACTGTATGTGTAATAGCCGAACTTGACTTGCTAAACTAGGTGCCGTACTGTATGGCTATTAGCCGGAACTTTTCCTGCTAAACTAGGTGCCGTACTGTATGTCTATTAGCCGAACTTTACTTGCTAAAGTAGGTGCCGTACTGTATGGCTATTATCTGAATATTATCCTGCTAAACTAGGTGCCGTACTGTATGGCTATTAGCTGAAAATGTTCCTGCTAAGCTACGTGCCGTACTGTATGGCTATTAGCCGGAACTTTTCCTGCTAAACTAGGTGCCGTACTGTATGGCTATTAGCCGAATTTTTCCTGCTAAACTAGGTGCCGTACTGTATGGCTATTAGCTGAACTGTTCCTGCTAAACTAGGTGCCGTACTGTATGGCTGTTAGCTGAACTTTTCCTGCTAAAATAGGTGCCGTACTGTATGGCTATTAGCCGAACTTTTCCCTGTTAAACTAGGTGGCATACAGTATGGCTATTAGCCGAACTTTTCCTGCTAAGCTAGTGTAATGAATGAAAGGTCACGTGTTTAACTTGACCCACTCACGGATGTACGTGCAGTGCGTGTGACGTATACAGGAAGTTAGAAGCGCATGTTATGAAGGTTGTATGTCGGATGAACGCTAGTAAAAGCTACACAGTTAAGAACCTACGAAGTCGGCTCGTTCTTGAATTATTCTTATGTCAGTAAGACAAGGCGTATACGGACATTACATGGTGTCAGAATAGTCTGTGTATCTGAACACGAGCGGTCATGCCGAAGTTTAATCCGCCGAGTGAATTCAAGTTTGACTGCCCCGTTGAATGGCCGGAGTGGAGACAACGGTTTTCGCGCTTCAGGCTCGCGACAAAGCTGGATAAAGACGACGGGGAGATTCAAGTGAGTTCGCTGATTTATGCAATGGGCAGCGAGGCTGAAAAGATATTCAGCTCGTTTGACTTCGCGGCGGAGGGTGATAAAGTGGACTATGATATCGTACTGAAAAAGTTCGACGGCTACTTTATTCCCCGCCGTAACATCATACATGAGAGGGCGTGCTTCTATCAACGTAGCCAGCAGCCAGGAGAGACAGCGGAGATGTACATCCGGACATTGTATGAGCTGTCTGAACACTGTGAGTTTGGGGACAAGAGGGATGAACATATCAGAGATCGTCTGGTAGTGGGCATAAAAGATAAGGTGCTCTCCTGTCAGTTCCAGCTCACAGCGGACCTTACTCTGGTGAAAGTCATTGAACAAGTGCGCCAGGCGGAGGCAATAACAAAGCAGCTCAGCCTCCAAGCTAACCAACCAGAGGCCCTGCTGGCTAACGTCAATGTTGTCCGATGGCGGGACGAACGCCAAAACAAAAAGGGCGGACAGCGTCATGGTGGCGGCAGTCCGGCAACCAACAAAGTAGATGAATGCGGGAGGTGCGGCAAGACGCAGCACACCGATGAGCGGAAGTGTCCTGCAACGAACAGTAAGTGCAACAAGTGTCATAAAAAGGGACATTGGGAGCGTGTATGTCACTCTAAAGCGGTGAGAGAAGTCACTGAAGAGGTTAAACAGCTGTACTTTCTGGGAGAAGTTGGCAAAGAGAGCAGTCAGGAAGATTGGACTGTTAGTTTAACAATAAGTGATGTACCAATAACCTTTAAAATTGACACGGGGGCTGACGCTACTGTTATCAACCAAGGGACATTTAAAAAGCTGAAGCCAAACATAAAACTGGGACCTCCTGACACATGCTTCATAAGCCCAGGTGGAAACATCAGCTGCATAGGACAGTTTCAAGCCACAACCAACTACAAGGAGAAACAATACTCCTTTCCAGTGTATGTGATCAAGGGGAGAGGCAACTGTCTGCTGAGTCGTCCAGAGGCAGTGGAGATGGGTCTAGTGAAGCGGATGAATGAGGTCAGTGGAGTTTTCGGTTCAAGTGGACTGCTGAAAACAGACCCAGTGAAAATAGCTCTGGTGGAGGGTGCCCAGCCATACGCGGTGCATACAGCCAGACGGATACCACTGCCACTTGTACCACTGGTTAAGAAAGAACTGCAGCGCATGGAAAATGAGGGCATTATTGAAAAAGTGACTCAGCCCACAGAATGGTGCGCCGCTATGGTGCCCGTGCTGAAACCGAACAAGAAAGAGGTTCGCTGCTGCGCTGACCTCAGGAGGCTGAATCGAGCAGTGAAACGTGAGAAATACGTGCTGCCCACTATGGAGGAAATAATGCCAAGGCTCGCAGGGTCAAAGTTCTTCACAACGTTGGATGCAGCAAGTGGGTTTTACCAGATCCCCTTGCATGAAGACAGCAGGGGGCTCACCACTTTCATCACCCCATTTGGGAGGTATGCTTTCTGCCGCCTTCCATTTGGTATAACGAGTGCTCCAGAGATTTTCCAGAGAAAGATGGCGGAAACTCTGACCGGGCTAGAGGGCACAGAGGTGTACATGGATGACATCCTTATACATGGAGAGACTGAGGAAATCCATGACCGGCGCCTAGCAGAGGCGCTGGGGGTCATTGAAACAGCAGGTCTCAAACTGAACCAAGCGAAATGCAAGTTCAAACAGAAACAAGTCCGCTTCCTTGGTCATATCATCAACGAGGCAGGCATCAGACCTGACCCGGACAAAGTGGCCGGAATAGAGAACTTTCCTCAGCCCCAGAACGTGACGGAACTCAAGAGGTTCCTCGGGATGGTGAACTATTTGGCAAAATACGTCCCAGAGCTGTCCACTGTAGGTCAGCCGCTTTATGGACTGCTTAAAGCAACGACAGAGTGGCTGTGGGGACCTGCACAGAACACAGCATTCCAAGACCTTAAAGCAGCACTCGCCACCGCCCCGGTACTCACCTTTTATGACGTCACTAAGGCTACGGTGGTGTCAGCAGATGCCAGCAGCTACGGGCTGGGAGGCGTTCTGCTCCAGCAGCACGGGGAACACTGGAAGCCCGTGGCCTACTGCTCCCGACGGCTGAGTGACGCAGAGACAAGGTACGCACAGATCGAGAAAGAGTGCTTAGCCAGCGTCTGGGCATGTGAAAGGTTCGAGAAGTACTTGTTTGGGCTTGACAATTTCAGACTTGTTACCGATCATAAACCACTAGTGCCTCTCATGAACAGCAAAGACTTGGATAATGTGCCCATTAGGTGCCAGAGACTGTTAATGAGGCTGATGCGTTTCAATGCAGTGGCTGAATACGCACCAGGCAAAACTTTAGCTGTGGCTGATGCACTCTCCAGAGGCCCAGAGCAGCGCTACGGAGATGGTGCTTCTCATGATGATGTTGCAGCGCACATTGATGCCATCGTGTGCCAGGTGCCTGCCACACCTCAAAGGATGCAGGAGATAAAACAGAGCACGGATGGGGATCTGCAGCTCCAGACAGTGTTGGGCTTCATCAGACACGGCTGGCCTGAGTATGTCGATAAAGTGCCGGAGACAGTCAGAGACTTTTATCAGGTGAGAGGGGAGTTATCTGAGGTAGATGGTTTAGTCATCAGAGGCAGTCGTATCGTCATTCCCACAGAGATGAGGGAGGTGATCTTAGACAGAATACACGACGGGCACCAGGGGATAGTTAAGTGCAGAGAGAGAGCTAGCCAGTCAGTGTGGTGGCCCAAAATGACAGAGCACATTACAACAAAGATACAGCAATGTCAATTCTGCAGAGAACACAAGAACACACAGAGAAAAGAGCCTTTAATGTCAAGTGAGCTCCCATCCAGACCATGGCAGAAAGTTGGCATAGACCTGTGTGAGTACAAAAAGCAAAACTACTTGATAGTGTCTGACTATTATTCCAGGTTTTTGGAGATCCTAAATCTACTAACAACTACTAGCAGTCAGGTTGTAGCTAGGCTGAAGGCTACATTTGCACGTTTTGGTATCCCTGAAATTGTAGTTAGTGATAATGGGCCACAGCTAGTTTCAGAAGAGATGAGGAGGTTCAGTGAGGATTATGATTTCATCCATGTGACTTCAAGCCCACACTACCCCCAGAGTAATGGACAGGCAGAGAGGGCTGTTCAGATAGCCAAAAGCATATTAAGGCAGGAAGACCCTCTCCTCGCCCTGTTGACATACAGAGCTACACCCTCTTCTTCCACTGGAGCCAGTCCAGCGGAATTGCTCATGGGTAGGAGACTCAGAACCACCTTACCCACATTGCAGCATAACCTGAAACCGGCCTGGCCTAAAGAGGAACTGATCAAAACCGCTGACGCCGCAGCCAAATCGAGGCAGGCTTTCTACTACAACCGCAGGAACGGCGTGCGGACACTGCGCCCACTGAACTCGGGTGACGCAGTACTCACCAAACTTGATGGACAGAAAACATGGACAATGCCAGCAGTTGTTCACAGTCAGAGCTCCACTCCCAGATCCTACATAGTGGAGACAGCTCAAGGTGAACATTACAGAAGGAACAGGCGCCACCTGTTGGCTACACCCAAAACACTCACCTCTGTCAGCAGGGATCCTGACCATGTCACTCCAGGGGAGAGTGGAAACACGGATGAGTCCCGAGCAGCAGAAATGCCAACTTCCACACCATATGTTACTCGCTCTGGCAGGGTGAGCAAGCCTGCAATCCGGCTGGATTTGTGAGGCGTATGGACTTGTGTACTGTGGGGGATTTTTTATTTTTTTTTGTGAAAAGGGGGGTGGTATACAGGTTAGAAAATCATCTTAGAGGGGGAGATGTAATGAATGAAAGGTCACGTGTTTAACTTGACCCACTCACGGATGTACGTGCAGTGCGTGTGACGTATACAGGAAGTAAAAAGCGCATGTTATGAAGGTTGTATGTCGGATGAACGCTAGTAAAAGCTACACAGTTAAGAACCTACGAAGTCGGCTCGTTCTTGAATTATTCTTATGTCAGTAAGACAAGGCGTCTACGGACATTACAGCTAGGTGCTGTACTGTATGGCTATTAGCCGGAACTATTCCTGCTAAACTAGGTGCCGTACTGTATGGCTGTAAGCGGACTTTTCCTGCTAAGCTAGGTGCCGTACTGTATGGCTATTAGCCGGAACTTTACCTGCTAAACTTTGTGCCGTACTGTATGGCTATTAGCCGGAACTTTTCCTGCTAAACTAGGTGCCGTACTGTATGTCTATTAGCCGAACTTTACTTGCTAAACTAGGTGCCGTACTGTATGGCTATTATTTGAAAATTTTCCTGTTAAACTAGGTGCCGTACTGTATGGCTGTTAGCTGAACATTTTCTGCTAAACTAGTTTCCGTATTGTATGGCTATTATGTGAACTTTTCCTGATAAACTAGGTGCCGTAGTGAATGGCTGTTAGCTGAACTTTTCCTGCTAAACTAGGTGCCGTAGTGTATGGCTATTAGCAAAATTATTCCTGCTAAACTAGGTGCCGTACTGTATGGCTATTAGCTGAACTGTTCCTGCTAAACTAGGTGCCGTACAGTATGGCTATTAGCCGAACTTTTCCTGCTAAGCTAGGTGCTGTACTGTATGGCTATTAGCCGGAACTTTTCCTGCTAAACTGGGTGCCGTACTGTATGGCTGTTAGCCGGCTTTTCCTGCTAAGCTAGGTGCCGTACTGTATGGCTATTAGCCAGAAGTTTACCTGCTAAACTAGGTGCCGTACTGTATGGCTATTTGCCGGAACTTTTCCTGCTAAACTAGGTGTCGTACTGTATGTCTATTAGCCGAACTTTACTTGCTAAACTAGTTGCCGTACTGTATGGCTATTATCTGAAAATGTTCCTGCTAAACTAGGTGCCGTACTGTATGGGTATTAGCTGAAAATTTTCCTGCTAAGCTAGGTGCCGTACTGTATGGCTATTAGCCGAATTTTTCCTGCTAAACTAGGTGCCGTACTGTATGGCTATTAGCTGAACTGTTCCTGCTAAACTAGGTGCCATACTGTATGGCTGTTAGCTGAACTTTTCTTGCTAAAATAGGTGCCGTACTTTATGGCTATTAGCCGAACTTTTCCCTGTTAAACTAGGTGCCATACAGTATAGCTATTAGCCGAACTTTTCCTGCTAAGCTAGGTGCTGTACTGTATGGCTATTAGCCGGAACTTTTCCTGCTAAACTAGGTGCCGTACTGTATGGCTGTTAGCCGACTTTTCCTGCTAAGCTAGGTGCCGTACTGTATGGCTATTAGCCGGAACTTTACCTGCTAAACTAGGTGCCGTACTGTATGGCTATTAGCCGGAACTTTTCCTGCTAAACTAGGTGCTGTACTGTATGTCTATTAGCCGAACTTTACTTGCTAAACTAGGTGCCGTACTGTATGGCTATTATCTGAAAATTTTCCTGCTAAACCAGGTGCCGTACTGTATGGCTATTAGCTGAAAATTTTCCTGCTAAGCTAGGTGCCATACTGTATGGCTATTAGCCGGAACTTTTCCGGCTAAACTAGGTGCCGTACTGTATGGCTATTAGCCAGAACTTTTACTGCCAAACTAGGTAACGTACTGTATGTCTATTAGCTGAACTTTACTTGCTAAGCTAGGTGCCGTACTGTATGGCTATTAGCTGAACTTTTCCTGCTAAACTAGGTTCCGTACTGTATGGCTGTTAGCTGAACTTTTTCTGCTAAACTAGTTTCCGTACTGTATGGCTATTATGTGAAATTTTCCTGATAAACTAGGTGCCGTAGTGTATGGCTGTTAGCTGAACTTTTCCTGCTAAACTAGGTGCCGTACTGTATGGCTATTAGCTGAAAATTTTCCTGCTAAACTAGGTGCCGTACTGTATGGCTATTAGCTGAACTTTACCCTGCTAAACTAGGTGCCGTACTGTATGGCTGTTAGCTGAAGTTTTCCTGCTAAAATAGGTGCCGTACTGTATGGCTATTAGCCGAACTTTTCCCTGCTGAACTAGGTGCCGTACAGTATGGCTATTAGCTGAACTTTACCCTGCTAAACTAGGTGCCGTACTGTATGGCTGTTAGCTGAACTTTTCCTGCTAAAATAGGTGCCGTATTGTATGGCTATTAGCCGAACTTTTCCCTGCTAAACTAAGTGCCGTACAGTATGGCTATTAGCCGAACTTTTTCCTGCTAAGCAAGGTGCCGTACTGTATGGCTATTAGCAAAAATTTCCTGCTAAACTAGGTGCCGTACTGTATGGCTATTAGCTGAACTTTACTTGCTAAGCTAGGTGCCGTACTGTATGGCTATTAGCTGAACTTTTCCTGCTAAACTAGGTTCCGTACTGTATGGCTATTAGCTGAACTTTTCCTGCTAAACTAGGTTCCGTACTGTATGGCTGTTAGCTGAACTTTTTCTGCTAAACTAGTTTCCGTACTGTATGGCTATTATGTGAAATTTTCCTGATAAACTAGGTGCCGTAGTGTATGGCTGTTAGCTGAACTTTTCCTGCTAAACTAGGTGCCGTACTGTATGGCTATTAGCTGAAAATTTTCCTGCTAAACTAGGTGCCGTACTGTATGGCTATTAGCTGAACTTTACCCTGCTAAACTAGGTGCCGTACTGTATGGCTGTTAGCTGAAGTTTTCCTGCTAAAATAGGTGCCGTACTGTATGGCTATTAGCCGAACTTTTCCCTGCTGAACTAGGTGCCGTACAGTATGGCTATTAGCTGAACTTTACCCTGCTAAACTAGGTGCCGTACTGTATGGCTGTTAGCTGAACTTTTCCTGCTAAAATAGGTGCCGTATTGTATGGCTATTAGTCGAACTTTTCCCTGCTAAACTAAGTGCCGTACAGTATGGCTATTAGCCGAACTTTTTCCTGCTAAGCAAGGTGCCGTACTGTATGGCTATTAGCAAAAATTTCCTGCTAAACTAGGTGCCGTACTGTATGGCTATTAGCTGAAAAATTTCCTGCTAAACTAGGTGCCGTACTGTATGGCTATTAGCTGAAAAATTTCCTGCTAAACTAGGTGCCGTACTGTATGGCTATTAGCTGAACTTTTCCCTGCTAAACTATTTTCCGTACTGTATTGCTATTAGCTGAACTTTACCTGCTAAACTAGGTGCCATACAGTATGGCTATTAGCTGAACTTTTCCTGCTAAACTAGGTGCCGTGCTGTATGGCCATTAGCCAGAACTTTTACTGCCAAAGTAGGTACCGTGCGGTATGGGTATTAGCTGAACTTTTCCTGCTAAACTAGGTGCCGTACTGTATGGCTATTAGTCGAACTTTCCCTGCTAGAATAGGTGCCGTACTGTATGGCTATTAGCCGAAATTTTCCCTGCTAAACTAGGTGCCGTACTGTATGGCTATTAGCTGAACTTTTCCCTGCTAAACTATTTTCCGTACTGTATTGCTATAAGCTGAACTTTACCTGCTAAACTAGGTGCCATACTGCTTGGCTATAAGCTGAACTTTTCCTTCTAAACTAGGTGCCGTACAGTATGGCTATTAGCTGAACTTTTCCTGCTAAGCTAGGTGCTGTACTGTATGGCTATTAGCCGGAACTTTTCCTGCTAAACTAGGTGCCGTACTGTATGGCTGTTAGCCGACTTTTCCTGCTAAGCTAGGTGCCGTACTGTATGGCTATTAGCCGGAACTTTACCTGCTAAACTAGGTGCCGTACTGTATGGCTATTAGCCGGAACTTTTCCGGCTAAACTAGGTGCTGTACTGTATGTCTATTAGCCGAACTTTACTTGCTAATCTAGGTGCCGTATTGTATGGCTATTATCTGAAAATTTTCCTGCTAAACCAGGTGCCGTACTGTATGGCTATTAGCTGAAAATTTTCCTGCTAAGCTAGGTGCCATACTGTATGGCTATTAGCCGGAACTTTTCCTGCTAAACTAGGTGCCTTCATGTATGGCTATTAGCCAGAACTTTTACTGCCAAACTAGGTAACGTACTGTATGTCTATTAGCTGAACTTTACTTGCTAAGCTAGGTGCCGTACTGTATGGCTATTAGCTGAACTTTTCCTGCTAAAATAGGTGCTGTATTGTATGGCTATTAGCCGAACTTTTCCCTGCTAAACTAAGTGCCGTACAGTATGGCTATTAGCCGAACTTTTTCCTGCTAAGCAAGGTGCCGTACTGTATGGCTATTAGCAAAAATTTCCTGCTAAACTAGGTGCCGTACTGTATGGCTATTAGCTGAAAATTTTCCTGCTAAACCAGGTGCCGTACTGTATGGCTATTAGCTGAAAATTTTCCTGCTAAACTAGGTGCCGTACTGTATGGCTATTAGCTGATCTTTTCCCTGCTAAACTATTTTCCGTACTGTATTGCTATTAGCTGAATTTTACCTGCTAAACTAGGTGCCATACTGCTTGGCTATAAGCTGAACTTTTCCTTCTAAACTAGGTGCCGTACAGTATGGCTATTAGTCGAACTTTTCCTGCTAAACTAGGTGCCGTACTGTATGGCTATTAGTCGAACTTTCCCTGCTAGAATAGGTGCCGTACTGTATGGCCATTAGCCAGAACTTTTACTGCCAAAGTAGGTACCGTGCGGTATGGGTATTAGCTGAACTTTTCCTGCTAAACTAGGTGCCGTACTGTATGGCTATTAGTCGAACTTTCCCTCCTAGAATAGGTGCCGTACTGTATGGCTATTAGCCGAAATTTTCCCTGCTAAACTAGGTGCCGTACTGTATGGCTATTAGCTGAACTTTTCCCTGCTAAACTATTTTCCGTACTGTATTGCTATTAGCTGAACTTTACCTGCTAAACTAGGTGCCATACTGCTTGGCTATAAGCTGAACTTTTCCTTCTAAACTAGGTGCCGTACAGTATGGCTATTAGCAGAACTTTTCCTGCTAAACTAGGTGCCGTGCTGTATGGCCATTAGCCAGAACTTTTACTGCCAAAGTAGGTACCGTGCTGTATGGCTATTAGCTGAACTTTTCCTTCTAAACTAGGTGCCGTACTGTATGGCTATTAGTCGAACTTTTCCTGCTAGAATAGGTGCCGTACTGTATGGCTATTAGCCGAACTTTTCCCTGCTAAACTAGGTGCCGTACAGTATGGCTATTAGCCGAACTTTTTCCTGCTAAGCAAGGTGCCGTACTGTATGGCTAATTTAGCAAAACTATTCCTGCTAAAGTATGTGCCGTACTGTATGGCTATTAGCTGAACTTTTCCTCCTAAACTAGGTGCCGTACTGTATGGCTATTAGCCGGAACTTTTCCTGCTAAACTAGGTGCCGTACTGTATGGCTATTAGCCAGAACTTTCACTGCCAAACTAGGTAACGTACTGTATGTCTATTAGCTGAACTTTACTTGCTAAGCTAGGTGCCGTACTGTATGGCTATTAGCTGAACTTTTCCTGCTAAACTAGGTTCCGTACTGTATGGCTATTAGCTGAACTTTTCCTGCTAAACTAGGTTCCGTACTGTATGGCTGTTAGCTGAACTTTTTCTGCTAAACTAGTTTCCGTACTGTATGGCTATTATGTGAAATTTTCCTGATAAACTAGGTGCCGTAGTGTATGGCTGTTAGCTGAACTTTTCCTGCTAAACTAGGTGCCGTACTGTATGGCTATTAGCTGAAAATTTTCCTGCTAAACTAGGTGCCGTACTGTATGGCTATTAGCTGAACTTTACCCTGCTAAACTAGGTGCCATACTGTATGGCTGTTAGCTGAAGTTTTCCGGCTAAAATAGGTGCCGTACTGTATGGCTATTAGCCGAACTTTTCCCTGCTGAACTAGGTGCCGTACAGTATGGCTATTAGCTGAACTTTACCCTGCTAAACTAGGTGCCGTACTGTATGGCTGTTAGCTGAACTTTTCCTGCTAAAATAGATGCCGTATTGTATGGCTATTAGCCGAACTTTTCCCTGCTAAACTAAGTGCCGTACAGTATGGCTATTAGCCGAACTTTTTCCTGCTAAGCAAGGTGCCGTACTGTATGGCTATTAGCAAAAATTTCCTGCTAAACTAGGTGCCGTACTGTATGGCTATTAGCTGAAAAATTTCCTGCTAAACTAGGTGCCGTACTGTATGGCTATTAGCTGAAAATTTTCCTGCTAAACTAGGTGCCGTACTGTATGGCTATTAGCTGAACTTTTCCCTGCTAAACTATTTTCCGTACTGTATTGCTATTAGCTGAACTTTACCTGCTAAACTAGGTGCCATACAGTATGGCTATTAGCTGAACTTTTCCTGCTAAACTAGGTGCCGTGCTGTATGGCCATTAGCCAGAACTTTTACTGCCATAGTAGGTACCGTGCGGTATGGGTATTAGCTGAACTTTTCCTGCTAAACTAGGTGCCGTACTGTATGGCTATTAGTCGAACTTTCCCTGCTAGAATAGGTGCCGTACTGTATGGCTATTAGCCGAAATTTTCCCTGCTAAACTAGGTGCCATACTGTATGGCTATTAGCTGAACTTTTCCCTGCTAAACTATTTTCCGTACTGTATTGCTATAAGCTGAACTTTACCTGCTAAACTAGGTGCCATACTGCTTGGCTATAAGCTGAACTTTTCCTTCTAAACTAGGTGCCGTACAGTATGGCTATTAGCTGAACTTTTCCTGCTAAGCTAGGTGCTGTACTGTATGGCTATTAGCCGGAACTTTTCCTGCTAAACTAGGTGCCGTACTGTATGGCTGTTAGCCGACTTTTCCTGCTAAGCTAGGTGCCGTACTGTATGGCTATTAGCCGGAACTTTACCTGCTAAACTAGGTGCCGTACTGTATGGCTATTAGCCGGAACTTTTCCTGCTAAACTAGGTGCTGTACTGTATGTCTATTAGCCGAACTTTACTTGCTAAACTAGGTGCCGTACTGTATGGCTATTATCTGAAAATTTTCCTACTAAACCAGGTGCCGTACTGTATGGCTATTAGCTGAAAATTTTCCTGCTAAGCTAGGTGCCATACTGTATGGCTATTAGCCGGAACTTTTCCTGCTAAACTAGGTGCCGTACTCTATGGCTATTAGCCAGAACTTTTACTGCCAAACTAGGTAACGTACTGTATGTCTATTAGCTGAACTTTACTTGCTAAGCTAGGTGCCGTACTGTATGGCTATTAGTTGAACTTTTCCTGCTAAACTAGGTTCCGTACTGTATGGCTGTTAGCTGAACTTTTTCTGCTAAACTAGTTTCCGTACTGTATGGCTATTATGTGAAATTTTCCTGATAAACTAGGTGCCGTAGTGTATGGCTGTTAGCTGAACTTTTCCTGCTAAACTAGGTGCCGTACTGTATGGCTATTAGCTGAAAATGTTCCTGCTAAACTAGGTGCCGTACTGTATGGCTATTAGCTGAACTTTACCCTGCTAAACTAGGTGCCGTACTGTATGGCTGTTAGCTGAAGTTTTCCTGCTAAAATGGGTGCCGTACTGTATGGCTATTAGCCGAACTTTTCCCTGCTAAACTAGGTGCCGTACAGTATGGCTATTAGCTGAACTTTACCCTGCTAAACTAGGTGCCGTACTGTATGGCTGTTAGCTGAACTTTTCCTGCTAAAATAGGTGCCGTATTGTATGGCTATTAGCCGAACTTTTCCCTGCTAAACTAAGTGCCGTACAGTATGGCTATTAGCCGAACTTTTTCCTGCTAAGCAAGGTGCCGTACTGTATGGCTATTAGCAAAAATTTCCTGCTAAACTAGGTGCCGTACTGTATGGCTATTAGCTGAAAATTTTCCTGCTAAACTAGGTGCCGTACTGTATGGCTATTAGCTGAAAATTTTCCTGCTAAACTAGGTGCCGTACTGTATGGCTATTAGCTGATCTTTTCCCTGCTAAACTATTTTCCGTACTGTATTGCTATTAGCTGAACTTTACCTGCTAAACTAGGTGCCATACTGCTTGGCTATAAGCTGAACTTTTCCTTCTAAACTAGGTGCCGTACAGTATGGCTATTAGTCGAACTTTTCCTGCTAAACTAGGTGCCGTACTGTATGGCTATTAGTCGAACTTTCCCTGCTAGAATAGGTGCCGTACTGTATGGCCATTAGCCAGAACTTTTACTGCCAAAGTAGGTACCGTGCGGTATGGGTATTAGCTGAACTTTTCCTGCTAAACTAGGTGCCGTACTGTATGGCTATTAGTCGAACTTTCCCTGCTAGAATAGGTGCCGTACTGTATGGCTATTAGCCGAAATTTTCCCTGCTAAACTAGGTGCCGTACTGTATGGCTATTAGCTGAACTTTTCCCTGCTAAACTATTTTCCGTACTGTATTGCTATTAGCTGAACTTTACCTGCTAAACTAGGTGCCATACTGCTTGGCTATAAGCTGAACTTTTCCTTCTAAACTAGGTGCCGTACAGTATGGCTATTAGCAGAACTTTTCCTGCTAAACTAGGTGCCGTTCTGTATGGCCATTAGCCAGAACTTTTACTGCCAAAGTAGGTACCGTGCTGTATGGCTATTAGCTGAACTTTTCCTTCTAAACTAGGTGCCGTACTGTATGGCTATTAGTCGAACTTTTCCTGCTAGAATAGGTGCCGTACTGTATGGCTATTAGCCGAACTTTTCCCTGCTAAACTAGGTGCCGTACAGTATGGCTATTAGCCGAACTTTTTCCTGCTAAGCAAGGTGCCGTACTGTATGGCTAATTTAGCAAAACTATTCCTGCTAAAGTATGTGCCGTACTGTATGGCTATTAGCTGAACTTTTCCTCCTAAACTAGGTGCCGTACTGTATGGCTATTAGCCGGAACTTTACTTGCTAAGCTAGGTGCCGTACTGTATGGCTATTAGCTGAACTTTTCCTGCTAAACTAGGTTCCGTACTGTATGGCTGTTAGCTGAACTTTTTCTGCTAAACTAGTTTCCGTACTGTATGGCTATTATGTGAAATTTTCCTGATAAACTAGGTGCCGTAGTGTATGGCTGTTAGCTGAACTTTTCCTGCTAAACTAGGTGCCGTACTGTATGGCTATTAGCTGAAAATTTTCTTGCTAAACTAGGTGCCGTACTGTATGGCTATTAGCTGAACTTTACCCTGCTAAACTAGGTGCCGTACTGTATGGCTGTTAGCTGAACTTTTCCTGCTGAAATAGGTGCCGTATTGTATGGCTATTAGCCGAACTTTTCCCTGCTAAACTAAGTGCGGTACAGTATGGCTATTAGCCGAACTTTTTCCTGCTAAGCAAGGTGCTGTACTGTATGGCTATTAGCAAAACTATTCCTGCTAAACTAGGTGCCGTACTGTATGGCTATTAGCCAGAACTTTTACTGCCAAACTAGGTAACGTACTGTATGGCTATTAGCTGAAAAATTTCCTGCTAAGCTAGGTGCCGTACTGTATGGCTATTAGCTGAAAATTTTCCTGCTAAACTAGGTGCCGTACTGTATGGCTATTAGCTGAACTTTTCCCTGCTAAACGATTTTCCGTACTGTATTGCTATTAGCTGAACTTTACCTGCTAAACTAGGAGCCATACTGCTTGGCTATAAGCTGAACTTTTCCTTCTAAACTAGGTGCCGTACAGTATGGCTATTAGCTGAACTTTTCCTGCTAAACTAGGTGCCGTGCTGTATGGCCATTAGCCAGAACTTTTACTGCCAAAGTAGGTACCGTGCGGTATGGGTATTAGCTGAACTTTTCCTGCTAAACTAGGTGCCGTACTGTATGGCTATTAGTCGAACTTTCCCTGCTAGAATAGGTGCCGTACTGTATGGCTATTAGCCGAAATTTTCCCTGCTAAACTAGGTGCCGTACTGTATGGCTATTAGCTGAACTTTTCCCTGCTAAACTATTTTCCGTACTGTATTGCTATTAGCTGAACTTTACCTGCTAAACTAGGTGCCATACTGCTTGGCTATAAGCTGATCTTTTCCTTCTAAACTAGGTGCCGTACAGTATGGCTATTAGCTGAACTTTTCCTGCTAAGCTAGGTGCTGTACTGTATGGCTATTAGCCGGAACTTTTCCTGCTAAACTAGGTGCCGTACTGTATGGCTGTTAGCCGACTTTTCCTGCTAAGCTAGGTGCCGTACTGTATGGCTATTAGCCGGAACTTTACCTGCTAAACTAGGTGCCGTACTGTATGGCTATTAGCCGGAACTTTTCCTGCTAAACTAGGTGCTGTACTGTATGTCTATTAGCCGAACTTTACTTGCTAAACTAGGTGCCGTACTGTATGGCTATTATCTGAAAATTTTCCTGCTAAACCAGGTGCCATACTGTATGGCTATTAGCTGAACTTTTCCTGCTAAACTAGGTGCCGTGCTGTATGGCCATTAGCCAGAACTTTTACTGCCATAGTAGGTACCGTGCGGTATGGGTATTAGCTGAACTTTTCCTGCTAAACTAGGTGCCGTACTGTATGGCTATTAGTCGAACTTTCCCTGCTAGAATAGGTGCCGTACTGTATGGCTATTAGCCGAAATTTTCCCTGCTAAACTAGGTGCCGTACTGTATGGCTATTAGCTGAACTTTTCCCTGCTAAACTATTTTCCGTACTGTATTGCTATAAGCTGAACTTTACCTGCTAAACTAGGTGCCATACTGCTTGGCTATAAGCTGAACTTTTCCTTCTAAACTAGGTGCCGTACAGTATGGCTATTAGCTGAACTTTTCCTGCTAAGCTAGGTGCTGTACTGTATGGCTATTAGCCGGAACTTTTCCTGCTAAACTAGGTGCCGTACTGTATGGCTGTTAGCCGACTTTTCCTGCTAAGCTAGGTGCCGTACTGTATGGCTATTAGCCGGAACTTTACCTGCTAAACTAGGTGCCGTACTGTATTGCTATTAGCCGGAACTTTTCCTGCTAAACTAGGTGCTGTACTGTATGTCTATTAGCCGAACTTTACTTGCTAAACTAGGTGCCGTACTGTATGGCTATTATCTGAAAATTTTCCTGCTAAACCAGGTGCCGTACTGTATGGCTATTAGCTGAAAATTTTCCTGCTAAGCTAGGTGCCATACTGTATGGCTATTAGCCGGAACTTTTCCTGCTAAACTAGGTGCCGTACTGTATGGCTATTAGCCAGAACTTTTACTGCCAAACTAGGTAACGGACTGTATGTCTATTAGCTGAACTTTACTTGCTAAGCTAGGTGCCGTACTGTATGGCTATTAGTTGAACTTTTCCTGCTAAACTAGGTTCCGTACTGTATGGCTGTTAGCTGAACTTTTTCTGCTAAACTAGTTTCCGTACTGTATGGCTATTATGTGAAATTTTCCTGATAAACTAGGTGCCGTAGTGTATGGCTGTTAGCTGAACTTTTCCTGCTAAACTAGGTGCCGTACTGTATGGCTATTAGCTGAAAATGTTCCTGCTAAACTAGGTGCCGTACTGTATGGCTATTAGCTGAACTTTACCCTGCTAAATTAGGTGCCGTACTGTATGGCTGTTAGCTGAAGTTTTCCTGCTAAAATGGGTGCCGTACTGTATGGCTATTAGCCGAACTTTTCCCTGCTAAACTAGGTGCCGTACAGTATGGCTATTAGCTGAACTTTACCCTGCTAAACTAGGTGCCGTACTGTATGGCTGTTAGCTGAACTTTTCCTGCTAAAATAGGTGCCGTATTGTATGGCTATTAGCCGAACTTTTCCCTGCTAAACTAAGTGCCGTACAGTATGGCTATTAGCCGAACTTTTTCCTGCTAAGCAAGGTGCCGTACTGTATGGCTATTAGCAAAAATTTCCTGCTAAACTAGGTGCCGTACTGTATGGCTATTAGCTGAAAATTTTCCTGCTAAACTAGGTGCCGTACTGTATGGCTATTAGCTGAAAATTTTCCTGCTAAACTAGGTGCCGTACTGTATGGCTATTAGCTGATCTTTTCCCTGCTAAACTATTTTCCGTACTGTATTGCTATTAGCTGAACTTTACCTGCTAAACTAGGTGCCATACTGCTTGGCTATAAGCTGAACTTTTCCTTCTAAACTAGGTGCCGTACAGTATGGCTATTAGTCGAACTTTTCCTGCTAAACTAGGTGCCGTACTGTATGGCTATTAGTCGAACTTTCCCTGCTAGAATAGGTGCCGTACTGTATGGCCATTAGCCAGAACTTTTACTGCCAAAGTAGGTACCGTGCGGTATGGGTATTAGCTGAACTTTTCCTGCTAAACTAGGTGCCGTACTGTATGGCTATTAGTCGAACTTTCCCTGCTAGAATAGGTGCCGTACTGTATGGCTATTAGCCGAAATTTTCCCTGCTAAACTAGGTGCCGTACTGTATGGCTATTAGCTGAACTTTTCCCTGCTAAACTATTTTCCGTACTGTATTGCTATTAGCTGAACTTTACCTGCTAAACTAGGTGCCATACTGCTTGGCTATAAGCTGAACTTTTCCTTCTAAACTAGGTGCCGTACAGTATGGCTATTAGCAGAACTTTTCCTGCTAAACTAGGTGCCGTTCTGTATGGCCATTAGCCAGAACTTTTACTGCCAAAGTAGGTACCGTGCTGTATGGCTATTAGCTGAACTTTTCCTTCTAAACTAGGTGCCGTACTGTATGGCTATTAGTCGAACTTTTCCTGCTAGAATAGGTGCCGTACTGTATGGCTATTAGCCGAACTTTTCCCTGCTAAACTAGGTGCCGTACAGTATGGCTATTAGCCGAACTTTTTCCTGCTAAGCAAGGTGCCGTACTGTATGGCTAATTTAGCAAAACTATTCCTGCTAAAGTATGTGCCGTACTGTATGGCTATTAGCTGAACTTTTCCTCCTAAACTAGGTGCCGTACTGTATGGCTATTAGCCGGAACTTTACTTGCTAAGCTAGGTGCCGTACTGTATGGCTATTAGCTGAACTTTTCCTGCTAAACTAGGTTCCGTACTGTATGGCTGTTAGCTGAACTTTTTCTGCTAAACTAGTTTCCGTACTGTATGGCTATTATGTGAAATTTTCCTGATAAACTAGGTGCCGTAGTGTATGGCTGTTAGCTGAACTTTTCCTGCTAAACTAGGTGCCGTACTGTATGGCTATTAGCTGAAAATTTTCTTGCTAAACTAGGTGCCGTACTGTATGGCTATTAGCTGAACTTTACCCTGCTAAACTAGGTGCCGTACTGTATGGCTGTTAGCTGAACTTTTCCTGCTGAAATAGGTGCCGTATTGTATGGCTATTAGCCGAACTTTTCCCTGCTAAACTAAGTGCGGTACAGTATGGCTATTAGCCGAACTTTTTCCTGCTAAGCAAGGTGCTGTACTGTATGGCTATTAGCAAAACTATTCCTGCTAAACTAGGTGCCGTACTGTATGGCTATTAGCCAGAACTTTTACTGCCAAACTAGGTAACGTACTGTATGGCTATTAGCTGAAAAATTTCCTGCTAAGCTAGGTGCCGTACTGTATGGCTATTAGCTGAAAATTTTCCTGCTAAACTAGGTGCCGTACTGTATGGCTATTAGCTGAACTTTTCCCTGCTAAACGATTTTCCGTACTGTATTGCTATTAGCTGAACTTTACCTGCTAAACTAGGAGCCATACTGCTTGGCTATAAGCTGAACTTTTCCTTCTAAACTAGGTGCCGTACAGTATGGCTATTAGCTGAACTTTTCCTGCTAAACTAGGTGCCGTGCTGTATGGCCATTAGCCAGAACTTTTACTGCCAAAGTAGGTACCGTGCGGTATGGGTATTAGCTGAACTTTTCCTGCTAAACTAGGTGCCGTACTGTATGGCTATTAGTCGAACTTTCCCTGCTAGAATAGGTGCCGTACTGTATGGCTATTAGCCGAAATTTTCCCTGCTAAACTAGGTGCCGTACTGTATGGCTATTAGCTGAACTTTTCCCTGCTAAACTATTTTCCGTACTGTATTGCTATTAGCTGAACTTTACCTGCTAAACTAGGTGCCATACTGCTTGGCTATAAGCTGATCTTTTCCTTCTAAACTAGGTGCCGTACAGTATGGCTATTATCTGAACTTTTCCTGCTAAGCTAGGTGCTGTACTGTATGGCTATTAGCCGGAACTTTTCCTGCTAAACTAGGTGCCGTACTGTATGGCTGTTAGCCGACTTTTCCTGCTAAGCTAGGTGCCGTACTGTATGGCTATTAGCCGGAACTTTACCTGCTAAACTAGGTGCCGTACTGTATGGCTATTAGCCGGAACTTTTCCTGCTAAACTAGGTGCTGTACTGTATGTCTATTAGCCGAACTTTACTTGCTAAACTAGGTGCCGTACTGTATGGCTATTATCTGAAAATTTTCCTGCTAAACCAGGTGCCATACTGTATGGCTATTAGCTGAACTTTTCCTGCTAAACTAGGTGCCGTGCTGTATGGCCATTAGCCAGAACTTTTACTGCCATAGTAGGTACCGTGCGGTATGGGTATTAGCTGAACTTTTCCTGCTAAACTAGGTGCCGTACTGTATGGCTATTAGTCGAACTTTCCCTGCTAGAATAGGTGCCGTACTGTATGGCTATTAGCCGAAATTTTCCCTGCTAAACTAGGTGCCGTACTGTATGGCTATTAGCTGAACTTTTCCCTGCTAAACTATTTTCCGTACTGTATTGCTATAAGCTGAACTTTACCTGCTAAACTAGGTGCCATACTGCTTGGCTATAAGCTGAACTTTTCCTTCTAAACTAGGTGCCGTACAGTATGGCTATTAGCTGAACTTTTCCTGCTAAGCTAGGTGCTGTACTGTATGGCTATTAGCCGGAACTTTTCCTGCTAAACTAGGTGCCGTACTGTATGGCTGTTAGCCGACTTTTCCTGCTAAGCTAGGTGCCGTACTGTATGGCTATTAGCCGGAACTTTACCTGCTAAACTAGGTGCCGTACTGTATGGCTATTAGCCGGAACTTTTCCTGCTAAACTAGGTGCTGTACTGTATGTCTATTAGCCGAACTTTACTTGCTAAACTAGGTGCCGTACTGTATGGCTATTATCTGAAAATTTTCCTGCTAAACCAGGTGCCGTACTGTATGGCTATTAGCTGAAAATTTTCCTGCTAAGCTAGGTGCCATACTGTATGGCTATTAGCCGGAACTTTTCCTGCTAAACTAGGTGCCGTACTGTATGGCTATTAGCCAGAACTTTTACTGCCAAACTAGGTAACGGACTGTATGTCTATTAGCTGAACTTTACTTGCTAAGCTAGGTGCCGTACTGTATGGCTATTAGTTGAACTTTTCCTGCTAAACTAGGTTCCGTACTGTATGGCTGTTAGCTGAACTTTTTCTGCTAAACTAGTTTCCGTACTGTATGGCTATTATGTGAAATTTTCCTGATAAACTAGGTGCCGTAGTGTATGGCTGTTAGCTGAACTTTTCCTGCTAAACTAGGTGCCGTACTGTATGGCTATTAGCTGAAAATGTTCCTGCTAAACTAGGTGCCGTACTGTATGGCTATTAGCTGAACTTTACCCTGCTAAATTAGGTGCCGTACTGTATGGCTGTTAGCTGAAGTTTTCCTGCTAAAATGGGTGCCGTACTGTATGGCTATTAGCCGAACTTTTCCCTGCTAAACTAGGTGCCGTACAGTATGGCTATTAGCTGAACTTTACCCTGCTAAACTAGGTGCCGTACTGTATGGCTGTTAGCTGAACTTTTCCTGCTAAAATAGGTGCCGTATTGTATGGCTATTAGCCGAACTTTTCCCTGCTAAACTAAGTGCCGTACAGTATGGCTATTAGCCGAACTTTTTCCTGCTAAGCAAGGTGCCGTACTGTATGGCTATTAGCAAAAATTTCCTGCTAAACTAGGTGCCGTACTGTATGGCTATTAGCTGAAAATTTTCCTGCTAAACTAGGTGCCGTACTGTATGGCTATTAGCTGAAAATTTTCCTGCTAAACTAGGTGCCGTACTGTATGGCTATTAGCTGATCTTTTCCCTGCTAAACTATTTTCCGTACTGTATTGCTATTAGCTGAACTTTACCTGCTAAACTAGATGCCATACTGCTTGGCTATAAGCTGAACTTTTCCTTCTAAACTAGGTGCCGTACAGTATGGCTATTAGTCGAACTTTTCCTGCTAAACTAGGTGCCGTACTGTATGGCTATTAGTCGAACTTTCCCTGCTAGAATAGGTGCCGTACTGTATGGCCATTAGCCAGAACTTTTACTGCCAAAGTAGGTACCGTGCGGTATGGGTATTAGCTGAACTTTTCCTGCTAAACTAGGTGCCGTACTGTATGGCTATTAGTCGAACTTTCCCTGCTAGAATAGGTGCCGTACTGTATGGCTATTAGCCGAAATTTTCCCTGCTAAACTAGGTGCCGTACTGTATGGCTATTAGCTGAACTTTTCCCTGCTAAACTATTTTCCGTACTGTATTGCTATTAGCTGAACTTTACCTGCTAAACTAGGTGCCATACTGCTTGGCTATAAGCTGAACTTTTCCTTCTAAACTAGGTGCCGTACAGTATGGCTATTAGCAGAACTTTTCCTGCTAAACTAGGTGCCGTTCTGTATGGCCATTAGCCAGAACTTTTACTGCCAAAGTAGGTACCGTGCTGTATGGCTATTAGCTGAACTTTTCCTTCTAAACTAGGTGCCGTACTGTATGGCTATTAGTCGAACTTTTCCTGCTAGAATAGGTGCCGTACTGTATGGCTATTAGCCGAACTTTTCCCTGCTAAACTAGGTGCCGTACAGTATGGCTATTAGCCGAACTTTTTCCTGCTAAGCAAGGTGCCGTACTGTATGGCTAATTTAGCAAAACTATTCCTGCTAAAGTATGTGCCGTACTGTATGGCTATTAGCTGAACTTTTCCTCCTAAACTAGGTGCCGTACTGTATGGCTATTAGCCGGAACTTTACTTGCTAAGCTAGGTGCCGTACTGTATGGCTATTAGCTGAACTTTTCCTGCTAAACTAGGTTCCGTACTGTATGGCTGTTAGCTGAACTTTTTCTGCTAAACTAGTTTCCGTACTGTATGGCTATTATGTGAAATTTTCCTGATAAACTAGGTGCCGTACTGTATGGCTATTAGTCGAACTTTCCCTGCTAGAATAGGTGCCGCACTGTATGGCTATTAGCCGAAATTTTCCCTGCTAAACTAGGTGCCGTACTGTATGGCTATTAGCTGAACTTTTCCCTGCTAAACTATTTTCCGTACTGTATTGCTATTAGCTGAACTTTACCTGCTAAACTAGGTGCCATACTGCTTGGCTATAAGCTGAACTTTTCCTTCTAAACTAGGTGCCGTACAGTATGGCTATTAGCAGAACTTTTCCTGCTAAACTAGGTGCCGTGCTGTATGGCCATTAGCCAGAACTTTTACTGCCAAAGTAGGTACCGTGCTGTATGGCTATTAGCTGAACTTTTCCTTCTAAACTAGGTGCCGTACTGTATGGCTATTAGTCGAACGTTTCCTGCTAGAATAGGTGCCGTACTGTATGGCTATTAGCCGAACTTTTCCCTGCTAAACTAGGTGCCGTACAGTATGGCTATTAGCCGAACTTTTTCCTGCTAAGCAAGGTGCCGTACTGTATGGCTAATTTAGCAAAACTATTCCTGCTAAAGTATGTGCCGTACTGTATGGCTATTAGCTGAACTTTTCCTCCTAAACTAGGTGCCGTACTGTATGGCTATTAGCCGGAACTTTTCCTGCTAAACTAGTTGCCGTACTGTATGGCTATTAGCCAGAACTTTTACTGCCAAACTAGGTAACGTACTGTATGTCTATTAGCTGAACTTTACTTGCTAAGCTAGGTGCCGTACTGTATGGCTATTAGCTGAACTTTTCCTGCTAAACTAGGTTCCGTACTGTATGGCTGTTAGCTGAACTTTTTCTGCTAAACTAGTTTCCGTACTGTATGGCTATTATGTGAAATTTTCCTGATAAACTAGGTGCCGTAGTGTATGGCTGTTAGCTGAACTTTTCCTGCTAAACTAGGTGCCGTACTGTATGGCTATTAGCTGAAAATTTTCCTGCTAAACTAGGTGCCGTACTGTATGGCTATTAGCTGAACTTTACCCTGCTAAACTAGGTGCCGTACTGTATTGCTATTAGCTGAACTTTACCTGCTAAACTAGGTGCCATACTGCTTGGCTATAAGCTGAACTTTTCCTTCTAAACTAGGTGCCGTACAGTATGGCTATTAGCAGAACTTTTCCTGCTAAACTAGGTGCCGTGCTGTATGGCCATTAGCCAGAACTTTTACTGCCAAAGTAGGTACCGTGCTGTATGGCTATTAGCTGAACTTTTCCTTCTAAACTAGGTGCCGTACTGTATGGCTATTAGTCGAACGTTTCCTGCTAGAATAGGTGCCGTACTGTATGGCTATTAGCCGAACTTTTCCCTGCTAAACTAGGTGCCGTACAGTATGGCTATTAGCCGAACTTTTTCCTGCTAAGCAAGGTGCCGTACTGTATGGCTAATTTAGCAAAACTATTCCTGCTAAAGTATGTGCCGTACTGTATGGCTATTAGCTGAACTTTTCCTCCTAAACTAGGTGCCGTACTGTATGGCTATTAGCCGGAACTTTTCCTGCTAAACTAGGTGCCGTACTGTATGGCTATTAGCCAGAACTTTTACTGCCAAACTAGGTAACGTACTGTATGTCTATTAGCTGAACTTTACTTGCTAAGCTAGGTGCCGTACTGTATGGCTATTAGCTGAACTTTTCCTGCTAAACTAGGTTCCGTACTGTATGGCTGTTAGCTGAACTTTTTCTGCTAAACTAGTATCCGTACTGTATGGCTATTATGTGAAATTTTCCTGATAAACTAGGTGCCGTAGTGTATGGCTGTTAGCTGAACTTTTCCTGCTAAACTAGGTGCCGTACTGTATGGCTATTAGCTGAAAATTTTCCTGCTAAACTAGGTGCCGTACTGTATGGCTATTAGCTGAACTTTACCCTGCTAAACTAGGTGCCGTACTGTATGGCTGTTAGCTGAACTTTTCCTGCTGAAATAGGTGCCGTATTGTATGGCTATTAGCCGAACTTTTCCCTGCTAAACTAAGTGCGGTACAGTATGGCTATTAGCCGAACTTTTTCCTGCTAAGCAAGGTGCCGTACTGTATGGCTATTAGCAAAACTATTCCTGCTAAACTAGGTGCCGTACTGTATGGCTATTAGCCAGAACTTTTACTGCCAAACTAGGTAACGTACTGTATGATTATTAGCTGAAAAATTTCCTGCTAAGCTAGGTGCCGTACTGTATGGCTATTAGCTGAAAATTTTCCTGCTAAACTAGGTGCCGTACTGTATGGCTATTAGCTGAACTTTTCCCTGCTAAACTATTTTCCGTACTGTATTGCTATTAGCTGAACTTTACCTGCTAAACTAGGTGCCATACTGCTTGGCTATAAGCTGAACTTTTCCTTCTAAACTAGGTGCCGTACAGTATGGCTATTAGCTGAACTTTTCCTGCTAAACTAGGTGCCGTGCTGTATGGCCATTAGCCAGAACTTTTACTGCCAAAGTAGGTACCGTGCGGTATGGGTATTAGCTGAACTTTTCCTGCTAAACTAGGTGCCGTACTGTATGGCTATTAGTCGAACTTTCCCTGCTAGAATAGGTGCCGTACTGTATGGCTATTAGCCGAAATTTTCCCTGCTAAACTAGGTGCCGTACTGTATGGCTATTAGCTGAACTTTTCCCTGCTAAACTATTTTCCGTACTGTATTGCTATTAGCTGAACTTTACCTGCTAAACTAGGTGCCATACTGCTTGGCTATAAGCTGAACTTTTCCTTCTAAACTAGGTGCCGTACAGTATGGCTATTAGCTGAACTTTTCCTGCTAAGCTAGGTGCTGTACTGTATGGCTATTAGCCGGAACTTTTCCTGCTAAACTAGGTGCCGTACTGTATGGCTGTTAGCCGACTTTTCCTGCTAAGCTAGGTGCCGTACTGTATGGCTATTAGCCGGAACTTTACCTGCTAAACTAGGTGCCGTACTGTATGGCTATTAGCCGGAACTTTTCCTGCTAAACTAGGTGCTGTACTGTATGTCTATTAGCCGAACTTTACTTGCTAAACTAGGTGCCGTACTGTATGGCTATTATCTGAAAATTTTCCTGCTAAACCAGGTGCCGTACTGTATGGCTATTAGCTGAAAATTTTCCTGCTAAGCTAGGTGCCATACTGTATGGCTATTAGCCGGAACTTTTCCTGCTAAACTAGTGCCGTACTGTATGGCTATTAGCCAGAACTTTTACTGCCAAACTAGGTAACGTACTGTATGTCTATTAGCTGAACTTTACTTGCTAAGCTAGGTGCCGTACTGTATGGCTATTAGCTGAACTTTTCCTGCTAAACTAGGTTCCGTACTGTATGGCTGTTAGCTGAACTTTTTCTGCTAAACTAGTTTCCGTACTGTATGGCTATTATGTGAAATTTTCCTGATAAACTAGGTGCCGTAGTGTATGGCTGTTAGCTGAACTTTCCTGCTAAACTAGGTGCCGTACTGTATGGCTATTAGCTGAAAATTTTCCTGCTAAACTAGGTGCCGTACTGTATGGCTATTAGCTGAACTTTACCCTGCTAAACTAGGTGCCGTACTGTATGGCTGTTAGCTGAAGTTTTCCTGCTAAAATAGGTGCCGTACTGTATGGCTATTAGCCGAACTTTTCCCTGCTAAACTAGGTGCCGTACTGTATGGCTGTTAGCTGAACTTTTCCTGCTAAAATAGGTGCCGTATTGTATGGCTATTAGCCGAACTTTTCCCTGCTAAACTAAGTGCCGTACAGTATGGCTATTAGCCGAACTTTTTCCTGCTAAGCAAGGTGCCGTACTGTATGGCTATTAGCAAAAATTTCCTGCTAAACTAGTTGCCGTACTGTATGGCTATTAGCTGAAAATTTTCCTGCTAAACTAGGTGCCGTACTGTATGGCTATTAGCTGAAAAATTTCCTGCTAAACTAGGTGCCGTACTGTATTGCTATTAGCTGAATTTTACCTGCTAAACTAGGTGCCATACTGCTTGGCTATAAGCTGAATTTTACCTGCTAAACTAGGTGCCATACTGCTTGGCTATAAGCTGAACTTTTCCTGCTAAACTAGGTGCCGTACTGTATGGCTATTAGTCGAACTTTCCCTGCTAGAATAGGTGCCGTACTGTATGGCCATTAGCCAGAACTTTTACTGCCAAAGTAGGTACCGTGCGGTATGGGTATTAGCTGAACTTTTCCTGCTAAACTAGGTGCCGTACTGTATGGCTATTAGTCGAACTTTCCCTGCTAGAATAGGTGCCGTACTGTATGGCTATTAGCCGAAATTTTCCCTGCTAAACTAGGTGCCGTACTGTATGGCTATTAGCTGAACTTTTCCCTGCTAAACTATTTTCCGTACTGTATTGCTATTAGCTGAACTTTACCTGCTAAACTAGGTGCCATACTGCTTGGCTATAAGCTGAACTTTTCCTTCTAAACTAGGTGCCGTACAGTATGGCTATTAGCTGAACTTTTCCTGCTAAACTAGGTGCCGTGCTGTATGGCCATTAGCCAGAACTTTTACTGCCAAAGTAGGTACCGTGCTGTATGGCTATTAGCTGAACTTTTCCTTCTAAACTAGGTGCCGTACTGTATGGCTATTAGTCGAACTTTTCCTGCTAGAATAGGTGCCGTACTGTATGGCTATTAGCCGAACTTTTCCCTGCTAAACTAGGTGCCGTACAGTATGGCTATTAGCCGAACTTTTTCCTGCTAAGCAAGGTGCCGTACTGTATGGCTAATTTAGCAAAACTATTCCCGCTAAAGTATGTGCCGTACTGTATGGCTATTAGCTGAACTTTTCCTCCTAAACTAGGTGCCGTACTGTATGGCTATTAGCTGAAAATCTTCCTGCTAAACTAGGTGCCGTACTGTATGGCTATTAGCTGAACTTTACCCTGCTAAACTAGGTGCCGTACTGTATGGCTGTTAGCTGAACTTTTCCTGCTAAAATAGGTGCCGTATTGTATGGCTATTAGCCGAACTTTTCCCTGCTAAACTAAGTGCGGTACAGTATGGCTATTAGCCGAACTTTTTCCTGCTAAGCAAGGTGCCGTACTGTATGGCTATTAGCAAAACTATTCCTGCTAAACTAGGTGCCGTACTGTATGGCTATTAGCCAGAACTTTTACTGCCAAACTAGGTAACGTACTGTATGTCTATTAGCTGAACTTTACTTGCTAAGCTAGGTGCCGTACTGTATGGCTATTAGCTGAACTTTTCCTGCTAAACTAGGTTCCGTACTGTATGGCTGTTAGCTGAACTTTTTCTGCTAAAATAGTTTCCGTTGTGGTGACCCACATCTATATAACTAGAGACATTCACCTAAGAGAGAATGCACTTCCGCTTCCGGTCCAGAGAGTTCAGTGTCGTTGTCGAATATATGACATGTAAAGTTGGAGCTAGTAAACTACCTCGACTACGTCTACTCTCACGTCTCCTGTCTCGTTGTTTTCTAACCCCACATTGGTGACCCCGACGTGATCGAACAACTAATACGAGTATGTCTGACAACGACGACGCCGGTGCTAACAACATGGCTATTGCTAACGCTAGCATTTACACCGCTACTGTGAAGCTACCCGACTTTTGGCAGCATAATCCACGGCCGTGGTTTCAACATGTGGAAGCCCAGTTCCAGCTGAGAGGGATAACGCAAGATGCAACGCGGTACTTCCACGTAGTGGCGGCGTTAGACGCATCGACAACGGCGCGAGCAATGACACTGTTGGAAGCTCCGCCAGCTGCTGGCAAGTACGATGCTATAAAGACATTCCTCCTGAAACTATTTGAACTGTCGGAGCTGGAGAAGGCAGACCGTTTACTGTCCCCGAATGGCCTCGGCGACAGCAAACCGTCTGATTTAATGGAAAAAATGCTGTCTGTGCTGGGATCGGCTGATCCGGCCTTTCTTTTCACACACATTTTTCTGAGGCAGCTCCCCGCACCTGTACGCACAGCACTGGCCAGTTCTCCTCTCGCCGCCTCCAAGGACTACCGTTCTCTGGCTGCTGAAGCAGACAGGGTTTTCCTGGCCAACCGGCAACAGTTTGTGCATGCCCTGCTACCCCACCAGACCGCCCCACCACCACCTGTGTACGACTATATGGACACCGCGGCTGCGGTGACAGCCCGCCGCCAACCTGACGACGGGCTCTGTTATTACCATGCCAGGTTTGGGGCAAAAGCAAAACGGTGTCGCAAACCCTGCAGTTACAGGGTTCAGGGAAACGCCAAGGCCGGCGCTCGTTAACGGCTGTGGGCGCCGGCCGTGACTGCAAGCTGTTGTTCATCAGAGACTCCTTGTCGGGCCGGCGGCTGCTGGTTGACTCTGGCGCTCAACGCAGCATACTACCAGCACAAGCTGTGGACACGATGACCGACAGTCACGGCCCCCAGATGGACGCCGCCAACGGCACGTCCATTCGGACGTACGGTATCAGACATGTGGACGTGTGTTTTGGCGGCCGACGTTTCGGCTGGGACTTTGTGATGGCTGCTGTATCCACCCCGCTCCTAGGTGCGGATTTCCTCTGTGCTTTCAACCTGCTGGTGGATGTTAAAAACTGTCGCATGATTGATGCCGTCTCTTTTGCGTCATACCCCTGCACGCTTGGGGGCGCTGGAGCGCTGTGCCTCGCTAACACACTCTCCACCGGGGATCCATACCAACGCCTGCTCGCAAATTTCCCCGAGCTGACCACACCCACCTTCTCCTCGGCGGTGGCCAAGCACGGCGTGGAACATCATATCACCACAGTGGGGCCCCCAGTTTACGCCCGGGCCCGACGCCTCGACTCGGCCAAGCTCGCAATAGCCAGGGAGGAGTTTTCGACTATGGAGCGCCTCGGCATTGTCCGCCGTTCTGACAGCCCGTGGGCTTCCCCTCTTCACATGGTTACTAAGGCCAACGGGGGTTGGCGCCCGTGCGGGGACTACCGTCGCCTAAACAATGCCACGACCCCCGACCGGTACCCCATACCGCACATACAAGATTTCTCTACCCACCTGGCGGACGCTGCCATCTATTCCAAAATCGACTTAGTGCGGGGGTATCACCAAGTGCCGGTCCACCCACTGGATGTCCCAAAAACGGCTGTCATCACACCCTTTGGGCTCTTTGAGTTTTTACGTATGCCTTTCGGCCTTAAAGGGGCGGCGCAGACGTTTCAGCGCCTTATGGATTCTGTGCTCCGTGACATGCCATTTTTGTTTGTGTACTTAGACGACATCCTCGTGGCCAGCGCGTCGGCGGAGGAACACATGACGCACCTCAGACAGCTGTTTGACAGGCTCAGCGAACACGGCCTCATCATCAACCCAGCTAAGTGTCAGTTCGGGGAGTCGTCCATCACCTTCCTCGGGCACCACATCACTCCACAGGGGGCCGTTCCCCTCCCTGCCAGGGTTGAGGCTGTCACCATGTTCCCCCGCCCCCGCACTGTACAGTCGCTGCAGGAATTCCTGGGCATGGTGAACTTTTATAACCGTTTCCTGCCCCGTGCCGCCCACATCATGCGTCCCCTGTATGAGGCCCTGCGGGGTAAGAAGTCTAAGGACGAGCTGGACTGGTCTTCGGGGATGGACGAGGCTTTTGTGGCCGCCAAGACCGCGCTGGCCAACGCTGCG
This sequence comes from Lampris incognitus, assembly GCF_029633865.1. Lineage (NCBI taxonomy): Eukaryota > Metazoa > Chordata > Actinopteri > Lampriformes > Lampridae > Lampris > Lampris incognitus. Next base: position 47,838,160 of record NC_079213.1, on the reverse strand, counting down.
CTGCTAGCTCACCCGTCGCCTGCCGCCCCCATAGCCCTTACAACGGATGCCTCCGACTACGCCGTGGGGGCCGTGTGTGAGCAGTGGGTGGGGGGGGGCTGGCAGCCGTTGGCGTTCTTCAGTAAACAACTCCGTGAGAGCGAGCGCAAATACAGCACCTTTGATAGGGAACTACTGGGTCTCTTCCTCGCAACCAGACACTTTAGGTTCCTATTGGAGGGCCGACAGTTCACCGCTTTCGTGGACCACAAACCGCTGACGTTCTGTATGGCCAAAACCTCAGAACCGTGGTCTGGGCGTCAGCAGCGTCATCTCGCGGCGGTTTCCGAGTTTACCACGGACATACAACACGTGTCGGGCAAGGATAACTCCGTCGCCGACTGCCTTTCACGGGCGGTTGTTAACGCCGTTCACTTGGGACTCGACTACGCCGCTATGGCAGCGGACCAAGCCAAGGACGCGACCGTTCAAGACTACCGGTCGACCCCTACGGCGCTACGGCTGGAGGACGTGACGTTCGACGCGGCCAACACCACCCTCCTCTGTGACATCTCCACCGGTCAACCGCGCCCCCTGGTGCCTACTTCCTGGCGGCGCCGAGTTTTCGACACCGTCCACGGCCTTTCCCACCCGGGAGTGAAGGCCTCGACCAAATTGGTGAGCGTCAAGTTTGTTTGGCCTGGGCTCCGTAAGGATGTTAGAGCCTGGGCCGGCTCTTGTGTGGCGTGCCAACGCGCCAAGGTGCACCGCCATACCAAGGCCCCTTTGGCGCCGTTTGTGGTTCCAGAGAGGCGGTTTGACCACGTCAATGTTGACCTGGTGGGTCCCCTGCCCCCCTCCCGTGGTTATACGTTCCTCCTCACTATTGTGGACAGGGCCACCAGGTGGCCAGAGGCTATTCCCTTGTCCTCCACGACGGCAGCAGAGGTAGCACGGGCGTTCATCGGCTGCTGGGTGGCCCGTTTCGGCACACCGGGTGACATCACGAGCGACCGGGGCTCCCAGTTTACCTCGGAGCTCTGGACGGCGGTCGCTGAGCACCTGGGGATGAAGATCCACCGCACTACGGCGTACAACCCGCAGAGCAACGGACTTTGTGAGCGGTTCCATCGGGACATGAAAGCCGCTCTGCGGGCAAGCCTCACTGGCTGCGACTGGATGGACCGGCTCCCATGGGTCATGCTCGGCCTGCGTTCGGCCCCGAAGGAAGACCTCCAGACCTCCTCCGCTGAGCTGGTGTATGGCCAGCCCCTGCGAGTTCCGGGGGAGTTTCTTCCGGATGCTACGACTCCCTGGTCGGCCGCCTCTCACCTCAGTGCGTCCCGGAGCGCTGCCGGTGCCTTCGCTCCCGTTCCGATGTCTCAACACTGCCTCCCCCGGTCCTACGTCCCCAAGGATCTGCCATCGGCGAGGTACGTCTTCATTAGGCACGACAGCCATCGGTCCCCGCTGCAGCCCCCATACGACGGGCCCTTCCGCGTCCTGGAGGCGGGGGATAAGAACTTTGTGGTGGACATGGGGGGCAGGCCGGAGCGGGTCGCTATAGACCGTCTCAAGCCTGCTCACTTGGACATTGGGGAGCCAATGCAATTGGCCCTACCCCCGCGGCGGGGACGCCCTCCTAGGTCGGCCCCGGCACCTGCCTCTGTTCCTGCTTCGGCCCCGCCTATGGCCCGGGTTTCGGCCCCATCTGTTTCCCCTCCTGTGAAGCGCAGCCGTTATGGCCGCAGGGTCCACCCCCCGACTCGTCACTTGTTTTCCCCGTGACTTTGCACTATGTCATTGGCTGTTCTGTTGTAGAGTCTATTTTTATGTTCATGAGTTGCGCTTTTGCTGTTTTGCATTGTTTTGTGTAGGTGAATTCTGGGGGGGCCTGTGTGGTGACCCACATCTATATAACTAGAGACATTCACCTAAGAGAGAATGCACTTCCGCTTCCGGTCCAGAGAGTTCAGTGTCGTTGTCGAATATATGACATGTAAAGTTGGAGCTAGTAAACTACCTCGACTACGTCTACTCTCACGTCTCCTGTCTCGTTGTTTTCTAACCCCACACCGTACTGTATGGCTATTATGTGAAATTTTCCTGATAAACTAGGTGCCGTAGTGTATGGCTGTTAGCTGAACTTTTCCTGCTAAACTAGGTGCCGTACTGTATGGCTATTAGCTGAAAATTTTCCTGCTAAACTAGGTGCCGTACTGTATGGCTATTAGCTGAACTTTACCCTGCTAAACTAGGTGCCGTACTGTATGGCTGTTAGCTGAACTTTTCCTGCTGAAATAGGTGCCGTATTGTATGGCTATTAGCCGAACTTTTCCCTGCTAAACTAAGTGCGGTACAGTATGGCTATTAGCCGAACTTTTTCCTGCTAAGCAAGGTGCCGTACTGTATGGCTATTAGCAAAACTATTCCTGCTAAACTAGGTGCCGTACTGTTTGGCTATTAGCCAGAACTTTTACTGCCAAACTAGGTAACGTACTGTATGATTATTAGCTGAAAAATTTCCTGCTAAGCTAGGTGCCGTACTGTATGGCTATTAGCTGAACTTTTCCTGCTAAACTAGGTTCCGTACTGTATGGCTGTTAGCTGAACTTTTTCTGCTAAACTAGTTTCCGTACTGTATGGCTATTATGTGAAATTTTCCTGATAAACTAGGTGCCGTAGTGTATGGCTGTTAGCTGAACTTTTCCTGCTAAACTAGGTGCCGTACTGTATGGCTATTAGCTGAAAATTTTCCTGCTAAACTAGGTGCCGTACTGTATGGCTATTAGCTGAACTTTACCCTGCTAAACTAGGTGCCGTACTGTATGGCTGTTAGCTGAACTTTTCCTGCTGAAATAGGTGCCGTATTGTATGGCTATTAGCCGAACTTTTCCCTGCTAAACTAAGTGCGGTACAGTATGGCTATTAGCCGAACTTTTTCCTGCTAAGCAAGGTGCCGTACTGTATGGCTATTAGCAAAACTATTCCTGCTAAACTAGGTGCCGTACTGTATGGCTATTAGCCAGAACTTTTACTGCCAAACTAGGTAACGTACTGTATGATTATTAGCTGAAAAATTTCCTGCTAAGCTAGGTGCCGTACTGTATGGCTATTAGCTGAAAATTTTCCTGCTAAACTAGGTGCCGTACTGTATGGCTATTAGCTGAACTTTTCCCTGCTAAACTATTTTCCGTACTGTATTGCTATTAGCTGAACTTTACCTGCTAAACTAGGTGCCATACTGCTTGGCTATAAGCTGAACTTTTCCTTCTAAACTAGGTGCCGTACAGTATGGCTATTAGCTGAACTTTTCCTGCTAAACTAGGTGCCGTGCTGTATGGCCATTAGCCAGAACTTTTACTGCCAAAGTAGGTACCGTGCGGTATGGGTATAAGCTGAACTTTTCCTGCTAAACTAGGTGCCGTACTGTATGGCTATTAGTCGAACTTTCCCTGCTAGAATAGGTGCCGTACTGTATGGCTATTAGCCGAAATTTTCCCTGCTAAACTAGGTGCCGTACTGTATGGCTATTAGCTGAACTTTTCCCTGCTAAACTATTTTCCGTACTGTATTGCTATTAGCTGAACTTTACCTGCTAAACTAGGTGCCATACTGCTTGGCTATAAGCTGAACTTTTCCTTCTAAACTAGGTGCCGTACAGTATGGCTATTAGCTGAACTTTTCCTGCTAAGCTAGGTGCTGTACTGTATGGCTATTAGCCGGAACTTTTCCTGCTAAACTAGGTGCCGTACTGTATGGCTGTTAGCCGACTTTTCCTGCTAAGCTAGGTGCCGTACTGTATGGCTATTAGCCGGAACTTTACCTGCTAAACTAGGTGCCGTACTGTATGGCTATTAGCCGGAACTTTTCCTGCTAAACTAGGTGCTGTACTGTATGTCTATTAGCCGAACTTTACTTGCTAAACTAGGTGCCGTACTGTATGGCTATTATCTGAAAATTTTCCTGCTAAACCAGGTGCCGTACTGTATGGCTATTAGCTGAAAATTTTCCTGCTAAGCTAGGTGCCATACTGTATGGCTATTAGCCGGAACTTTTCCTGCTAAACTAGGTGCCGTACTGTATGGCTATTAGCCAGAACTTTTACTGCCAAACTAGGTAACGTACTGTATGTCTAATAGCTGAACTTTACTTGCTAAGCTAGGTGCCGTACTGTATGGCTATTAGCTGAACTTTTCCTGCTAAACTAGGTTCCGTACTGTATGGCTGTTAGCTGAACTTTTTCTGCTAAACTAGTTTCCGTACTGTATGGCCTTTTATGTGAAATTTTCCTGATAAACTAGGTGCCGTAGTGTATGGCTGTTAGCTGAACTTTTCCTGCTAAACTAGGTGCCGTACTGTATGGCTATTAGCTGAAAATTTTCCTGCTAAACTAGGTGCCGTACTGTATGGCTATTAGCTGAACTTTACCCTGCTAAACTAGGTGCCGTACTGTATGGCTGTTAGCTGAAGTTTTCCTGCTAAAATAGGTGCCGTACTGTATGGCTATTAGCCGAACTTTTCCCTGCTAAACTAGGTGCCGTACTGTATGGCTGTTAGCTGAACTTTTCCTGCTAAAATAGGTGCCGTATTGTATGGCTATTAGCCGAACTTTTCCCTGCTAAACTAAGTGCCGTACAGTATGGCTATTAGCCGAACTTTTTCCTGCTAAGCAAGGTGCCGTACTGTATGGCTATTAGCAAAAATTTCCTGCTAAACTAGGTGCCGTACTGTATGGCTATTAGCTGAAAATTTTCCTGCTAAACTAGGTGCCGTACTGTATGGCTATTAGCTGAAAAATGTCCTGCTAAACTAGGTGCCGTACTGTATGGCTATTAGCTGATCTTTTCCCTGCTAAACTATTTTCCGTACTGTATTGCTATTAGCTGAATTTTACCTGCTAAACTAGGTGCCATACTGCTTGGCTATAAGCTGAACTTTTCCTTCTAAACTAGGTGCCGTACAGTATGGCTATTAGTCGAACTTTTCCTGCTAAACTAGGTGCCGTACTGTATGGCTATTAGTCGAACTTTCCCTGCTAGAATAGGTGCCGTACTGTATGGCCATTAGCCAGAACTTTTACTGCCAAAGTAGGTACCGTGCGGTATGGGTATTAGCTGAACTTTTCCTGCTAAACTAGGTGCCGTACTGTATGGCTATTAGTCGAACTTTCCCTGCTAGAATAGGTGCCGTACTGTATGGCTATTAGCCGAAATTTTCCCTGCTAAACTAGGTGCCGTACTGTATGGCTATTAGCTGAACTTTTCCCTGCTAAACTATTTTCCGTACTGTATTGCTATTAGCTGAACTTTACCTGCTAAACTAGGTGCCATACTGCTTGGCTATAAGCTGAACTTTTCCTTCTAAACTAGGTGCCGTACAGTATGGCTATTAGCTGAACTTTTCCTGCTAAACTAGGTGCCGTGCTGTATGGCCATTAGCCAGAACTTTTACTGCCAAAGTAGGTACCGTGCTGTATGGCTATTAGCTGAACTTTTCCTTCTAAACTAGGTGCCGTACTGTATGGCTATTAGTCGAACTTTTCCTGCTAGAATAGGTGCCGTACTGTATGGCTATTAGCCGAACTTTTCCCTGCTAAACTAGGTGCCGTACAGTATGGCTATTAGCCGAACTTTTTCCTGCTAAGCAAGGTGCCGTACTGTATGGGTATTTTAGCAAAACTATTCCTGCTAAAGTATGTGCCGTACTGTATGGCTATTAGCTGAACTTTTCCTCCTAAACTAGGTGCCGTACTGTATGGCTATTAGCTGAAAATCTTCCTGCTAAACTAGGTGCCGTACTGTATGGCTATTAGCTGAACTTTACCCTGCTAAACTAGGTGCCGTACTGTATGGCTGTTAGCTGAACTTTTCCTGCTAAAATAGGTGCCGTATTGTATGGCTATTAGCCGAACTTTTCCCTGCTAAACTAAGTGCGGTACAGTATGGCTATTAGCCGAACTTTTTCCTGCTAAGCAAGGTGCCGTACTGTATGGCTATTAGCAAAACTATTCCTGCTAAACTAGGTGCCGTACTGTATGGCTATTAGCCAGAACTTTTACTGCCAAACTAGGTAACGTACTGTATGTCTATTAGCTGAACTTTACTTGCTAAGCTAGGTGCCGTACTGTATGGCTATTAGCTGAACTTTTCCTGCTAAACTAGGTTCCGTACTGTATGGCTGTTAGCTGAACTTTTTCTGCTAAACTAGTTTCCGTACTGTATGGCTATTATGTGAAATTTTCCTGATAAACTAGGTGCCGTAGTGTATGGCTGTTAGCTGAACTTTTCCTGCTAAACTAGGTGCCGTACTGTATGGCTATTAGCTGAAAATTTTCCTGCTAAACTAGGTGCCGTACTGTATGGCTATTAGCTGAACTTTACCCTGCTAAACTAGGTGCCGTACTGTATGGCTGTTAGCTGAAGTTTTCCTGCTAAAATAGGTGCCGTACTGTATGGCTATTAGCCAAACTTTTCCCTGCTAAACTAGGTGCCGTACAGTATGGCTATTAGCTGAACTTTACCCTGCTAAACTAGGTGCCGTACTGTATGGCTATTAGCCGGAACTTTTCCTGCTAAACTAGGTGCCGTACTGTATGGCTGTTAGCCGACTTTTCCTGCTAAGCTAGGTGCCGTACTGTATGGCTATTAGCCGGAACTTTACCTGCTAAACTAGGTGCCGTACTGTATGGCTATTAGCCGGAACTTTTCCTGCTAAACTAGGTGCTGTACTGTATGTCTATTAGCCGAACTTTACTTGCTAAACTAGGTGCCGTACTGTATGGCTATTATCTGAAAATGTTCCTGCTAAACCAGGTGCCGTACTGTATGGCTATTAGCTGAAAATTTTCCTGCTAAGCTAGGTGCCATACTGTATGGCTATTAGCCGGAACTTTTCCTGCTAAACTAGGTGCCGTACTGTATGGCTATTAGCCAGAACTTTTACTGCCAAACTAGGTAACGTAAAGTATGTCTATTAGCTGAACTTTACTTGCTAAGCTAGGTGCCGTACTGTATGGCTATTAGCTGAACTTTTCCTGCTAAACTAGGTTCCGTACTGTATGGCTGTTAGCTCAACTTTTTCTGTTAAACTAGTTTCCGTACTGTATGGCTATTATGTGAAATTTTCCTGATAAACTAGGTGCCGTAGTGTATGGCTGTTAGCTGAACTTTTCCTGCTAAACTAGGTGCCGTACTGTATGGCTATTAGCTGAAAATTTTCCTGCTAAACTAGGTGCCGTACTGTATGGCTATTAGCTGAACTTTACCCTGCTAAACTAGGTGCCGTACTGTATGGCTGTTAGCTGAAGTTTTCCTGCTAAAATAGGTGCCGTACTGTATGGCTATTAGCCGAACTTTTCCCTGCTAAACTAGGTGCCGTACAGTATGGCTATTAGCTGAACTTTACCCTGCTAAACTAGGTGCCGTACTGTATGGCTGTTAGCTGAACTTTTCCTGCTAAAATAGGTGCCGTATTGTATGGCTATTAGCCGAACTTTTCCCTGCTAAACTAAGTGCCGTACAGTATGGCTATTAGCCGAACTTTTTCCTGCTAAGCAAGGTGCCGTACTGTATGGCTATTAGCAAAAATTTCCTGCTAAACTAGGTGCCGTACTGTATGGCTATTAGCTGAAAATTTTCCTGCTAAACTAGGTGCCGTACTGTATGGCTATTAGCTGAAAATTTTCCTGCTAAACTAGGTGCCGTACTGTGTGGCTATTAGCTGAACTTTTCCCTGCTAAACTATTTTCCGTACTGTATTGCTATTAGCTGAACTTTACCTGCTAAACTAGGTGCCATACTGCTTGGCTATAAGCTGAACTTTTCCTTCTAAACTAGGTGCCGTACAGTATGGCTATTAGCTGAACTTTTCCTGCTAAACTAGGTGCCGTGCTGTATGGCCATTAGCCAGAACTTTTACTGCCAAAGTAGGTACCGTGCGGTATGGGTATTAGCTGAACTTTTCCTGCTAAACTAGGTGCCGTACTGTATGGCTATTAGTCGAACTTTCCCTGCTAGAATAGGTGCCGTACTGTATGGCTATTAGCCGAACTTTTCCCTGCTAAACTAGGTGCCGTATTGTATGGCTATTAGCCGAACTTTTTCCTGCTAAGCAAGGTGCCGTACTGTATGGCTAATTTAGCAAAACTATTCCTGCTAAAGTATGTGCCGTACTGTATGGCTATTAGCCGAACTTTTCCTCCTAAACTAGGTGCCGTACTGTATGGCTATTAGTCGAACTTTCCCTGCTAGAATAGGTGCCGTACTGTATGGCTATTAGCCGAAATTTTCCCTGCTAAACTAGGTGCCGTACTGTATGGCTATTAGCTGAACTTTTCCCTGCTAAACTATTTTCCGTACTGTATTGCTATTAGCTGAACTTTACCTGCTAAACTAGGTGCCATACTGCTTGGCTATAAGCTGAACTTTTCCTTCTAAACTAGGTGCCGTACAGTATGGCTGTTAGCTGAACTTTTCCTGCTAAACTAGGTGCCGTGCTGTATGGCCATTAGCCAGAACTTTTACTGCCAAAGTAGGTACCGTGCTGTATGGCTATTAGCTGAACTTTTCCTTCTAAACTAGGTGCCGTACTGTATGGCTATTAGTCGAACTTTTCCTGCTAGAATAGGTGCCGTACTGTATGGCTATTAGCCGAACTTTTCCCTGCTAAACTAGGTGCCGTACTGTATGGCTGTTAGCCGAACTTTTTCCTGCTAAGCAAGGTGCCGTACTGTATGGCTAATTTAGCAAAACTATTCCTGCTAAAGTATGTGCCGTACTGTATGGCTATTAGCTGAACTTTTCCTCCTAAACTAGGTTCCGTACTGTATGGCTATTAGCTGAAAATCTTCCTGCTAAAATAGGTGCCGTACTGTATGGCTATTAGCCGAACTTTTCCCTGCTAAACTAGGTGCCGTACTGTATGGCTGTTAGCCGAACTTTTTCCTGCTAAGCAAGGTGCCGTACTGTATGGCTAATTTAGCAAAACTATTCCTGCTAAAGTATGTGCCGTACTGTATGGCTATTAGCCGAACTTTTCCTCCTAAACTAGGTGCCGTACTGTATGGCTATTAGTCGAACTTTCCCTGCTAGAATAGGTGCCGTACTGTATGGCTATTAGCCGAAATTTTCCCTGCTAAACTAGGTGCCGTACTGTATGGCTATTAGCTGAACTTTTCCCTGCTAAACTATTTTCCGTACTGTATTGCTATTAGCTGAACTTTACCTGCTAAACTAGGTGCCATACTGCTTGGCTATAAGCTGAACTTTTCCTTCTAAACTAGGTGCCGTACAGTATGGCTGTTAGCTGAACTTTTCCTGCTAAACTAGGTGCCGTGCTGTATGGCCATTAGCCAGAACTTTTACTGCCAAAGTAGGTACCGTGCTGTATGGCTATTAGCTGAACTTTTCCTTCTAAACTAGGTGCCGTACTGTATGGCTATTAGTCGAACTTTTCCTGCTAGAATAGGTGCCGTACTGTATGGCTATTAGCCGAACTTTTCCCTGCTAAACTAGGTGCCGTACTGTATGGCTGTTAGCCGAACTTTTTCCTGCTAAGCAAGGTGCCGTACTGTATGGCTAATTTAGCAAAACTATTCCTGCTAAAGTATGTGCCGTACTGTATGGCTATTAGCTGAACTTTTCCTCCTAAACTAGGTTCCGTACTGTATGGCTATTAGCTGAAAATCTTCCTGCTAAACTAGGTGCCGTACTGTATGGCTATTAGCTGAACTTTACCCTGCTAAACTAGGTGCCGTACTGTATGGCTGTTAGCTGAACTTTTCCTGCTAAAATAGGTGCCGTATTGTATGGCTATTAGCCGAACTTTTCCCTGCTACACTAAGTGCGGTACAGTATGGCTATTAGCCGAACTTTTTCCTGCTAAGCAAGGTGCCGTACTGTATGAATATTAGCAAAACTATTCCTGCTAAACTAGGTGCCGTACTGTATGGCTATTAGCCAGAACTTTTACTGCCAAACTAGGTAACGTACTGTATGTCTATTAGCTGAACTTTACTTGCTAAGCTAGGTGCCGTCCTGTATGGCTATTAGCTGAACTTTTCCTGCTAAACTAGGTTCCGTACTGTATGGCTGTTAGCTGAACTTTTTCTGCTAAACTAGTTTCCGTAATTTATGGCTATTATGTGAAATTTTCCTGATAAACTAGGTGCCGTAGTGTATGGCTGTTAGCTGAACTTTTCCTGCTAAACTAGGTGCCGTACTGTATGGCTATTAGCTGAAAATTTTCCTGCTAAACTAGGTGCCGTACTGTATGGCTATTAGCTGAACTTTACCCTGCTAAACTAGGTGCCGTACTGTATGGCTGTTAGCTGAAGTTTTCCTGCTAAAATAGGTGCCGTACTGTATGGCTATTAGCCGAACTTTTCCCTGCTAAACTAGGTGCCGTACAGTATGGCTATTAGCTGAACTTTACCCTGCTAAACTAGGTGCCGTACTGTATGGCTGTTAGCTGAACTTTTCCTGCTAAAATAGGTGCCGTATTGTATGGCTATTAGCCGAACTTTTCCCTGCTAAACTAAGTGCCGTACAGTATGGCTATTAGCCGAACTTTTTCCTGCTAAGCAAGGTGCCGTACTGTATGGCTATTAGCAAAAATTTCCTGCTAAACTAGGTGCCGTACTGTATGGCTATTAGCTGAAAATTTTCCTGCTAAACTATTTTCCGTACTGTATTGCTATTAGCTGAACTTTACCTGCTAAACTAGGTGCCATACTGCTTGGCTATAAGCTGAACTTTTCCTTCTAAACTAGGTGCCGTACAGTATGGCTATTAGCTGAACTTTTCCTGCTAAACTAGGTGCCGTGCTGTATGGCCATTAGCCAGAACTTTTACTGCCAAAGTAGGTACCGTGCGGTATGGGTATTAGCTGAACTTTTCCTGCTAAACTAGGTGCCGTACTGTATGGCTATTAGTCGAACTTTCCCTGCTAGAATAGGTGCCGTACTGTATGGCTATTAGCCGAAATTTTCCCTGCTAAACTAGGTGCCGTACTGTATGGCTATTAGCTGAACTTTTCCCTGCTAAACTATTTTCCGTACTGTATTGCTATTAGCTGAACTTTACCTGCTAAACTAGGTGCCATACTGCTTGGCTATAAGCTGAACTTTTCCTTCTAAACTAGGTGCCGTACAGTATGGCTATTAGCAGAACTTTTCCTGCTAAACTAGGTGCCGTGCTGTATGGCCATTAGCCAGAACTTTTACTGCCAAAGTAGGTACCGTGCTGTATGGCTATTAGCTGAACTTTTCCTTCTAAACTAGGTGCCGTACTGTATGGCTATTAGTCGAACTTTTCCTGCTAGAATAGGTGCCGTACTGTATGGCTATTAGCCGAACTTTTCCCTGCTAAACTAGGTGCCGTACAGTATGGCTATTAGCCGAACTTTTTCCTGCTAAGCAAGGTGCCGTACTGTATGGCTAATTTAGCAAAACTATTCCTGCTAAAGTATGTGCCGTACTGTATGGCTATTAGCCGGAACTTTTCCTCCTAAACTAGGTGCCGTACTGTATGGCTATTAGCTGAAAATCTTCCTGCTAAACTAGGTGCCGTACTGTATGGCTATTAGCTGAACTTTACCCTGCTAAAATAGGTGCCGTACTGTATGGCTGTTAGCTGAACTTTTCCTGCTAAAATAGGTGCCGTATTGTATGGCTATTAGAAAAACTTTTCCCTGCTAAACTAAGTTCGGTACAGTATGGCTATTAGCCGAACTTTTTCCTGCTAAGCAAGGTGCCGTACTGTATGGCTATTAGCAAAACTATTCCTGCTAAACTAGGTGCCGTACTGTATGGCTATTAGCTGAAAATTTTCCTGCTAAACTAGTTGCCGTACTGTATGGCTATTAGCTGAACTTTTCCCTGCTAAAATATTTTCTGTACTGTATTTTTATTAGCTGAACTTTACCTGCTAAACTAGGTGCCATACTGCTTGGCTATAAGCTGAACTTTTCCTGCTAACCTAGGTCCCGTACAGTATGGCTATTAGCTGAACTTTTCCTGCTAAACTAGGTGCCGTGCTGTATGGCCATTAGCCAGAACTTTTACTGCCAAAGTAGGTACCGTGCTGTATGGGTATTAGCTGAACTTTTCCTGCTAAACTAGGTGCCGTACTGTATGGCTATTAGTCGAACTTTCCCTGCTAGAATAGGTGCCGTACTGTATGGCTATTAGCCGAAATTTTCCCTGCTAAACTAGGTGCCATACTGTATGACTATTAGCTGAACTTTTCCCTGCTAAACTATTTTCCGTACTGTATTGCTATTAGCTGAACTTTACCTGCTAAACTAGGTGCCATACTGCTTGGCTATAAGCTGAACTTTTCCTTCTAAACTAGGTGCCGTACAGTATGGCTATTAGCTGAACTTTTCCTGCTAATCTAGGTGCCGTGCTGTATGGCCATTAGCCAGAACTTTTACTGCCAAAGTAGGTACCGTGCTGTATGGCTATTAGCTGAACTTTTCCTTCTAAACTAGGTGCCGTACTGTATGGCTATTAGTCGAACTTCTCCTGCTAGAATAGGTGCCGTACTGTATGGCTATTAGCCGAACTTTTCCCTGCTAAACTTGGTGCCGTACAGTATGGCTATTAGCCGAACTTTTTCCTGCCAAGCAAGGTGCCGTACTGTATGGCTATTAGCAAAACTATTCCTGCTAAAGTATGTGCCGTACTGTATGGGTATTAGCTGAACTTTTCCTGCTAAACTAGGTGCCGTACTGTATGGCTATTAGCTGAAAATTTTCCTGCTAAACTAGGTGCCGTACTGTATGGCTATTAGCTGAACTTTACCCTGCTAAACTAGGTGCCGTACTGTATGGCTGTTAGCTGAACTTTTCCTGCTAAAATAGGTGCCGTACTGTATGGCTATTAGCCAAACTTTTCCCTGCTAAACTAGGTGCCGTACAGTATGGCTATTAGCCGAACTTTTTCCTGCTAAGCAAGGTGCCGTACTGTATGGCTATTAGCTGAAAATTTTCCTGCTAAACTAGGTGCCGTACTGTATGGCTGTTAGCTGAACTTTTCCTGCTAAACTAGGTGCCGTACTGTATGGCTATTAGCAAAATTATTCCTGCTAAACTAGGTGCCGAACTGTATGGCTATTAGCTGAAAATTTTCCTGCTAAACTAGGTGCCGTACTGTATGGCTATTAGCTGAACTTTACCCTGCTAAACTAGGTGCCGTACTGTATGGCTGTTAGCTGAAGTTTTCCTGCTAAACTAAGTGCCGTACAGTATGGCTATTAGCAACACTATTCCTGCTAAACTAGGTGCCGTACTGTATGGCTATTAGCAAAATTATTCCTGCTAAACTAGGTGCCGTACTGTATGGCTATTAGCTGAAAATTTTCCTGCTAAAATAGTTGCCGTACTGTATGGCTATTAGCCGAACTTTTCCCTGTTAAACTAGGTGCCGTACAGTATGGCTATTAGCCGAACTTTTCCTGCTAAGCTAGGTGCTGTACTGTATGGCTATTAGCCGGAACTTTTCCTGCTAAGCTAGGTGCCGTACTGTATGGTTATTAGCCGAAATTTTCCCTGCTAAACTAGGTGCGGTACTGTATGGCTTTTAGCTGAACTTTTCCCTACTAAACTATGTTCCGTACTGTATGGCTATTAGCTGAACTTTTCCTGCTAAACTAGGTGCCGTACTGTATGGCTGTTAGCCGACATTTCCTGCTAAGCTAGGTGCCGTACTGTATGGCTATTAGCCGGAACTTTACCTGCTAAACTAGGTGCCGTACTGTATGGCTATTAGCCGGAACTTTACCTGCTAAACTAGGTGCCGTACAGTATGGCTATTAGCCGAACTTTTCCTGCTGAGTTAGGTGCTGTACTGTATGGCTATTAGCCAGAACTTTTCCTGCTAAACTAGGTGCCGTACTGTATGGCTGCTAGCCGACTTTTCCTGCTAAGCTAGGTGCCGTACTGTATGGCTATTAGCTGAACCTTTTCCTGCCAATATAGCCACCGTGCTATTTTGCTAACCCCTTTACTTTTTCCGAAATAAGATTAGCCTTTTAGCACCGTCCATTCATTTAAGCTACGCGGTAAACTTCTTCCGAATTGTGTCTGCTTACTTGAAATCCCTGGGCCCATAACCTGTTGAGGTGTTGTTCTTCAGCGGATTATACTTTGCGTACTTACAAATAAATGCACTTGTTTTCAGCAACGATGGTGAATTTATTTTTTCTCATAATGCATTTGCTTTTACTTTTATACAGAGCTCACATTAGATGTGACCACCGCGCTTTTTTTGTTGATCTCATGCACACACTGTACAAGTGCACACGCCAGACTGCGTGATTACATCACCGCTGAACCTACGGTGGCTCATAAGGTACTAACAGTCCAATATACAAAACACCCGTAAGGGAAATTCACACCACAGATTACACAGTTTTATACATGTTAACACGCACTGTGCGTAGGGGGCAGTACAATTATTTATTTATTTCCAGTTCCCATAATGATTAATTATTTAAAAAAATTAGACAACACAGAGACTGTTCAAGGCGTGTTCGGGCCGACAGACAGAAGAATAGGGTCACATAGGTAATACAAAGATATACATATTTCCTCGAAATAATGAACTGAATTATGGTGCCACCTTCCTCCTCCTCCTTCCTGTGGTCTGTGCGATGGCGCCTAACAAACTCAAGCCTGGCGCTAGCTTGAACATTAGCTACACACCACGGCTTCGAACAGGCGACAGGAGTCGGGAGCAGAGAAGCAGCAGTGGGATGACGCTGGTGCATCCCTTGCAGGTATGCTTTAGAAATGTTAAGTTGTAAAATACTGTAAAGTGCTTAAATGTTAGCCTTGGACTTCATAACATACAGTGGCTTGCAAAAGTATTCATACCCCTTGAACTTTTCCACATTTTGTCACGTTTCGACCACAAACATATGTAGCCAGGTGGTAAATCTGTTAAATATGTTAAATGATTTTCCACTTAAATTTAGTATAGTTTAACTGTTAATATATGTAATTGTTACACTGTCAAGCCATGTAAAATGTCATTTGATGTAGTTAAATTGTGAAGCAGATTGTGAATGTATTTTTATAGTTTTGGTTGTCATTGCATGTTTTGACCAGTAAGTGGCAGTGTTGCGGACTTTTATTGTAACTCCGTGCAAGTTATCCAAGTGCATCTTGGGTATTCTTTCTTTTTTTCTTGTGTGGAGCGCCTGAAGATTGCGGTGTGACGGTGCTCTGACTCCGCAGTAAGTAAGGGTAAATATCTTGTGAAATATACCTGTAACATTATTCCAAACAATATTGTATGTCGGTAATTTGACAAGATGGTTTGATTTAGACGCTACTGGAGTTGATGTTCGGTGATTTTGGGCGCGAGCCGTCGACCACTGTTCGCCATTGCAGGCATGACAAGGTAATGTTGGCGTGAATAAAGCCACACCATGCCATTGTATTTGGGATGTAAAGGTTTTATATGCATTTTAATTCTGTTTAAAGGTAACTGACAGAGTGAGAAGTTGCGCGATCTTCAGGAAGTTCCACATGTCTTTGTTAAACCCTGTTTAACATACATAGTCCACTGCCGTATTTTGCACCGTATGTTGTATGTTGTATTTATTTTCCTTTTAAAATCTTTTCTGTTAAACTTGCCACATCTGTGAACATTTATGAGCTGTTTGCTCGAAAGAGACAGGAATTTATGCACTCAGTAAAACGATCTGCATTCGAAGGTTCAAACAATAAAATTAAAGCTACAAGAACCCCGGAAGTAATTGTGTCCTGTGTGGTATCTAATTCCACGGGCTACACATACATATATTTTATTGGAATTTTATGTGAAAGACCAACACAAAGTGGCACACAATTGTGAAGTACAAAGAACATGATACATGATTTTAAAAAATTTTTACAAATAAAAAACTGAAAAGTGCGGTGTGCAAAAGTATTCAGCCCCCCCGAGTCAATACTTTGTGGAACCGCCTTTTGCTGCAATTACAGCTGCAAGTCTTTTGGGATATGTCTCTACCAGCTTTGCACATCTAAAGACTGAAATTTTTGTCCATTCTTCTTTGCAAAACAGCTCAAGCTCAGTCAGATTAGATGGAGAGCGTTTGTGAACGGCAGTTTTCAGATCTTGCCACAGATTCTCAATTGGATTTAGGTCTGGACTTTGACTGGGCCATTCTAAAACATGAATATGTTTTGTTTTAAACCATTCCATTATAGCCCTGGCTTTATGTTTAGGGTCGTTGTCCTGCTGGAAGATGAACCTCCGCCCCGGTCTCAAGTCTTTTGCAGACTCCAACAGGTTTTCTTCCAAGATTGCCCTGTATTTGGCTCCATCCATCTTCCCATCAACTCTGACCATCTTCCCTGTCCCTGCTGAAGAGAAGCACCCCCAGAGCATGATGCTGCCACCACCATGTTTGACAGTGGGGATGATGGTGTGTTCAGAGTGATGTGCAGTGTTAGTTTTCCGCCACACATAGCGTTTTGCATTTAGGCCAAAAAGTTCAATTTTGGTCTCATCTGACCAGAGCACCTTCTTCCACATGTTTGCTGTGTCCCCCACATGGCTTCTGGCAAACTGCAAACGGGACTTCTTATGGTTTTCTTTTAACAATGGTTTTTCTTCTTGCCACTCTTCCATAAAGGCCAGATTTGTGCAGTGCACGACCAATAGTTGTCCTGTGGACAGATTCCCCCACCTGAGCTGTGGATCTCTGCAGTTCGTCCAGAGTCACCATGGGCCTCTTGGCTGCATCTCTGATCAGTGCTCTCCTTGTTCAGCCTGTAAGTTTAGGTGGACGGCCGTGTCTTGGTAGGTTTGCAGTTGTGCCATACTCTTTCCATTTCCGGATGATGGATTGAGCAGTGCTCCGTGAGATGTTCAAAGCTTGGGAAATCTTTTTGTAGCCTAACCCTGCTTTAAACTTCTCCACAACTTTATCCCTGACTTGTCTGGTGTGTTCCTTGGACTTCATGATGCTGTTTGCTCCCCAATATTCTCTTAACAAACCTCTGAGGCCTTCACAGAACAGCTATATTTGTACTGAGATTAGATTACACCCAGGTTGACTCTATTTAGTCATTAGGTCAACATTCTTTCATTCAGCAACCATCAGGCCACTTCTGAAGGCAATACGCCCATTTCACGCCGCGGCCATCTTGGATTAAAAAAAAACAAGCGGTGGGAACTTAGCCACGCCCCCTTCTTACTTCATTGAAAACTGCTGGAAGCAACATGTCATACTGCTGTTTACCATACTAAATTCAACTGACACATTAAGATGCCATATGGCTAAATATTTACTCCTCCTGCTATTATTATTATTGCAACAGACATTATGTACATGTAGGCCTACTGTATGCATTGAGCTGCAGAGGTTGCATGTACATTTAACGTTACTGTATGAATTGAGCTGCAGAGGTTGCACCATGTACAGCCAGTTAAATAATATTGGGGTGACCAGTTTCACTGTGACTAAAACATTAGAAGGGAGACAGAAGTTTGACATTGAAAAATGTTTGCTCCTGTTTGTAGTCGCATTGGTGACTTAATAGCGGAAGAAGATGAAGAGGAACATGAAGAGGAACATGAGGGAGATAGGTGAGTTGTTACTGTCAGTACAATACAATTTTTCAAACATGTAGATTACTGCATTGTATAATATGTATGTATATATATATATATTCACTAATCTTTCAATAGTGGATAGCTCTGTTCTGACACATCATCTTGATAACAGGAAAATGTGTGGATTTATATTGCTTCCCACATGTATGACATATCCTCATGTGTCCAGTGAGGTTTGGGCGACTCTACCTGATCATGACTACGACGTGAAGCCCCTTTCTGTGGAAGATCAGCTTGATGCAGTAAAGAAACGCATCGCTTTCCTGGAGGACGAAAATAAAAAGCTGAAAAGTGAGCGTTTTGGTCTAGACTGCTTCCAGTGTGCGCCCAATCTGATCAGGTTTTACACTGGTTTTAAGGATTACCACACCCTCAAAGCACTCTTCCTAGCTTTACAGCCTACTGCTACTCCATGGTGCGATGGACTCAAATGCAAAGGAACAGCCATAACCTAGAACACATTTCTGTGTCTGGCTTCCATGCAGAGCATTTATCGCTGATTTATCAGTTTTTCCTGTTCTTGTGCCGTGTGAGGCAGGGCTTTTTTGCTCTGGATTTATCTGTACGATTCAATGTGTCGCCAGCCACAGTCAGCAGGAACTGTACGACGTGGGCCAACTATTTGCTCTTTATGTTAGGGACCCTCCCAATATGGCCTAGTAGAGCAGCAGTAGACGAGCTAATGCCACCAGTATTCAGGGAATTCTACCCAAACACAAGAGTGATACTAGACTGCACAGAGATCCGCATCGAGACAGCTAGTTCAAAGGTTTTGAACACCATGACATACTCCCATTATAAAAGTAACACTACACTGAAATCCCTAATTGGGATCACTCCCTCAGGGTCAGTTAGCCTGGTAAGTAATCTATACACAGGATATATTTCTGATAAGGAGATAACTAAGAGGTCAGGTGTTCTGGACCTCTTAGAGTCAGGTGATGAGGTCATGGCCGATAAGGCCTTCCTTATCAAAGACCTGCTCGATGAAATAGATGTAAAACTTGTCATCCCTGCATTTTTAGGCCCAAGTGGACAGTTTAGCTGTGATGAGCTCACAGGCACACAGAGTATTGATGGCTTGAGAATACATGTCGAACGGTCAATAAGACACATAAAGGAGTACCACATTTTTGATGGAGTCATACCCCTTTCACTAAGTGGAACAGTCAACCAACTGTGGACTGTGTGTGCTCTCCTAACAAATTTTCAGGGACCACTGTTTTAAACCTTTGTTAAATTCAGCTGACAAGACAATAGTGCACACAAACCTTAGATAGATTGAAACATATTTAACTTCATTTCCGTACAGTCCCATTTTTTAGCCCACACCTTGAGATGAGCAATCACTATCTTAGTTTAGTTAACAATTGATGATTGGAGTTGGTAGCTAGTTCCAGTTTATTGCTACAACAGAATGACAGTTGACCGAACATATTTTAGTTTAAAATGAACCACAGTAGATGTGACAATCTAATGTATAAATATTGAATGTACAGTATACACTCACCGGCCACTTTATTAGGCACACCTGTCCAACTGCTCGTTAACGCAAATTTCTAATCAGCCAATCACATGGCAGCAACTCAATGCATTTAGGCATGTAGACATGGTCAAGACCATCTGCTGCAGTTCAAACCGAGCATCAGAATGGGGAAGAAAGGTGATTTAAGTGACTTTGAACGTGGCATGGCTGTTGGTGCCAGACGGGCTGGTCTGAGTATTTCAGAAACTGCTGATCTACTGGGATTTTCACGCACAACCATCTCTAGGGTTTACAGAGAATGGTCCGAAAAAGAGAAAATATCCAGTGAGCGGCAGTTCTGTGGGCAAAAATGCCTTGTTGATGCCAGAGGTCAGAGGAGAATGGCCAGACTGGTTCGAGCTGATAGAAAGGCAACAGTAACTCAAATAACCACTCATTACAACCGAGGTATGCAGAAGAGCATCTCTGAACGCACAACACGTCGAACCTTGAGGCAGATGGGCTACAGCAGCAAAAGACCACACCGGGTGCCACTCCTGTCAGCTAAGAACAGGAAACTGAGGCTACAATTCGCACAGGCTCACCAAAATTGGACAATATAATATTGGAAAAACGTTGCCTGGTCTGATGAGTCTCGATTTCTGCTGCGACATTCGGATGGTAGGGTCAGAATTTGGCGTCAACAACATGAACGCATGGATCCATCCTGCCTTGTATCAACGGTTCAGGCTGGTGGTGGTGGTGTAATGGTGTGGGGGATATTTTGTTGGCACACTTTGGGCCCCTTAGTACCAATTGAGCATCGTGTCAACGCCACAGCCTACCTGAGTATTGTTGCTGACCATGTCCATCCCTTTATGACCACAGTGTTCCCATCTTCTGATGGCTACTTCCAGCAGGATAACGCGCCATGTCATAAAGCTCGAATCATCTCAGACTGGTTTCTTGAACATGACAATGAGTTCACTGTACTCAAATGGCCTCCACAGTCACCAGATCTCAATCCAATAGAGCACCTTTGGGATGTGGTGGACCGGGAGATTCGCATCATGGATGTGCAGCCGACAAATCTGCAGCAACTGCGTGATGCTATCATGTCAATATGGACCAAACTCTCTGAGGAATGTTTTCAGTACCTTGTTGAATCTATGCCACGAAGGATTAAGGCAGTTCTGAAGGCAAAAGGGGGTCCAACCTGGTACTAGCAAGGTGTACCTAATAAAGTGGCCAGTGAGTGTATGTTGTGTATTGATAAATGTTCTATCATTCACTGTTGATACGGAACTACTTATTGTTTACATGTTGTTGACCGGATGAAACCCCGCCCAGAAAGGAGATAAATATTAGGTGCAAAAGCGCCAAAACCCAGAACTGCGCTCTCCAATGCCTTGACAGTCAGGTGGACATGTACAGCCGAGAGATATGAATAAAAGTTCATTTACATAAAGTCATCTCCGGGTACTTTGTCAATAAGAACGCAACACTGGCGACAAGGGGGATTCGTTTTTCCACGAAAACTTTTTCTTCTGAGACGGAGAAAAAGGTGTGAGAGAAGAGAGAGCTAACCGGAGCAACGCACTAGCTAGCAAGCAAAGGAGCAACTAGCAACGTCAGTCACGAAATGGCTGTGTTTAGCAGTGAGTCGGGTTTGTGCTTCAACGAGGTTAACGAAAGCTTCAGCACGTACGAGGATCGTTTTGCACAGTTTATCGAAGCCAACGGGATTGAGGAGGGGAAGCAACAGGCTGTGTTCCTATCCGTGGTGGGTGCAAAGACTTTCGCTTTACTGACTGACTTGGTAACGCCAAAGAAGCCATCGGAAACGCCATTAGCGGATATTTTTAAATCATTGAGGGACTTTTATGTGCCAAAGAAGAATGTCCTGAGCGAACGTTATAGCTTCCATGCCCGCAAGCAACAAAGTGGTGAGTCTCTAGCCGAGTATGTTGCCGCGCTAAAAGGGTTAGCAGCCTCTTGCGCATTTGGCGCGACGCTAGAAGAACAACTGAGAGATCAGCTAGTATATGGTATCAGTAGTAAAGAGCTGAAAACTAAGCTGTTGAGTGCTGCTTATGGACAAGAGCTAAACTGGGCTAAAGTGATGGACACGGTGAACAATTTCGAGTGCACATCCACGAGTCTTAGAGCGTTCCAGCAAGCTCCGCTGAGAACAGACATTGTGAGAGCCAGCAGCTACAAAGGGAGCGCCAGTGCGCGCGGAAACGCGGCACACGACATGAAAAAGGGCGCCAGGGAAACGGCGTGCTACCGGTGCCTCGGAGAGGGACATCAAGCAGCGACATGCAGGTACAAAGAGTTCCAGTGCAGAGCCTGCAACCGGAAGGGCCATCTGGAGAGGGCGTGCAGGTCCACTGCATCATCGGAGTCGGAGACGGCCAACCAAGGCGGCAGCTCCAGACGGGGACCTGGGACGAGCAGGTGGGCCAATCCTGCAGAGAGGCAGACTCGCTACATCACCAGGGAGGAGTCTCCCCACGAGCAGCAAAGTGCATCGGAGGAAGAGACTGATGATGAGGACTACAGGGCCTCCAACAAAACCCACAAGCTGACCATCATCGAGGTAACAGGGACTGAAAAAGACTTGGGGTTGTTTTCCGTTACCGGTAGGCCTAAAAATGATAATGAATATGTCAGACCATATATGGTCATGGTGAGATGTAATGGTGTAAAGATCAAAATGGAGGTAGATACATAAATGAGAAACTGTACAGACAGAGGTTTAGCAAGTGTAAACTAATGCCATGTGATGTAAGTTTAAAAACTTATTCTTCAGAGCCGATTCCATTGTTGGGTAAATTCCAAGTGAAAGTACAGTGTGGGGAGCAAACAGAACAGCTATCTTTATTAGTGTGTAAGGGACATGGGCCAACACTGATGGGTAGAAACTGGATCCAGTTCTTAAAGTTAGACTGGTCTAGAGTGAACCATGTACCGGTGGTAGTAGATCCACTGACTGAGATGTATCAGAAATACTTCCTGGTGTTTGAGAGAGACAGGGGGGTCATTTCAGGGGTAAAAGCAAGGTTACAGGTGGTTAGCGACGCCACGCCCAAGTTTTGCAAAGCAAGATCAGTGCCTTATGCACTGACTACAGCAGTGGAACAGCAGCTAGACAGACTGCAAGAAAAAGGAGTATGGACCCCGGTAGAATATAGTGAATCGGCTACTCCCATAGTATGTATCCCCAAAACAAATGGAGAAGTCAGAATATGCGGGGATTATAAAGTGACAATAAACCCATGGCTAGAGGTAGACAAATATCCTCCACCAAAGACACAAGATCTGTTTGCTAAACGAGCAGGTGGCAGGTATTTCACCAAGTTAGACCTCACACAAGCATATCGGCAAGTAGAGCTGGATGATGAATCCAAGCAGTACCTAACTATAAACACGCCTAAGGGGCTGTATCGTCTAAACAGGTTGCCATATGGAGTAGCAAGCTCCCCAGCAATATTCCAACGGATCATGGATCAGGTATTACAGGGGCTGCCAAGGGTGGTGTGCTATTTAGATGATATACTCATCACAGGGACAACAAAAGCCGAACACTGGGAAAATGTAGAACGATTGCTGGAGCGGTTACAAGACAGAGGTGTAAGGGTGAACAAAGACAAGTGTGCCTTCTGCCAGCCAAGTGTTACATGTTTAGGGCACAAAATAGACAAGGAAGGGTTACACCCCATAGAAGAGAAGGTAACAGCCATAGCAAATGCTCCCACCCCAAAGAATGTCACAGAACTGAGAGCATTCTTAGCCCTACTGACATATTATGGGAAGTTTATGGACAACTTATCCACTGTCATAAAGCCTATGACTGAGTTGTTACAGAAAGACAAGCCATGGGTATGGTCTACTAAGTGCCAGCAAGCCTTTGAGAAGGCTAAGAGCCAGTTAACATCAGACACAGTGCTGACTCACTTTGATCCCCAGCTACCACTATTACTAGCGTGTGATGCAAGTGCCTATGGGTTAGGAGCAGTGATAGCACATAGAATGGCAGATGGTAGTGAACGTCCAATCGCATATGCCTCACGCACGCTTAGCAAGACTGAGATCAACTACTCTCAAATTGAGAAAGAAGCACTAGGCATAATTTTTGGGATACAAAAATTTAAGGACTACTTATATGGAAGGAAATTCATATTAGTGACGGATCATAAGCCTTTAGTGAAGATTCTAGGGCCAACAACAGGGGTGCCAGCATTAGCTGCTGCCCGCCTGCAGAGATGGGCATTACTCCTCTCTGCCTATCAGTATGACATAGTCTACAAACCCTCCTTACAGCATGCAAATGCAGATGGTCTGTCCAGACTCCCAGTACAGGGAGAAGCACCAACGAGTAACCCAGAGTACAGAGTGTCTTGGTTAGAAGCAATGCCAGTCTCAGCCAAAGATATTAAAATCCAAACAGATAAAGACAGGGTGCTCACAAAAGTTAGGCATTTTATACAGACAGGATGGCCTAAACATGTAGCAGATGAAGAATTAAAGCCATACTGGAACAGACGGGACGAGCTCACAGTGGAAGCCGACTATGTTATGGGGTTTACGGGTAATCATACCCATGACACTGAGACCTACACTCTTGAAAGAGTTGCATGCAGAGCATTTGGGCATTGTGAAGACAAAAGCAGTAGCCAGAAGCCATTTTTGGTGGCCATGCTTAGCTCAGGAAATATAAAATATGGTAAACAACTGTATTTTATGCCAAGCAAACAGACACCTGCCCACCAAAGTGCCCGTACACCCATGGAAATGGCCAGAGCAGCCATGGGAACGAATCCACATCGATTTTGCAGAAAAAGGGAAACAGCAGTTTCTTTTGGTCAGTGATGCATACTCGCGCTGGCCAGAGGTCAAGCTATGACCAGTACTACAGCTACAGCCCTAGTAGATGCAATGAGGGGCCTCTTTGCAGCGTGGGGGCTCTCCCAAGTGGTCGTTTCAGATAATGGCCCACAGCTAGTGTCAAGGGAGTTTGAAACCTTCTTAGAACAAAATGGTGTCAAACACATCAAGTCCGCTCCTTACAATCCAGCTTCCAATGGACAGGCAGAAAGGTTGGTCCAGACTTTTAAACAGTCTTTAGAGAAGCAGAAGGAATATGGGTATCCAGTGCAACAGTGCATTGATAGTTTTTTGTTTAGTTATAGGAACACTCCATCAACAACCACAGGGAAAACCCCAGCTGAGCTCTTTCTGAAAAGACAGGTTCGAACCAGGTTGTCGCTGATAAAGCCAAAATTCTCAGCACAGATGCAAAAGAAACACACAAAGGTTACAGACAGTCCTAGAACCCTCCAGCCCAATCAGAAGTTGAAGGTTAGGAATTTTCGGGGAGGGGATGGGAAGAAATGGAAACCAGGGGTGATAGAGCGAGCTCTAGGGCCAGTGACTTACTTAGTCAAGGTAGAGGGGCAAACCCTCAAGAAACACATTGACTAGTTGATCACAGATAAGACCCCAGACAACACAGGAGACCCAGAATTTGACATTGCAGAACATGTGTTTGTCAGGGCTCCAGAAACAGAGGTGGTACCCAGTGGTGAACTGGAAAGAGATGAAGCACCTGCCGCTACTGAAGCACCACGCACCAGACCACAGCGAAACAGGCAAGCACCTGATTGGTTAACTCTATAATCTGCTTAGGAGAAACATAGGTTATAAACAACTGTTCATTGATTGTAAACAACTGTTCATTGAGTGTTGACTGTAATAGGAAAAAGAATGTCACTGCTGTGGGTGGAAAACGGGTTTTATTTTTTTTGTTGTTTCAGATGAAAATATGAGAGGTTTAAAGTTTCTGGGGAGGAATGTTGTGTATTGATAAATGTTCTATCATTCACTGTTGATACGGAACTACTTATTGTTTACATGTTGTTGACCGGATGTAACCCCGCCCAGAAAGGAGATAAATATTAGGTGCAAAAGCGCCAAAACCCAGAACTGCGCTCTCCAATGCCTTGACAGTCAGGTGGACATGTATAGCCGAGAGATATGAATAAAAGATTATTTACATAAAGTCATCTCCGGGTACTTTGTCCATAAGAACGCAACAGTATAAAAATGAAATGTATCTTATTTTTTATTTTATTGTGGTTAAACAGCTTCTTTGAATACAGCCTTGTGTGTGTGTCTCTCCTCACTGGCACAGGAGAGGCAGAAAGTACCCGAAAAAGAAAAGATCCAGCTTAGTTTTCATACTGTGGTAAATGACGGTAGGTGCTCGAGGTCGGTAGTCCAAACCATGTTTGCTGCTGGCCCCGGCTGCATTGATTTCCGATTGAGTAAGAAGGGGGCGTGGCTAAGTTCCCACCGCTTGGTTTTAAAAAAATCCAAGATGGCCGCGGCGTGAAACGGGCGTATTGGTTGCACTCAGAGAAAAGGGGGCTGAACACTTTTGCACACCGCACTTTTCTGTTTTTTATTTGTAAAAAAAAATTAAAATCATGTATAATTTTCTTTGTACTTAACAATTGTGTGCCACTTTGTGTTGATCTTTCACATAAAATTCCAATAAAATATATTTATGTTTTTGGTCGTAACGTGACAAAATGTGGAAAAGTTCAAGGGGTATGAATACTTTTGCAAGCCACTGTACATGCGTAGCCTAATGGCAGGAAACGTCTTGAGGCAGCCAGCAGGTCAAGTTAGCAAGCTAAAGATCTTATAACGTGAGCTGCGAGCACAGCTCTCATAATCCTTAACACTACCCGCATTGTTTAGGGGGCAGATATTTAAGGGAAGCTGGTAGTTACGTCACTAGATGCAGATTTCCGGCAGTAGATGAGGGTTTATTGTGAAATACATGAATACGTTCTTCTTCTCCGTAATAGTTGGCCTACTCGTCATGTGTCAGTACCCTTTGCCTCAAACCAGTCATTAGCCTGCCAGATTCACCCACCCGTCTTTAGCAAAGCTTTCACCAAGTTAAGCACATTTATCTCAGAAGACCAACGATGGTCGTGTAAGGCCGTTTGAGGGAATCAGGTGGGAGCCTCTTAACACAGGAATAACTTGTGGACATCGGAGGCTGCTTGTAATCAGATCTGCCATGACAGATGGACCAGCGTTCAGAGATGCTAACTGGCTGTGTGAAACCGATCTCTTTGTCAGGGATGCTCACATTTCTTCATGACAGCCAACTTCAGGAGATCTATCCAAATCTCTACAGCTGCCTCTGCGGAGCGACGTTTTTCTAAACGTGAGCTCATTAAAACATACCTGCACAGACCAGGAGCATCTAAGCGGTCTTGCTGTCATCCGCATAAATGCAGAACTCGCTCAGAAGCTGTCATATGATGACGTAATGAACCATTTTGCAGCCAGGAAATGCAGACGTGTGCGTCTGTAGAGCTTCCTGCAACTGCTGAAAAGGCCTGTTCTGTAGTGCGCTATATAGGCCCACTGTCTTTTGCAGTGTTTCTTGAAGCTTTGTAACTTCTGTTTTGTGTGACTAATTGTCTAGTTCCGATTTCTTATTTGTATTTATATTAATTTAATGTTATCAACAGTAGCAACATTGATAATAAAATAGAATTATTTGGTTTATGTTAATGAAGAAGGTTGCACTTGTGTGTGTGAGTGTGTGTGTTGTTATTGTTGTTGCTGTTGTTGTCTTAACTGTTCTATAGTGCAGTATATACTGACTTTACAAAGTTTGTGAAGAGCTTCCTGCAACTGCTGGAAATGCATGTTCTGTAATGCAATATACACTCACCGGCCACTTTATTAGGCACACCTGTCCAACTGCTCGTTAACGCAAATTTCTAATCAGCCAATCACATGGCAGCAACTCAATGCATTTAGGCATGTAGACATGGTCAAGACCATCTGCTGCAGTTCAAACCGAGCATCAGAATGGGGAAGAAAGGTGATTTAAGTGACTTTGAACGTGGCATGGCTGTTGGTGCCAGACGGGCTGGTCTGAGTATTTCAGAAACTGCTGATCTACTGGGATTTTCACGCACAACCATCTCTAGGGTTTACAGAGAATGGTCCGAAAAAGAGAAAATATCCAGTGAGCGGCAGTTCTGTGGGCAAAAATGCCTTGTTGATGCCAGAGGTCAGAGGAGAATGGCCAGACTGGTTCGAGCTGATAGAAAGGCAACAGTAACTCAAATAACCACTCATTACAACCGAGGTATGCAGAAGAGCATCTCTGAACGCACAACACGTCGAACCTTGAGGCAGATGGGCTACAGCAGCAGAAGACCACACCGGGTGCCACTCCTGTCAGCTAAGAACAGGAAACTGAGGCTACCATTCGCACAGGCTCACCAAAATTGGACAATAGAATATTGGAAAAACGTTGCCTGGTCTGATGAGTCTCGATTTCTGCTGCGACATTCGGATGGTAGGGTCAGAATTTGGCGTCAACAACATGAACGCATGGATCCATCCTGCCTTGTATCAACGGTTCAGGCTGGTGGTGGTGGTGTAATGGTGTGGGGGATATTTTGTTGGCACACTTTGGGCCCCTTAGTACCAATTGAGCATCGTGTCAACGCCACAGCCTACCTGAGTATTGTTGCTGACCATGTCCATCCCTTTATGACCACAGTGTTCCCATCTTCTGATGGCTACTTCCAGCAGGATAACGCGCCATGTCATAAAGCTCGAATCATCTCAGACTGGTTTCTTGAACATGACAATGAGTTCACTGTACTCAAATGGCCTCCACAGTCACCAGATCTCAATCCAATAGAGCACCTTTGGGATGTGGTGGACCGGGAGATTCGCATCATGGATGTGCAGCCGACAAATCTGCAGCAACTGCGTGATGCTATCATGTCAATATGGACCAAACTCTCTGAGGAATGTTTTCAGTACCTTGTTGAATCTATGCCACGAAGGATTAAGGCAGTTCTGAAGGCAAAAGGGGGTCCAACCTGGTACTAGCAAGGTGTACCTAATAAAGTGGCCAGTGAGTGTATACTGTCTTTTGCAGTGTTCGTGAAGTTGTGTAACTTTTCTTCGGCTTTGTGTGAGTACTTGAACAGTTGTGTTTTTCTTATTTGTATTTATTTATATTTATTTAGCTTTAACCACAGTTGCAACATTGATAATTACATATATTTCTTTGTTTGTATTTACTGAATAAGATTGCACTTTCAAATATTTCTGTGCCATATTTTCTTATCAATGCAAATATGTATACAAGTATGTGGTGTTGTTTTTTCTTTCCCTGGGGGGTTTGTGGGGGTGGGGGTGTGGCTGGTAGTTTGTGTACCACCACGCGACGGGGGGGGGGGCACCACAAAGCAATTACGCCTAGGGCACCCAAATGGCTAGCAGCGGCCCTGCTTCCATGCGCGCGCGTGTGTGTGTGTGTGTGTGCGTGCGCGTGTGCGTGGTTGTCATGGCCCCTTGTCGCATCATCACTCACAGACACAGACGCGCACACACACACGGTGATGCTTTGGGTGGCCGGATGCCGGATGCCTTGTTCAGAGTTGTCTGTTCTGACTGTCTTTTGCTCTACTTCATTAGAGCTTGTTGCTGCCCAGCCTTCTCCGCGGCCTGCGTCCGGATCCTCTGTCCCCGCTACAAGTGGACTGGAAACGGGGAAAGGACGTAGTGAACAGGGCGAGAAACCTTCTAATTCGAGGCTTTGTGTGGTTGCAGACTAGTGGACTAGGTGCTTTTTAAAGGTGGCGTTTTGATGGAATAATGCTTCTCTTGGCGAGAAAATGTGTTGAAGGCAATAACAAACAACAAATGGTACAGGCATTTTAACCAAGCCTCCAAAAGTAAGCAATGATTAGAAATTGCGAAATAATACATTGAATAGTGCGAGAAACATTTAATTCGCTGTATGAAAAAGACAATTAAATGATCACACAAACAGTAGTTTTCATGCACTTTAATATATTGGTTTTTCATATTCACAACAAATACATTAAGCTCTTTCTCCTTATAATACAGCCTTGAATATTTTACATTGAAAGGTTTTTTCTCAGAAGTCTGCCTATCAAAACGTATTTTAATCTTTGTCTTCTAGTTTTTAGCATTTTATATCTTGTTTCGTTCGTAGTCTCCATGCCTCCTAGCAAACTGAAAGTATTTCCTTTGTACAGCTATTTACAGGTAAATCTTTTTTTTTCATTTTGTTTTAAACGATGGTTCTGTTTTAAAAGGGATTGTATCACTGTTGGGTTTAAGGTGCAGGCAGTGGGAAATGGGGGGAACGATGGACGAAGAAGAGGAAAACCAAACCCAAAAGGTGCAAAAGTTTGAACATGGTTTGAAAGTTCAAGAAGTGGACCAGAAGTAATTTAAGAGTGATAGTTGGTGGTGCTCATAGAAGAGACCGTTAGTGATCGCAGGTCTTTGTTGACTCCTGCAGTTCAATGGAAAAATGCTTTTAACAAAATCAGTCAAAAAAATCAAGTACCGCGCTTGTACAGGCATTACTTTTCTTTGCCGAGTCCCTACAATCCTAAACTTGAAGCAGTCACCTGGCAGACCAATTTCATAATGTGCAACACCAGACTCCTGCAGAGATATACAGCCACTGGTAGCTATCTGCATGACTGTGTGGGATCACACAAAAGTACCGGGAAGTGAATAAAAATGTATTATAATGGGACCAGACAGATTTGGCATTTAGTAACGTTTAACAAAACAGGACTGCTGATGGGAATTTGTGACAGAAATAAGAGGAGTATTCTTGATGAATAAGAACTACTTCAACAATGTACTGCTTTCAGAGCCAGGCCTCTGGGTTGGACAACAACGTCCATTTACCAGAACATTTGTATAACATTGTAAATGAAGTTCAGGCTGCAGAAGGCTTTACAAGAAGAGAGTGGAACCCTGACATCTGACATGGATGTTACTTGTTCTGCACCTCGGCCTTTCAGGTAGAAGAACTGACTTCAGCCCCTGCAGATGAGTCATGCAGATGGAAATTGAATTTTGGATCATCAACTCGGTATGGCATTGTGTCACAATTTATTCTTCAATAAAAAAGGCAAGTTGCTCATTTGCTTTGATCCATTTCTACAAAGTGCAAGTACACATAACAAAGACTAAACAAGCATTGAAAAAAGGATTAATAGCTTAAAATAAAGGGCTTTTAGAAACAAAAGCCAATCAAACAAAATTCACATAAATAAGTCAATATCTGCAGGCCTGCCTGTCAACAGAAAATAGCCAAACAAGGACAATAAAATAACAGTAACCTGTAAAATACCTACAACCGTTGACATACACTGGAATGAAAAAGTAGAGGTGTATGTAGTATGTGTCTATATAAACTGTGATTGAAAGAACATTTCCAACTTCTAAGAAAGACATAATTCCCTAAAAGATAAAGATCTTTTTAGTTGGTATTGCAGCCTTTTAGTTAGCAGGTGCAACAATCAGCTTTGCCATTTCAAGTTGTGTGCAACATTAAAGCAACAAGCAGAAAAGAAAAGAAAAAAAACACTGATGAGAAAACATGCACATGGTGTCACCAAGAAAATCTGAAGTTGAGGCTTTTGTGGCTCAGAAGGAAAAGCAAAGAGGAAGCGTTGTATGAGTGATGAGACCGAAGATGCCATGTAACAAGTCAGCTCATGAAGCCAGGGTCAGAATACACAAGTCAGTCAACACTACTCATGGCAACACTGTCATATAAACCCTGGGATAGCAGCTGGGATCCAAAGTCACCTCTCCATGAAGCTTCGCTTAGATCAGGATCCACAAATGGAATGTGGAAACACAATTCATGGTCTTACATGGGAACACATTTTCCTTCCCCTCAGACACCGCTCTGCAGAGCAACAGACCTGATCAAGACTTTATTTCAAGTCTATGAAAAGAACGGCAGGATTTCAAATGAACATGCTCTTGGAGAAGGTGCAGTATTGTTCAAGTGCATCTCTCAGCCGACATGGAAAGGTTGTTCTTTCATCACAGATGTAAAATTTGGCTGAAGCGAATGAGACGCAAAATACAGTACTGTAGTTTGGCTAGCGTGGAGTTCACGCATTAAAATGGAAACGGCTCTGGGTAAAACATCAGATATGTTTATTCCTGTGCTGCACGGGGCAAGTGGATGAATCTGTGGCTCGCAGTTCACAGGGAGTCATGTTTTCTCCTCAAATGCTCACAAAATAGCTACAATCTTCTCTTCAAATGAAACGGATGACAAAAAGCTCAGATCATCGGCAGTTCCATTCCAGGTAATGAGGACATGTAGCATCTTTCACGTCATCTTCCATTGTGATTCTCCCCAGTGACCTCTGGCTCTTCACGTGGACTGGCCCTGCCTCAGTCTTATGCAGCCAATGAGCAGCAAGGGACGGAGAGCAACTCTCCCCAATCCCCTTTTGCTAAAAAGGGGTTCCAGCGGCCTGTCCAAATAATCATCCCCTCTCCGTCTGGGAAGTGCTGCCAAGTAGCTTGATTTTGCTGAACCTCCACCTCCCTTTTCGTTCCAGCAGGCAGACTATGCTTCTGGTTAACACCTGAGATGGTTAGCACCATCTCCTCCTCAAGACTGGTTTGGTTTTGGATATATTTGTTGTTTTCTCTTTGTGTGTTTCCTTTTTGTTATTCATGTTTTGCTTTGTTGTTTGTTGTTGTTGTTTTTTTTGGGGGGGGGTCTTTTAAAATTTGATTGGGTTTTGTTTGTTGGCATTGCAGTTCACCCACCAGAGAACTTTGTCAAAAGGACTCCACTGAGGCTGCATTCTTGAAGGATAAAACAGTAAAATATTTGAGACTACTTTTTTGTTTTTAATAATGGATGAACCCACCGTAGGAACACAATACTTAGGAGAAGTGACAAGAGATGAATCTGCAGCACTTATTTGAATGAAAACTCCCCTGTGAAGAAACAGAGATGAAGGGGGGATCAGTAAGCGAGCCCTGATGGCTGTTAATTACTATTTTAAATGCAGGTTAGAGTTTGAGTCAAACAGCTCTACTAAGGGAGGTGTGGAAGTGTTTTATTTATTGTGAACTATTTTGTCTTTCTCTTCTCAGGCAATTCAGCATTGTCAGAGAATGATGAGATTGAATCCTTATGCTACGAGTCTCACTGTCCTGCTTATCAAACACTACTATCAGGCTATATTAATGTCTGATATTTACCCTGGTTATATTACTATATTACTCTACTGTATTACTCTATGGCATAATACACCAGTTATAATACTATCTGACATTTACACTGGTTATATTACTGACATATTACCCTGGTTATATTACTATATTACTCTACTATATTACTATATGGTATAATACACCAGTTATAATACTATCTGACATTTACACTGGTTATATTACTGACATATTACCCTGGTTATATTACTATATTACTCTACTATATTACTATATGGTATAATACACCAGTTATAATACTATCTGACATTTACACTGGTTATATTACTCTACTATATTACTATTTGGCATCCTACACAAGTTATAATACTATCTGACATTTACACTGGTTATATTACTCTACTATATTACTATTTGGCATCATACACAAGTTATAATACTATCTGACATTTACACTGGTTATATTACTGACATATTACCCTGGATATATTACTATATTACTCTACTATATTACTATTTGGCATAATACACAAGTTATAATACTATCTGACATTTACACTGGTTAAATTACTGACATATTACCCTGGTTATATTACTATATTACTCTACTATATTACTATATGGCATAATACATCAGTTATAATACTATCTGACATTTACACTGGTTATATTACTGACATATTATCCTGATTATATTACTATATTACTCTACTATATTACAATATGGCACAATACACCAGTTATGATACTATCTGACATTTACACTGGTTATATTACTGACATATTACCCTGGTTATATTACTATATTACTCTACTATATTACTATATGGCATAATACACCAGTTATAATTCTATCTGACATTTACACTGGTTATATTACTGACATATTACCCTGGTTATATTACTATATTACTATATTATATTACTATATGGCATAATACACCAGTTATAATACTATCTGACATTTACACTGGTTATATTACTATAGTAATATCTAACATATTACACAGGTGATATTAACATATTACTATCTAACATACTGCAATGGTGATACTACAATCTGACATTAACACTGGTTATATTACTATAGTACTATCTAACATATTACACTGTTTATATTAATATATTACTATATGTCATATTACACTGGTTATACTACTATAATACTACCTAACATATTACACTGGTTATATTAATATCCAACATTACACTGGTTATGTTACTATCTGACATATTACACTAGTTATTATATTACTATAATACTACCCAAGATATTACACTGGTTATATTACTGCCTTAACATATTGTACTGGTTATATTACTAGCTTAACATATTGTACTGGTTATATTACTAGCTTAACATTTGTACTGGTTATATTACTAGCTTTACATATTGTACTGGTTATATTACTGCCTTAAAATATTGTACTGGTTATATTACTAGCTTAACATATTGTACTGGTTATATTACTAGCTTAACATTTGTACTGTTATATTACTAGCTTTACATATTGTACTGGTTATGTTACTGCGTTAACATATTGTACTGGTTATATTACTAGCTTAACATATTTTACTGGTTATAATACTGCCTTAACATATTGTACTGGTTATATTACTAGCTTAACATTTGTACTGGTTATATTACTAGCTTAACATATTGTACTGGTTATATTTGTAGCTTTACATATTGTGCTGTTAGTAGCTTAACATTTGTACTGGTTATATTACTGCCTTAATATATTGTACTGGTTATAGTACTACCTTAACATATTGTACTGGTTATATTACTAGCTTAACATATTATACTGTTTATATTACTAGCTTAACATATTGTACTGGTTATATTACTAGCTTAACATATTATACTGGTTATCTTACTAGCTTAACATATTGTACTGGTTATATTACTGGCTTAACATATTGTACTGGTTATATTACTATCTTAACGTATTGTACTGGTTATATTACTAGCTTAACATATTGTACTGCTTATATTACTAGCTTAACATATTGTACTGGTTATATTACTGCCTTGACCTATTGTACTGGTTATATTACGAGCTTAACATATTGTACTGGTTATGTTACTGCGTTAACATATTGTACTGGTTATATTACTAGCTTAACATATTTTACTGGTTATATTACTGCCTTAACATATTGTACTCGTTATATTACTAGCTTAACATATTGTACTGCTTATATTACTAGCTTAACATATTGTACTGGTTATATTACTGCCTTAACCTATTGTACTGGTTATATTACGAGCTTAACATATTGTACTGGTTATGTTACTGCGTTAACATATTGTACTGGTTATATTACTAGCTTAACATATTTTACTGGTTATATTACTGCCTTAACATATTGTACTCGTTATATTACTAGCTTAACATTTGTACTGGTTATATTACTAGCTTAACATATTGTACTGGTTATATTAGTAGCTTTACATATTGTGCTGTTAGTAGCTTAACATTTGTACTGGTTATATTACTGCCTTAACATATTGTACTGGTTATATTACTAGCTTAACATATTGTACTGGTTATATTACTAGCTTAACATATTTTACTGGTTATATTACTGCCTTAACATATTGTACTCGTTATATTACTAGCTTAACATTTGTACTGGTTATATTACTAGCTTAACATATTGTACTGGTTATATTAGTAGCTTTACATATTGTGCTGTTAGTAGCTTAACATTTGTACTGGTTATGTTACTGCCTTAACATATTGTACTGGTTATATTACTAGCTTAACATATTGTACTGGTTATAGTACTACCTTAACATATTATACTGTTTATATTACTAGCTTAACATATTGTACGTGTTATATTACTAGCTTAACATATTATACTGGTTATCTTACTAGCTTAGCATATTGTACTGGTTATATTACTATCTTAACGTATTGTACTGGTTATATTACTAGCTTCACATATTGTACTGGTTATATTACTAGCTTAACATATTGTACTGGTTATATTACTGCCTTAACATATTGTACTGGTTATATTACGAGCTTAACATATTGTACTGGTTATAGTACTACCTTAACATATTGTACTGGTTATATTACTAGCTTAACATATTATACTGTTTATATTACTAGCTTAACATATTGTACTGGTTATATTACTAGCTTAACATATTATACTGGTTATCTTACTAGCTTAACATATTGTACTGGTTATATTACTAGCTTAACATATTGTACTGGTTATATTACTATCTTAACGTATTGTACTGGTTATATTACTAGCTTCACATATTGTACTGCTTATATTACTAGCTTAACATTTGTACTGTTTATATTACTAGCTTTACATATTGTACTGGTTATGTTACTGCGTTAACATATTGTACTGGTTATATTACTAGCTTAACATATTTTACTGGTTATATTACTGCCTTAACATATTGTACTCGTTATATTACTAGCTTAACATTTGTACTGGTTATATTACTAGCTTAACATATTGTACTGGTTATATTAGTAGCTTTACATATTGTGCTGTTAGTAGCTTAACATTTGTACTGGTTATGTTACTGCCTTAACATATTGTACTGGTTATATTACTAGCTTAACATATTGTACTGGTTATAGTACTACCTTAACATATTATACTGTTTATATTACTAGCTTAACATATTGTACGTGTTATATTACTAGCTTAACATATTATACTGGTTATCTTACTAGCTTAACATGTTGTACTGGTTATATTACTATCTTAACGTATTGTACTGGTTATATTACTAGCTTCACATATTGTACTGGTTATATTACTAGCTTAACATATTGTACTGGTTATATTACTGCCTTAACATATTGTACTGGTTATATTACGAGCTTAACATATTGTACTGGTTATAGTACTAGCTTAACATATTGTACTGGTTATATTACTAGCTTAACATTTTGTACTGGTTATATTAGTTGCTTAACATATTTTACTGGTTATATTACTAGCTTAACATATTGTACTGTTTATATTACTAGCTTAACATGTTATACTGGTTATATTACTGCCTTAACATATTGTACTGGTTATATTAGTAGTTTAACATAGTGTACTGGTTATATTACTAGCTTAACATATTGTACTGGTTATATTACTAGCTTAACATTTTTACATGTTATATTAGTAGCTTAACATATTGTACTGGTTATATTAGTAGCTTAACATATTGTACTGGTTATATTACTAGCTTAACATATTGTACTGGTTATATTACTAGCTTAACATATTGTACTGGTTATATTACTAGCTTAACATATTGTACTGGTTATATTACTAGCTTAACATTTTGTACTGGTTATATTAGTTGCTTAACATATTTTACTGGTTATATTACTAGCTTAACATATTGTACTGTTTATATTACTAGCTTAACATATTATACTGGTTATATTACTGCCTTAACATATTGTACTGGTTATATTACTAGTTTAACATAGTGTACTGGTTATATTAATAGCTTAACATATTGTACTGGTTATATTACTAGCTTAACATATTGTACTGGTTATATTGCTGCCTTAACATATTGTACTGGTTATATTACTAGCTTAGCAATTGTACTGGTTATGTTACTAGCTTAACATATTGTACTGGTTATATTACTAGTTTACCATTTTTACTGGTTATATTACTAGCTTAATATTTGTACTGGTTATATTACTAGCTTACCATTTGTACTGGTTATATTACTATCTAACACATTACAGCGGCTTTACTTGGTGCATATAGAAGTATGTCAGGATATTATTAACTCACCATACCCCCCGGCCTGTATTGGGGTTTTGGGGGAGGCGCATGCGTACAAGCTGAAGTCTTCAGTCTGAAAACCAGCCCTGTTCAATGAGGGCTCAGAGGCGCTGCGGTGGATTTTGGGTAAAGAGCGAGCCAGCAGCTCGATGGATGCCAGTATCTGAAAGAAGATGGAATACACACCACAGCGTCATGTCACTGTTGTCATCATTATAACACAAATGAGACACACCGCTGTGTAAGGCCTTCATGAAAGAACAGTAATCCTCTAAATGTTCCATGTCTGAAATCAGCTTTTGATTTATATTCATAAGACTCGGAGCCCCTCTGGTGGCAGAGCCATGCTTGTTTGTATGAGGACAAAGAAAGAAGAAACAGTAAAAGACATATCCTAAAAAGCAAAATGAGTTCAATCTATATTTAACCGGACCACCTCACATGAACCATGATGAGACGGATCTCATCATGAAGTCCTGCAGTACTGGTCCCATATCA
Source organism: Lampris incognitus (assembly GCF_029633865.1). NCBI lineage: Eukaryota > Metazoa > Chordata > Actinopteri > Lampriformes > Lampridae > Lampris > Lampris incognitus. The sequence goes on along the minus strand of NC_079213.1, from coordinate 47,800,703 downwards.
TTTTCATCTACAGTCATTCTGACTTTTTGCTTTGGATTCTGAGTCTCACACGGGTTCGGTTTACCATAAGAGGACAGTTGAGATAGTTTTTGTAAGTTCAATATGTTAGAAATACTAATTTAACCCCTCCCCCCTTTACTCCCCAGTTGTATCCGGCCAATTACCCTATTTTCCGAACCGTCCCGGTCTCTGCTCCACCTCCTCTGCCGATCCCGGGAGGGCTGCAGACCAACACACGTCCCCTCTGGTACATGTGGAGTCACCGGCCGCTTCTTCTCACCTGACAGTGAGGAGTTTCACCAAGGGGCGGTAGCGCGCCGGAGGATCACGCTATTCCCCCCAGTTCCCCTCCTTTCCTGAATAGGCGCCCCGACCGACCACAGGAGGCGCTAGTGCAGCGACAAGGACACATACGCACATCCGGCTTCCCAACCGCAGACACGGCCAATTGTGACTGTAGGGACGCCCGACCAAGCCGGAGGTAACACGGGGATTTGAACCGGTTATCCCCACGTAATTTAACTTTCAAATACTTAACTGTGATCATCTAAACCCTCTGGTACGGTCTTTATTGCCCCAATTAGTAGAACATCAGCCATCTGTAACCTTCTGGCATTGTCACCTGAGGAAAGAGTGGTCGCTCCTCTCTCTTCTTCTTCAGGCAGTCGGCCATCAGTCTCTTCATGGCCTTAGGACAGTTGCTGCGAACCTTGCTCAGGTCAGGAGATAAGTAACCTCGACCCACCATGAATATAATCTAGGGAAGGGGTGTGGGAGGGTAGGGACATGCCAGGATGGTGAATCTGGTTTCTAACCACAAAAATAATGTGCTGTATATGGTGCACAAACTATATCTGTATGTAGCATTTATGCAGGTTGTGAAACACCTGTGTTTTAGTCAGTGGGTTATTGAAATGCCTTTTACCTGATCTCTGTTGTTAATGTTAGAGTAAGGTAGCGCTCCTGACATGAGTTCATACAGCACGATACCAAAGGCATAGACATCAGACTGAAAGCTGTAGGGATTCTTGTCCTGCAGTCTTATCACCTCTGGGGCCTGTGGGTAGACACCGAAAGCCAAGGAGAGTCAAGCTCATCAGTCAGAAGAACCACACACCTAAAATAACTCTACAACACCAAAGGTGGCAAGATGTCTGTCCATATTAATCATCTCCCTAAACTCAAATTACACTTCAATTTGAATGTGCAAGATTGTGCCCTTATTGTCTGAGCAAGTTTTCCTGATAATCACTCGACATCAAAATGGATCTTTCCTAGTCAACAAAAAAATTAAAGGGCAGAGAGAAACTGCAGGGATGAGCTCTTGGATTCAAAGGGATTTAAACAGGCTCAATCCAAAAAGTTGCAGATCTGTCTAAATACTACAACCGACTGCCGTCCGTGGCCCTCTGTTCTTCTGACACTGGTGAAGATATTCCACACGTTGCAGGACGCCACCCGCTTCAGGCTGTGCTCATTGAATCCACTCACCATCCACAGGATGGAGCCAGACAGCTGTTCAAACTGGTGGGAGCCGCTCCAGCGGGACTTCACTGTGGCCAGGCCAAAGTCACCTATTTTCACTGTCAGGTCCTCATGGAGGAAAATATCTGGGAGGGGTGAAAGTCAAAGGAATCATCTGTCGTTCTAGTAGAAGTCTGTCAGGACTTTTTCTCAGCCATGAGTGAAAGTCCTGACTAAGTATCAGATATCATCTTGTTAAACACTAAGGCTTTTTAGTTTAAGATGTAGAGCCCAGTTCCGACCTGATACAGGTGTCCCA